>NC_092744.1:104359555-104694635 GCF_047496795.1 Chiloscyllium punctatum
ATATATGTAAGTGTAAAGTTAAAGTTTGGTTCGCCTTCATATAAGAGAGTCCGAACATCGATACAAAGACATGTTGAAGCAGTTTCTCAGCGTGTTGGTAGGACTGTACCTGGAGTATTGTGTACAGTTTTGGTGACCGAATCTCAGAAAGGATATACTAACCACAGAGGAAGTGCAATGGACATTCTCCAGATTAATCCCTCAGATGGTGAGATTGCCTGATGAGGAAACTCGGCCTGTGTTCGCTAGAGTTTCAAAGAATGACAGGTGGGTCACAGTGAAATTTAAAATATTCACAAAACATATGACATTTTGAAAATTAACATGAACGCTTCCCTCGCTGCCTATTCCACATTCAAGGCAAATAATGGCAGGATCTGGGACAGGCCAGTTAAGACTACAATAAGAAGGAAATTCATCAGTTGGAGGAGACTAAATAACACAGGGGCATGGGAACCTACTGGCAGGCAAGATGAGGGAGAATGTTCTGATATTCTACAAGTGTCTCCAGGAGAACAGAATAACCAGGGAACAGGTAGGACTCATTAATGACTTGCCAAGTTGCATTCAAATCAACTTTAGTGGTAGGAGACAGAGGAGAGTGTTAGAAGGCTGTTAGTGTGATTGGAGGCTAGTGTCCAATGGTATACCACAGGGATCAGTGCTGTGTCTCTTAATATTTCTGATTCAGAGGTGTTGGTGTTGGACTGGGGTGGACAAAGCTAAAAATTGCATAACACCAGGTTATAGTCCAAAAGGTTTATTCGGTGACACTTGCTTTCGAAGTGCTTCATCAAAGCGCACAATCACCTGATGAAGATGCAGCACTTTGAAAGCTCGTCCCTCCAAATAAACCTGTTGGACTATAAGCTGATATTTTCTGATTTTAAACCTTATCATAAAGAATGCAGCTGTGAATATGGACGAGCGGTGGGGAGTGTCATAAGTAAGGTTGTTATTGATACAAAGATTGGCTGGGGAGATGACAGTGTGGAGGAAGGCCTTATGTTACAGGAAGATACAGATGGAATGGTCAGATGGTCACATCAGTACAGGGAAAATGGTCAGATGGGTGGATCAATGGCAGATGGAATATAACTCTGATAAATATGAAGTGATGCACTTTGCAAGAAGGAACCAGACAGGGGAGGACTAAATCAATGACAGCACACGAGGAAGCTCAGAGGGTGCTTCTCCACACATCCGTGAATGCGACTGGACAGGTTATTGTACAACTTGGGAACGCATAGGGGAGCGTAAACACAGCCTTTATTCATTGAAGCATAGATTATAAGAGCTATGGGGAACTTTGGTAAGGCCAAGATGGAATACTGTGTGTAGTTATGGGGGCCACATTACAGGAAGGATGTGATTGTACTGGAGGGAGTGCAGAGGAGATTCACCAGGATATTCCCTGGGGTGGAGTATATCAGCTACGGAGAGAGGCTGGATAAGCTCGGGTTGTTTACTTTGGAGCAGAAAAGGCTGGGGGGGGGATGTGAATCAGAAGGATAAGATTCAGGGTGGATAGACAACAGCTGTTCCATTGAGTCAAAGGGCCACATTTTTAAAGTGAAGAGTTTGAGGTTTAGTGAGGATTTGAGGACTGTTTTTCACCCAGAGTTTGTGGGGTCTGGAATGCACTGCTTGAGAGGGGAGCTGTCATGGTAACCTCAAAATCTTTGGAAAATACATAGTTTTGCAGTTGAAATGCCATAAGATTCACAGCTACAAGCTTGTGTCGGAAAGTGGGCCGAATGTAGGTCGTGTTGTATTTCTGATGGAACAGAGACTGTGCTTCTGTTATTGTATGGACGTGGGAGGTCAATCATTGAGTAGCTTAAGCTAAGAATTGATGGGTTTCTGAAGAATATCTTATCAAAGTATGTAAGAGGGAACATGTAATAACTTCTGAAAATATATCAATGGCAAAATTAACAGAAAAAGTCGCAGCTTTCTTACAGTCTGATACCAGAGAATTGAGGACAGGGAAATAGCAGATTAATGGAGCAAATACTTCAGTTAGGCCTTCACAGAAGATAAAAAAACAAAAAAAAAATCTTCTTAGAAATACTAGAGAACTTTAGTCTGGTGAGAAAAAGGGGATAGCAACTACATTAGCAACTAAACAGTTTTCGAGAAAAATATTGGAGTGAAATTAATGGGCATAGACAAAGTCAACAGAGATTTATGAAATGGGAATCATATTTGAGAAAGTGGCTTTTAACAAAATTATGAGAAGGTATCAATGCAATACGATTGGAATCTCAGAAAGACTTTTGATAAAACCCCAAGCCTATTGTGCAAATTCGAATCCTGTGGGACTGGGGCTAATATCTGGTCATGGTTTTAGAATGGGAGAGCTGGCAGGAAAGAACGAGTAAGAATAGAACCATGTTTTTCTTTGAATGGACACTTCGAGGATATAACTAGGATATATCGAGATTTGACATCACCTATTCCCAATACACATCATATCTTTGGTTGAGGGGCTCATATGCTATATTCCCCAGTCTGCTGACATTACTAAACAATGTCAGCTTGTGAGTGGATGAGGAGGATGTAAAAAAGATTCCAATGTGATGGAGATATGTGGAGAGACTGGGCAAATATGTGGTAGATGGAGAGCAATCGGAGAGATGAGATGTTGTACACTTTGATGGGAACAATAGAATGGCATCCTATCATTTGCAAAGGGAGTGGTTGAAAAATGTTGCACTATAAATGAACTTAAGCTGCATTTTTATTTTATTTCTGCGCAGCCCTCCGAGTCCATGTAAGGCAGTGAGTTCTGAAGCCAGAAGTCAATACTAGGAATAGCATTGGCACGCTGACCAGTGTATATATACCCAAGAAGTGGGGAGCTGTAACATTGAAAACGATCTTATGTCCCTGTACACCAATCAGTGAAAGTAATATTGTAGGAGCAGAAAGCAGGTAGGCAGATAAATGGTGTATTCACCTTCATTTCAGGGAGATTTGAATACAGGAGTAAGGGTGATTTACTGCAGCTGTATAGAGCCTTAGTGGGGCCCCATCTCGAATATTGTGCAATATTGTTCGCAGTTTTGGTCTCCTTGCCTAGTAAAGGACATTGAGGGAGAGCAGTGGAGGATGACCAAACTGATCTCTGGGATGACAGGCTTGTTGTGGGACCAGCGATTTGGGGTGACTGGGCCTGTATTTTATGGGGTTTAGTAAAATAAGTGGAGATATCATTAGACAATAGACAACAGACAATAGGTGCAGGGGTAGGCCATTCTGCCTTTCGAGCCTGCACCACCATTCATTATGATCATGGCTGATCATCCTTAATCAGTATCCTATTCCTGCCTTATCTCCATAACCTTTGATTCCACTATCCTTGAAAGCTCTATCCAACTCTTTCTTAAATGAATCCAGAGACTGGGCCTCCCTCTGGAGTAGAGCATTCCACACAGTCACCACTCTCTGAGTGAAGAGGTTTCTCCTCATCTTTGGGCCTAAATGGTCTACCTGGTATTTCTAAGCTGTGTCCTCTGGTTCAGCACTCACCCATCAGTGGAAACATGTTTCCTGCCTCCAGAGTGTCCAATCCTTTAATAATCTTATATGTCTCAATCAGATCCCCTCTCAGTCTTCTAAACTCAAGGGTATACAAGCCCAGTCGCTCTAGTCTTTCCGCACAAGGTAGTCCGGCCATTCCAGGAATTGACCTCGTGAACCTACGCTGCACTCCCTCAATAGCCAGAATGTCTTTGCTCACATATCACCCTGCCACCCAGCTTAGTATCATCAGCAAATTTGCTAATGTTATTACTCATACCATCTTCTATATCATTAATATATATTGTAAAAAGCTGCGGTCCCAGCACTGATCCCGGCGGTGCCCCACTGGTCACTGCCTGCCATTCCAAAATGGAGCCGTTTAGCACGACACTTTGTTTCCTGTCAGCCAACCAGCTTTCAATCCAAGTTAGTACTTTGCACCCAATACCATGCGCACTAATTTTGCTGACTAACCTCCTATGTGGGACTTTTTCAAAAGCTTTCTGAAAGTCCAGGTACACTACATCTACTGGATCTCCCTCGTCCATCTTCAGAGTTACATCCTCAAATAATTCCAGAAAATTAGATTTCCCCTTCATAAATCCATGCTGTCTCTGAGCTATCCTGTTACTACTCTCCAGATGTGTCATAATTTCGTCCTTTATAATTGACTCCAGCATCTTTCGCACCACTGAGGTCAGACTAACTGGTCTTTAATTTCCTGTTTTCTCTCTCCCACCTTTCTTAAAAAGTGGTACAACATTAGCCACCCTCCAATCCGCAGGAACTGATCCCGAATCTGTGAAATTCTGGAAAATGAATACCAACACATCCACGATTTCTCGAGCCGCCTCCTTCAGTACCCTGGTATGTAGACCATCAGGCCCTGGGGACTGATCAACCTTCAGACCTAACAGTCTCTCCAACACCAATTCTTGGCAAATATAAATTCCCTTAAGTTCAGGTCCTTCAGCCACTGTTACCTCAGGGTGATTGCTTGTGTCTTCCCCAGTGAACATAGATCTGAAGTACAAATTTAATTCTTCTGCCATTTCTTTGTTCCCTGTAAAATGTTCCCCTGTTTCTATCTTCAAGGGCCCAATTTTAGTCTTAACCTTTTTTTGCCTTTCACATACGTAAAAAAGCTTTTTCTACCCTCCTTTATATTTTTGGCCAAGTTACAATCGTACCTCTTTTTTTTCTCTGTGTATTTCCTTCTTAGTAATCCTCTGTAGTTCTTTAAAAGCTTCCCACTCCTCCATTTTCCCACTTATCTTTGCTACATTATACTTTTTCTCTTTTAACTTTATATGTTTCTTAACTTCCCTCATCAGCCACAGCCGCCCATGCCTCCTCGTAGGAGCTATCTTCCTTTTTGGAATGAACTGATCCTGCATCTTCTGCATTATACACAGAAATATCCGCCATTGCTACTCCCTGGTCATCCCTGCTAAGGTATTGCACCATTGAACTTTGGCCAGCTCCTCCCTCATAGCTCCATAGTTCCCTTTATTCAACTGAAATATTGTCACTTCCGATTGTACCCTCTCCCTCTCAAATTGCAGATTGAAACTTATTGTATTTTGGTCACTACTTCCTATGGCTCCTTTACTTCGAGTTCCCTGATCAATTCTGGTTCGTTGCACAATACCAGATCCAGAATTGCCTTCTCCCTGGTCGGCTCCAGCACTAGCTGCTCTAAGAATCCATCTCGGAGGCACTCCACAGAGTCTCTTTCTTGAGGTCCAATACCATCCTGATTCTCCCAGTCTACCTTCATGTTGAAATCCCCCATAACAACTGTAGTAACATCTTTGCGAGAGGCCAATCTCAGCTCCTGATTCAAATTACATCCGACATCCAGACTACTGTTTGGGGCCTGTAGATAATTCCCAAGAGGGTCTATTTACCCTTAGAATTTCTCAGCTCTATCCATCCTGACTCTACATCCCCTGATTCTAGGTCCCCCCGGGCAAGGGACTGAATATCATCCCTTACCAACAAGGCCACCCCACCCCCTCTGCCCGTCAGTCTGTTCTTACGATAGCACGTGTAACCTTGAATATTCATTTCCCAGGCCCTGTCCACTTGAAGCCACATCTCAGTTATCCCCACAATATCATATCTGCCAATTTCCAAAAGAGCCTCAAGCTCATCCATCTTATTTCTAATGCTTCGTGCATTCATATATAGTAGTTTAAATTTGTTACTCTCCTCACCCTTCCCAAAAAAACTCATATTTCACTCAACCTTATAGCATGATCCCTTTTTGAGTTTTCTGCGTCATTGATACAGTTGTCTTTGTTGACTTCCGTTTTTCTAACTTTCCCTTCAATTTCCTTCTCAAACATCCAGTTTGTCCCCTCCCCCCAGCTATTTAGCTTAAATGCAGCTGTGTTGCAATAGCAAACCTGCCTGCGAGAATGCTGGTCCCCCAACCTATTAAGGTGCAAACCGTCTCTCTTGTATAATTTATGCTTACCACAAAACATACCCCAGTGATCCAAGAATTTACATCCTTGCTTCCTATGCCAGTTCCCCAGCCACACGTTCAAGTCCATTATCGCCTTGTTTCTGGCCTCACCAGCCAGAGGAAATATATCAAACTCTGACAGTGTGAGACAGATTGGAGGCAGGGATGATAGTTCACTTTAAAGAAAACAGTCAAATCGTATTTAATACAAAAGCGTTATCAAAGAACTGCGTGTATATCGAATAGAGAAGCAAACTTGATGGGCCGAAAGCACTCCATCCGTTCTCGTTTTATATTTCACAATGTTTAAACATATTTTGGGATATGAACATTGTATGAGGAAAACTGCATTGAGGAGATGTGCGGCCCTGAACTAGCATGACGAAAGCTCAACGTAATGAATAACCTCCTCCTTTCCCGATGTTTGTGTACAGTCTGTGGGAAAACTCTGTAAATGTTGTCACAAGTTCTAAGATGTTAGGAAGGAGAACTCTGCAGGATCGATAGGACTGTGTTTCCCGTTACCTTTTCTGATAACAAGGCTGGTGCCAGGTGTTCTGTCCTGGTTTATCCTTTAAGACCTCAGAGCAGTTTGATACAATTGAGTGTCTTACTTGGCCGATTCAGAGACCATTGAAGAGTTGATCACATGTCTGTGCGTCTGGAGTCACTTTTAGGCCACACCAGGAAAGCATAGGAGATTCACTTCCTGAAAGTACATTGGGAAAGGAGATCGATGTTTACAATCAACATTGGACACAAGAGCACTATTACTGACACCAGATTTTCGGACTCGATATTTTATTAATTGTTTCTAGCTTCCACCAGCTGCTAGAGCATTGACCTGGTCTGGATTCGTAATCCAATGATATTTCCACAACAGCACCATCTCCACATGGGGACCTATCGGAAACCACACTGAGCAGGTTATTTCTGTGCTTCTTGACAGCTCTGTCAAAAAGAATTCCCACCAATTTGACTGTCGTGATGGGAGTTCGAGGTGGTAATTGGTAAGATTGTAATTATTCTCCTCTTCGGGGACTGGACATAGCTGAGTAATTTTCCGCATTGCCAGGGAGATGTCAAAGTTGGATCTGGAATGAAAAAGCTTCCCCAGGGACGCGGCTTGTTGTGCAGCACAAGTCTTCAGTCCCATTGCAGGAATGGTTTCAGCGCCCATTGCCTTTGTCATATCTACTGTGTCCAGCTGTTTCTTCACGTCACATACAGCAAATCGAATTGCTTGAAGACTGGCATCTGTGAATCTGTGGGCATCATGATGAGTGTGAGTGTGAGTCAACACCTGAGGGTAGTGCAGACTTTTTTCACTGATTTAGACTTGTTCCGATATTTAGGATGAGGATATTTATGGCGTCTTCTGCTCCAGTAAATTGTTTAATAATCCATCGACATTTATGATTGGATTTAGCAGGATGACAGAGCTTAGATCCGATCTGTTAGTCTTGGGATCATTTCCCCTTCTCCATCTGAAGTTATTTCTGCTGTTTGGAATGCAACAAATCATGTGTGGTTTGTCAACAGGTTTAGGTGCACGTGATTCCGACGTTGGCATCAGCCCTGTATTCAGTGACCTAACCTGGTTTCTGATGCGGTAACACTTCCATTTTCATATTCTCATTCTGCTGAGGGCATCTCTCTGGTGTCACACCTCCAATTTGTTACTTTATCTCAATCCAGTTAAGGTAATAATCTAAATCATTTCTTTTCCACAATGTCAACTTCGGTATTTGAAATGAATGTGTTTCCCTCTGTTTTTCTCCCTGACATGATTAAGAGCTCTGCAGTGTCAATGATGTCAGTCTTGTGCAGTTTTAGAATCTAGGAATTTGTGCACAATGCATTATCGTTCAGTCCCCAGTTTACGGCGCTACAGGTTGGATGGGATGTTTCAGCATCATTGACGTCCTTCATTGGAAATTGTCCAAAAACAGAACTTGCTGAAGAAATTACTGAAAATGTTGCAGCATCTTCTGGAATGAATGCAGAGTTGAACTTTCAGGTCCAACGACCCTTTACAAAGCTCCTAGTTCTTCAAGCAATTTTTGTATTTTTATTTCCAGTAGCCACAGTTATTTGTTTTAGTGAAAATTTGTTCTGTGCCTATTCATTTCTGGAGAAACTCACCAGGTCGGTCAGAATCTGCAGAGACAGAGAAACGGCGTTAGCATTTCAAGCCCAGTGTGACACTTCTTCAGAACTGAAAAGGAGTGGAATTTGGGATTTTTAATCCCTTGTCAGAGGTGCGGGACGGATGACAGGGAAAAGAGGGTGTGGCAATGATTAACGGGCTTTTAGCACTGGTGAACGAGTGGATGATGTAAATTAAGGTGTGAATGGGGGAAAGGGGTTCTCTCAATTGAGTGCAAGATGAAGAAGACACAACCACATAAGGACATAGGGAAGCCAGGAGGGAGAGTGTTGACTATGTGGCATTATATAGATCTGGCTATAGATACGTTTTCACTGTCGAGATCATCGCCCCCTTTAGACAAAGGAATCCAGGTGTTTGACTTCTTATTGGCACTAGTAAGCGTTTCATGCTGCCTTAGTGTTGTAATATTAAGAAAAAACAAATCAGCATATGAAGTTTGGGCTGAGTATTGTTTACCTGTCATGTTTAATATTGTTTAAATTTGTAGTGCTTATCTTTAAATGCTTGTTCTTGAAATTAGTATCAGATGGAGTGTAGGAGGCTGGGTGGTGACATTGTAAAAGCGTCTAAAATCATGAGAGATATGGATAGGGTGAATAGCCAAGATCTTTCCAACGGCATGGGGGAGTTCAGCCATAGAAGGTACAGGTTTAAGCTGAAAGAGGAAAGATTTTAAAGGAACGAAGGGGCAACTTTTTTACACAGAGGGTGGTTGGGTATGGAATGAGCTGTCAGAGGAAGTGTGGTAGATGCCAGTACAACTGCAACATTTAAAACTCATTTGGACAAACATATGAATGGGAAACATTTCGAGGCATATGGGCCAAATGAAAGCAGGTGGGACGAGCTTAATTTGGAAAACCTGGCCAGCAAGGACAGTTAGAAGAGCTTCACCAGTTCCAAGCGGTTTTGTGAAAGAGAAATTATACATTGCCCTGTAAAATTATGCAAAGTATTTCTGGAGATGCCTGAGAATGTAAAAAGCAGACTTGATAAAGGAGATCTGGTAGACACCAGGCTTTCCAGAGATTTTCCACAAGGTATTACAAAAGATGGGTTGTTTCAAAAGATGGGTTCCTGGGACGAAAGGATTGTGTTAATGAGAATCTCTAAAATGGTGAGGCGATTATTCATTGGGGTTTAAATGAATGAGGAGTGATACTGCTGAAAAATACAAGACACACAGAGGGGTTGACACTGTAGATGTTGAGAAGTTGTTACCATTCCTGTGTGGAGTCCCGAACTTGAGGACATAGATACCAAATATGGAACAGCGATTTCAGTCTGAGATGCAAAGTGATGTCTTCTCTCAGAAGGTAGTGAATGTCTAGAATTCCCTAACCCGGAAAGGTGTTGAGGGACAACAAATTTGGACTATACAAACACCCAGCGGGTATATATAACTCATTCACTCTCCTCAAGGAGTCGGCAAGAAAGTGGAGTCGGTTCCTGGAGTTGATCAGCCATGTTCGTATTAAATGACAGGGCAAGCTTGAGGGGCCGAATAGCCTTCTGTTGTTCCTACTGTTAATAATTTCACATGTTATACTTTTGTAAAGTAACTGGTTATTTTCCTGGAAGTTGTGTTGTGTAATGCTACATTCGGATGAGCAGAGGATTTGTTTGAGTTTACCCTGGGTGGGGTATGGGGGCTGTCGTCACAGCGAATCTGGGTCTGGGACATGGCTTAAATTTGGAGCAGAAGTTGCAGAGATGAGAAGCCTGGAAACAGGGATTGCGGGTGAGGGTCACTTCGTGATCCAGGCTAGATTTTCCAAGTACATTTCCAAAACTACACCTAACCATCGGAGTGGCTTCGATTTGCTGAAGGGCTGACTGGAATATCAGAACACAAGGCTGAGGGATAGGAGTGGGCCATTCGGCCCTTTGACACTACCCCACCAGTAAATGAGATCGTGGCTCATCTCATTGTGGTCCCAGCTGCACTTTTCCCTCCTTGCACGATTATCCCTGATTCACCTGTCTATGGAAAATCAGATGAAGCCAGCCTCGATATAATATAAAGATTCAGCCATCCCAAACTTCTGGGAAAGAGGATTTCCACTTGACTGAATTCCCACTTTGTGAATTTCTTCTCACTCCATTTGTGACTGAGGATGAAGGGTGTCACTATTTCCTTTTTTTAGTCCCAATCCTCCACTGCTCACAACAAATTTTAAATGTAACCAGGTTGGTGACGTGGCCGATGATAAAGGTCTCAGACTGGGTTAGGTTCAGTGATAAGAAGTCAGACAGATTTCTTTAGTCAGCCACAAATTACTAACAGAACTAACGGAGGAGTATTGTGTATCTGTGGGTGGCACTGCTTCCTCACATCACCAAGGAGCTGGGTTCGATTCCAACCGCGGGCAACCCTCTATGTGGAGTGTGAACATTCTCCTCGTGACTGTGGTTTTCCTCTCAGTGCTCCAGTTTCCTGCCACAGTCCAAAGATGTGCAGTTTAAAGTAGATTGCCCATAGTGCCCATGGATGTGTAGGTTAGGCGGGTTAGTTATGGGAAATGTAGGGTAACATGGATAAGGTCACGTCCATGTAGGATGCAATTTAGTGCATCAGTGCGGCCTTAATGGACGGAATGTCCTGCCTCCACACTGCAGAGGTTCTGTGACAATGACAACAAATTTGGCCAAAACAAACACCCAGCGGGTATATACCTAATCGACACTTATCAAGGTCTTGTATGTTTCATTCTCATTCCAAGCATACCCTGTTAAAGCCTTCATAATATAATCCCTTCACCCCATGAATACGTGAAACGAAACATCTCTGAACTGCTTTCAATGTAATTATATCCTTTCTCAGATAAGGAGACACAAAAAAATTAATCTCACACTCAGATCATAAAGTTTATATTTGTTTTCTCAAAGTGCTGAGAGTCTTTGGAACACTCTTCCCCACAGACCGTTGGAGGCAGAAATATTGAATATTTTTGAGGCACCGACAGAAGGTTCATAAATAACAACAGAGTCAAGGATTATCGAGGAATGGGCAGCAATTTGCAACATAGGGGAAAATGTAGACAGTGGTGTCAAATTACACCGGTCCGGAACATCCAGGAATATAATGCAAAATGAAATGATAATATCGATAAAACATGAAGGGGGAATCCAAGATACCGGAGATCCGGAAGGTCTGTTTTGCTGGGCTCTGCATCACAGCACGGGCAAAGTGGTTCTCTAACACATCCCATCCCAGCCATTTACGTAAAATTCAACACTAAAAGAGCGATAGAATCTTTACTAATCCCGTTTTATCATATGATATGACAGAACATGGGAAAGGATCGAGTAAGTCCCAACACACAGTGCACCCGTCAGAAGCATCGAGCATGCCTGAGGCTGCAGCTGTAACCCACTCTGCTCGTTCCATAGACCCAGTTACTTACCAGGCCTTGGTCACTGAGTTCACCAAGTTATGTGAAATGATTGAAGTAATGATTGAAGAAGGGTTCAGAAGTGGCTAGATCCGCTCTCAGCCGTGCTCCAAAAACATGAGCAGCAACTTGACAGCCTTGGAAACAGAACAGATTATGCCAAGCGCCGAACTGCAGCGACAGAGACCGCGATCAGTTCCTTTCAGGAGAGGATTCTCGCCTTTGAAAAGCAGGTCGATACCTTAACTGACCATGATGACGACCTCGAGAACAGGGATAGGATGAAGAATGTTCACATCGTCAGTTTGCTGGACCGGATGGAAGGTGGTCAGCCAGTGAGTTTATTGAGAACTGGCTGCAGCGATTCCTTCACTTCAAAACTGAAAAGGAACGGGTGAAGACTGAGACAGTTCATCGGGTTATGGTGCGGAGGTCAGACGCAGACCCCTGCCTTCGCCCTGTCCTTGTGCGGTTACATAGTTATGGGGATAAACATAGGCAGATGGAATCTTCCAGAACCCAGAGGAATAATCCGATGCCTTTAATTCATGAGGGCTCCAGGATTATGATCTTTCAGGACTTTTCAACGGCTTTGATTCAGGAAAGAAAATCTTTTGATGATATCAAGAGAAGAGTAAGGGAACTCGGAGTCAGTATTCCTTAATATACCCAGCGGTGCTCCGTATTGCTTTCAATGGATCCATACACTCGCCTGACTCTCCAGAGAAAGCGAAAACTTTGTGGACATTTTAAAGTAAGATGGATGTTTAGATAATCATGTTTCTCTCTTAAATAAATTTTCTTGGATTTTTCTGGTATTAACCAGTATTAAATTATAGTCGGGGATGAGTAGAGTACTCACTTTTAACTTCTTCATTAGTATTACTACTCTTATTCTCTTTCCTTGCGTATGTCCGGGGTGCGGTTCAAGCTGGAGTGGGTGACAAAGGTAGTTGTGATGATTAAATACCGACCAAAGGGCATTTGAAGCCTGATGTTTGTCGTTAATTGCCCTGGATGTCGTATTGGTAGCGGGCAGAAGTTAAGGTTTTGGAGGATGTAACTGTCCCCACTGGACGGGCGTGGTTGGGGTGAGTAAATTCCCTATGGAGTGTCATTGGCACGTTGGATTTTGTTTCATTTTTTGTTTTTTTGGTGTGTTTAGTTTTGGAAAGTTTTGACAGCTTGTTAGATGTAGTAGTCTTAGTTCGTGTTGTTTTGAAGCTCTATGAGTCTTTTTTCATTTATGATCAGTGATGTGTAATTCGAGTTCTTCCTCTCTACAGCTCAAATGTTGCGACAGTGTGTGATGGATAATGATGTGCTTAAATGGGGTACCTGGAACAATAAGTGGAGCCATCGTCCAGTCAAGAGGAAAAATGTACTTTCTAATCTTAGAAAGGAGAGGATGGATGTTGTCCTATTGCAGGAGATGCACCTTGATGACAAGGAACATTTGATATTACAGCAGGGCGGGTTTGATCGAGTTTATTTCTCGTTTTATTAATAATAGGAGTAGCGGAGAAGCCATACTGGATAGGAAGAATCTTCCAGTTAAATTACTAGATTACATTAGACATTCACAGGAGGGTCATAATCCCCAAACCCTTGAACTATGGGAAAGAATACAGTATTTTGAATGGTTATTGCCTCCCGGCGCACCCTCTTAAAACCATGGTAGATGCATTTCCCAAATTAAGTTATCGTGTCTCATGGTGCATTAGTGCAGATGATTTCAACTATCTTATGGACCCCACAGTGGACAGAATGTCCAAAGGTCCCCCAATACCCTTGTCATAATGAAAGCAATTATTTGATTCTTGTGCAGAACTAGAGCTGGTGGATGCCTGGAGGCATATCCACATCACAAGTAGGGATTTTATATTCGCCTATAACCCGCATAAATGCCACACGAATGTTCATCTCTTCTCCATCCCTGCAACAATCTTAGATTCGGTGGCATCCTGCACAATTGGGAAAATTACCATTTCTGACCATGAAGCAGTATAACAGTTTGGAGACGCTGGCAAATGGATCCTTTTTTTCTTAAGGCTGGTTAGTTAAATGGGTATTTCTGTAAAGATTTCAGATCTTTCTTAGCCATTAATGCAGATTCAACCAGTAACACATCCATTCTATGGGAAACTGCTAACGCTCATGCCAAGGGAATAGTTATTCATCTGGAAGCGGCAGAAGGGGGAGCAGGAACGCTGGCTTTAGGCACAGCTGAGGACAGCCGAGAGTGCATACTGCGATAGCCCCTCCGTTTACTAATCTGCAGAGGATCACAACACTTCTGTCTACAGTGAATTCCTCGCGCACACAGACAGCCAGGAAGGAACATACTTTTGAAAAACAAAGGCTGTTTGAACATGGTGATAAGCCAGGCAAGTATTTAGCCTAACTTGCCAGGAAGATGAGTGCCCCGTTAAGCCATTGCCTCAATTAGGGAAGGTACTGGGATCCTTCCCTCCGATTCCAAAAAGATTAATGCAGCCTGTCCGAGAGTTTTCTCCGAATTATTTCAGACTGAACATTTTGAGGATAGATGGATTAAGATGGAGTCATTTTTCAAGAACCTGGGTTTTCCAGGAGTAACCCCTGAATAAGTGATGTGCCTTAATGCACCATTGTCAGCGTAGGAGGGTGTGAAGCAACTTCAGCATGTAAAGGTGCACGTTCCTGACGGATTTCTGAGTGAATTTTATAAATAATTTATAAACCTATTGTCACGGCTGATGTTTAACATGTTCTGTCACTCATACAGTCACGAACCCCTCCCTTTTCCTTAAGAGAGAGGCTCATATCTCTCTGATGCTTAAGAATGGAAGACCCTGAGGATTGTGCTTCTTACACGCCAATCTCACTTTTAAATGTTGGTTTCAAAATCCCGTCTGTGACCTGTACATTAAGGTGGAAACTTTGCTCCCTTCCGTTACCAAAGAGGACCAAACAGGATTTATAAAGGGCCGCAGATCTTCCTTAAATGTTAAGAGCTTTCTCAATATGATCCAAGAGTGTCAACAACAATCTGTCCAGGGATTAATGATCTCTTTAGATGAGAGAAGGCATTTGGTTGGGGTGAGTGGCCGGATATCTTCTGTACATTAGAACGGTTTGGTCTACACAAAGTTTTTATCAAGTGGGTGAGGGTCCTTTACCGCAATCCTCTGGCTGCAGTTCTCACTAATGGTGTGGCCAACCAGTAATATTAATATTTCTCCAGGCAGCCGACAAGGTTGACACCTTTCACCATTGTTGTTTATGTTGGGGATTGACCCACTGGCGGAGGCCATCCGAAGGGATGCCCACATATCTGCCCCAGAAGTAGGATAGAAGTCACGTGAGATTACATTGTATGCTTTTTGTCAAATTCCGCAATTTCGGTAGTTCATGTGATGCAATTCATTGATTCGCTTGTTGCCTTTCCGGGTGATAAGATTAATTTTACAAAGTTGGAGGCCATGCCTATGGGAGGTCTTAGGGAAATACCTGATACTGAGGCCAAATCCTGGTTTACTTTTAAATGGTCACTGGGGTGGTTTCCGTATTTCAGTATATTCATTGCATCTGTCTTTGATCACTTATTTAATGTGAACTGTATCCATTTGTTTGACAAAATTAAACAAGACCTTCAAAGATGGGAGGCATTTCCAATATCCTGGCTAGGTCGGATAGCTGTTATTAAAATGAATGTAGGGGTAAATGTAGGGGAATGGGTCTGAGTGGGTTGCGCTTCAGCGGATCAGTGTGAACTTGTTGGGCCGAAGGGCCTGTTCCCAAACTTTAAGTAATCTAAGATGATTTTTAGAAACAAATGGCTGGTTTCGCTCTTTTATTTGGCACCATAAGTGATTCTTTATCAAGCTAACAAAATTGCAACTGCCCCACAGATTTTGGGGAGTTGATCTCCCCGATTAAAAGCAATCAATTAAGTTTTTTTTCATCCTATGTGAGTGCCTGGGCCACTGAAGTCTCGGCATCAATATGGCTCGACATTGACCCCTCTCAGACAAGTGAACCCTTATTAGTCTGTTGTTCTTAGATAAAATGACAACGTTTATGGAGTATTGTCATAAACTAATGATGAACAATACTGTTAAAACTTGAAGGACAATGCATCAGATTGAGGGCAAGACAGACAAAACCATGTTTCTTACCCCTCTAATTGATATACTGGGTTGTCAACCGGGGGTGATGGATTCCAAGTTTAAACTGTGGGCAGCGAGGGGATACCTTGCTTGAGTGATTTAGAATTAGTAGAATCCCTACAGTGTGGAAACAGGTCATTGGTCCCAGCAACACAACTTCGACCCTCCGAAAAGTAACCCACCCTCACCCATTCCCCTTTTATCTTATATTTACCCTGGCTAATGGCCCAACGTACAGATCCTGCAACACTATGAGCGATTTAGCAATGGCCAATTCATCGACATGCACATGTTTGTGACTGTTGGAGGAAACCTATGCAGACACAGTTGAGAATATACGAACTCCACACAGCCAGTCACCCAAGGCTGGAACCAAACCCGTGACCCTGGTGTTGTGAGTCAGTGAAAACCACTGAGCCACCACGTGTTGCTTGAGGGAGAAACAATGATATCATTTGGTCAAATAACTCGTTAAGGATTGACTACCGAGTAGAGACTTCTTCTGTTTTTTTTTCCAGATTAGAGATTTGATTTAAAAAAAAACCGAGATTGATAGATCCAATACACAGAAGTGGGTTCCTTTTGCTAAGAATACACTCTCTGTCAGTACCCTTTATCATCAGTTGGATAATGTCCCCTCAGACAAGACTGTGCAGCTTCGTGACGTCTGTTTGAGAGAGTTGAGGGTTTAGATCTCTTCGGAGACCTTTGAGGATATTTTTGAAAATGCTCAAAGGATTTTGATCTGTAACAGGACACATTCCATGCAGTTGTAAATTCTTCATAGGGTCAATCTGACACCAGTGTTTCTCTCAAAATTCAAAGTGGGATTATCTTCAGCATGTCCGAAATGCAGAATGACTACAGACACTCTTACTCATTGCATGTGGTCCTGCTGCAGGCTTCATGTATATTGGAGCACTGTGTTCGGTGTGGTAGAGTGGGTCGTGGGGACCTAATTGGAGATGGACCCAGTTCCTCTTTTCCTGGGCCTACCCAGAGTATCTTACGCATGAGAAAAAAAATCCTTACTTTCTGTGCTAGGAAACTTATTCTGTTGTGTTGGATGTCTGAAAACTCCTCGGGGCTGTTGGTCTTTGTTAGCTCCTCATGGAAAATATCCCTTTGGACTTTCTCACCAATATGGTGCACCAAAAAACAGAGATTAGTATAAGTCATAGAGTCAGAGAGATGGAAAGCATAGAAACCTTCGGTCCAACCCATCCATGCCAACCACATATCCCAAACCAATCTAGTCCTACCTGCCAGCACCCGGCCCAAAAGGCTCCAAACCCTTCGTATTCATATACCCATCCAAATGCTTCTTAAATGTTGCACTTGCATCAGCCTCCCCCACCTCACCTGGCAGCTCATTCCATACACATGCTACCCTCTGTTTGAAATAATTGCCCCGTATGTCTCTTTTATATCTTTCGCCTCTCACCCTAAACCTATGGCCTCTCGTTCTGGACTCCCCGACCCCAGGGAAAAGACTTTACCTATTTACCCTATCCATGCCCATCATAATTTTGTAAACCTTTATAATGTCACCCGTCAGCCTCCGGCGCTCCAGGAAAAACAGCCCCAGCGTATTCAGCTTCTCCCTGTAGCTCAAATACTCTAACCCTGGCAACATCCTTGTAAATCTTTTCTGAACCGTTTCAAGTTTCACAACATATTTCCGATAGGAAGGAGACCAGAATTGCACGCAATATTACAACAGTGGCCTATCCAATGTCCTGTACAGTCGCAACATGATCTTCCAACTGCTGTACTCAACACTCGGACCAATAAAGGAAAGCATACCAAACGCCTTCTTCACTATCCTATTGACCTGCGACTCCACTTTCAAGGAGCTATGAACCTGCACTCCAAGGTCTCTTTGTTCAGCAACACTCCCTGCGACTTGACCATTAAGTGTATAAGTCCTGCTAAGATTTGCTTTCCCAAAATGCAGCACATCGGATTTATCTGAATTAAACTCCATCTGCCACTTCTCAGCCCATTTGCAATTTGGTCAAGATCCTGTTGTAATCTGAGGTGATCTTCTTCGCTGTCCACTACACCTCCAATTTTGGTGTCATCTGCAAACTTACTAACTGTACCTCTTATGCTCGCATCCAAACCATTTATGTCAATGACAAAAAGTAGTGAATCCAGCACCGATTCTTGTGGCACTGCACTGGTCACAGGCCTCCAGTCTGAAAAACAACCCTCCACCATCACTCTCTATCTTCTACCTTTGAGCCAGTTATGTATCCAAATGGCTAGCTCTCCCTGTATTCCATGAGATCTAACCTTGCTAATCTGTCTCCCATGGGGAACCTTATGAAAACCCTTACTGAAGTCCATATAGATCACATCTACCCCTTTCCCTTCATCAATCCTCTTTGTTACTTCCTCAAAAAACTCAATCAAGTTTGTGAGACATGATTTCTCACGCACAAAGCCATGTTGACTATCCCTAATCCGTCCTTGCCTTTCTAAATACATGCAAATCCTGTCCCTCAGGATTCCTTCCAACAACTTGCCCACCACCAACGTCAGGCTCACTAGTCTATAGTTCCCTGGCTTGTCCTTACCACCCTCCTTAAACTGTGGCACCACGTTATCCAACCTCCAGTCTTCCGGCACCTCACCTGTGACTTTCCATATTACAAATATATCAGCAAGAGGCCCAGCAATCACTTCTCTAGCTTCCCATAGATTTCTAGGGTATACCTGATCAAGTCCTGGGGACCTATTTCAAGACATCCTTGGGTATCTATCCACTTTTACCCATTTTAATACATCCAGCACTTCCTCCTCTGTAATATGGACATTTTGCAAGGTGTCACCATCTATTTCCCTGCGTTTTATGTCTTCCACAATAAATACTGATGCAAAATACTCGTTTAGTATCTCCCTCATACTTCCTGTGCTAGAAAAAAAATATTCTGTTATGTTGGATGTCTGAAAACCCCCCGGGCCTGTTGGGTCCTTGTAAGCTCATCATGGAGAATATCTTTTTGGACTTTCTCATGAGTATGGTGCACCAAAAAGCAGAAATTTATATAAGATATGGCAACCCTTTTTGGATTACCCCGATACAGGCTTATCTGCCACTCTAAAAAGGGCTTTTACATAGCCATGACGATATTGTCTTATGAATTTAGTATGAAGAATTATGAACATATGAATGTGTAATGCTCTCGAAGGACGAGAACTATCATTTTGTTATGCTGAGCCATATTATTTATTTATTGTTTATTGTTTATTTTTTGTTTTTCTTCTGTCCATTTAGAGACTTTAACTTGTTTTGTATGTACATGCAATTGGGTGTAATTTTGTTCAGTTATTTGAGTTGTTTTGTTATTGGTTTAATATAATAATAAAAACCTCTTTTTCAATAAAATTGTTTGTTAAAAAATTAAAATGCCAGAATTGAGTCCCAAAGAACTCTCATTAGAGAGCCGACTAATCGTGGTTTATCCTGAATGTCACCACACCCCAGTGACAGGGTGAGGTTGAGAGAGCGTCCCCTTCATGGTAACTTCTGTCAGTGTGGGGAATTGAACCTGCCCTGGTGTCCTCCCTCTCCATCACAAACCAACCATCCAGCCAACTGAGTGGGAGACTGTGTAACTGTTACACACAGAATCAGTCACAGACAAAGGGCAAGAGAAACTTTCATGACACAAAAAAGGTTTATTTGAGGTAATCGTGATGGTAACGGCTGAGGATGAAAACGTTCTCTGCCAGAAATTGTATTTTATAATGAGTCAAGTGTTTGGAAGCTGTCTTTGGCTGAATACAATAAGGTGAGTCAAGTGAAATAACCAGAATGTCTAATTGTGGTTTGATACCGATAACCATGAAATAAGTGCATGTTTTTGATTGGTCTGTGGAAAGCATGATGACTGTTGCATGAATTTATAAATCAGATGAAATATATTGTTAGGAGAGTCCGTCCCCATGGGAAATGCCTTCTGAACACATGGTGGAAGAAACCCGGGGTATGAAGTGTCTGAGAATCGTCTGCTCGGTAACAGGAACCTGGGGGTTGAATGACTGAAAGTTCCTGTAACATGGAGCTGAGAAAACCATCAGATCACCCCAAACGTATTGAATGTTGGAGCATATTTGAAGTACTGAATGGCCTCATGATGGATTTTAATTGTGTGTGATTTGAAAATCGTAGATCTCTACTCCATCCTCTTACATGTTACACACTGGGGCACAGCCGTTTTCCTGGAACTGGGAATAAGTTGGAACATTATCTGGAACATTCCATAATTGGCATTCTCCAGAATATTTTATAACTGTGTGTGTGTGTGTGTGGGGGTGGGGGGGGGGGGGCATTAGAAAAGCAAGAGAGAAAGAGAGGGAAGATGCTGCATGCAGTAGTCAGAGTGGAGGAGCATGAGCCTTGTTCGGGGGTCGGTGCTATAACTGATATGCAGTGAGTGTGAGGCAGCAGAGAGAATACGGTGACCGTTATCCTGAAAGAGCAGGGAAGGTTATTGATGCTTGTCCTGTTTTGCTGGACATTTCCTCAGACCGCACACTGCACTGAACAGGGTGAGGAGTTCAGACCATGCTCGGTGGGTCTGGTGGTGTGATCCCTCTGGGAAGAGAATGGTCTCCCTCTGTACGAGCCCATCCACCAGGACCTCCATGCCTCTGTTGACAAATCGTGGTGTAACTTCCCCTTAGCTGCTATGCTCGGGATAAACTGTGCAGTGCAGTTCTGAACTGAGAAAGCACAACCGTGTACCCATTGGCTTTTTAAAGATGGCACAAGTGTCAGGGGTCACAGAATATCCGGGGCACCCCGGCAATGGTGAGTACCTCCAGTCTTGATGGGTTGGAGAATCGGGCTGGCATTGTATGAGAGGGACACGATGGAGTGGGGTGGCTAGTTAATGAGATGAGTTTGGTCAGATTGCACCAGGAAACTCGCTCGGCCTCGTGCAGACAATCCCTGTCACACTTAATTAAATTGTCACTGCGACAGTTTTTTGTTAGATTCAGCCCAGTGAGGCGAAGACTCTGCTCTCCTCTTTCGCATTTACAAAGCTGCAGAACAAATGCTCATCCAAAACTCTCCATCGCCTGAACTCACAGCAATATCCCTTTCACTCATAATTCTTCGAAATACAGACCGGTGTTGCATGATACTATCGAAATGTCTTCATTCTGAAAACTGTGAACATATCCTTCCATGACATTTTATCTCAGTCTTTCCACACACCCCCGCATCCTATCTCCACCCCAAAACACACTCATTTACAGTCATATTGCACGAGACTGCCAGTATGACTGGTCATTTGGCCTAGCTGGTCCATGGCAACCAAAATATACATCCAGACTCACCCCATTTCCCTGCCCTTGTTCTGTATCCCTCTAATCCTTTCCTATCTGTGTATTTGTTCAATTGCCTTTTCAATGTTGTTATTGTACCCACCTCAATCACTTCCACTGACAGCTCAGTCCATATGCGTACCACACTCTATGTAAAAAACGTTGCCCCTCAGTTTCATTTTTATATTTTTTATTCTTTCCAAACATTAATGGATGTCCTGTAGTCATCGATTCACCAAACTTGAGAAAAAAGTTTGAAGTATTCACCCCATGCACGCCTCTCATGATTTTATAAGGGCTACACTTCTATAAGAACTCCCTCGGTTTCCTAAGCTGTAAAGAAATAAGTTCTAACCTGTCCAACCTCTGCCTATAACTTAGAGCTTTTAGCCCAGGAAACATCTTTGGAAGTTTGTTCTGCATACTTTCTAGTTCAATAATATCCTTTCTAGAGCAAGATGAACAAAACTGAACACAATACTCCAACTGCAGCCTTACCAACATCCTGTACAATTGCAACATAACGTCCCACCTTCTATACTCAATGCGTTGATGAAGGCCAATGTGCCAATAGCCTTCTTCACTGTCCTGTGTATCTGTGACTCAAATTTTAGATAACCGTGCACCTGATCTCCAACGTCCTTTTGTTCCACTACACGTCTTAAGGCACTATCATTCATCATTAAACTCCTACCTGGATTTGACTTTCCAAAATGGAAGACGCCACACTTATCTAAATTAAACACCATTTGCTATTTCTCAGCCCACTTCCCCAGCTGATCAAGGTACTGCTAGAATTTCTGATAACGGTCCTCAATCTAAATACTGTCTCCTAATTTAGTGTCATCTGCAAACCTACTAACGTTGCGTTGTGCACTCTGTTCCAAATCATTGGTATAGATAACAAACAGCAATGGGCCCCGGACCAACCACTAAGGCACTCCACTAGCTACAGGCCTCCAGTCCGACAAGCATACCTCCACCATAGCCATTTGTTTCAGAACATTAAGCCAATTGTGTCGCCAATTTGCCAGTTTACATTGAGTCCATGCGATCTAACCTTCTAGAGCGGCCTACCATGTGGAACCTTATCAAAGGCCTTACTGAAATCCATATAGAATATGTCTACCACCCTGCCCTCGTCAACCTTCCAAGTCACTTCCTCAAAAATCTCGATCAAAATTTGTCAGGCATGATCTGCCACGCACAAAGCTATGCTGACTGCTCCAAGTCAAACTCTGTCTTCCCAAATGCATCCATATCTTATATCTCCAAACCTTCTCAAGTGGTTTCCGAAACAGATGTGAAGCTTACTGGTCTATATTTCCCAGGCTTTTCTTTGCAGCCCTTCTGAATAAGGACACAACAATTGCTACTGCCCAGTCTTCTGAGACCTTGCCCCTAAACTATCTTCTCTCGCCTTGTGCAGTGCTCTGAGATATATCTGGTCAGGACCAAGAGATTTATCTGACTGTGCATTCTAATATGTCCAACAGCACCTCTACTGTGATATGGACTGTACCAAGATATCACAACTAACCTCCCAAAGGTCACAGGTCTTCATGTCTTTCTTCATGATAACCACAGAGGGGAAATTGAGGACCTCACCCATCTCTTGAGGTTTTACACATAAATGCCCATTTTGGATTGTAAGGCGTCCTATCTCCCTCTAGTTGTTCTTTTCATTTACTATACTGAATTTGGATTCATCTTAATCTGCTCAGCCAAGGCTATCTCATACCCCATTTTAGCCCTGCTGATTTCCTTCTTCAGTAAACTCCTGTAACCCCTGTGTATCTCCAGGGATTCCCTTGGTCCCAGCTACCTGTACCTGAGTGACGCCTCCTTTCTTTCTGGTCAGAGCCTCAATATCTCTTGTCATCCAGGGTTCTCTCTTCCAGCCTCACTTTCCCTTCACCCTCACAGAAACATGTAGACCTTGAACTCGAGCTATCTCACTTTTGAAGCCCTCCCACTTGCCCTGGATCCTTTTACCTGGAAACACACTACTCCAATGAAGCCCTGCAATCCTCTGTCAATTTCAACAAAATTCGACTTGCCCCAATTTAGAACTTGAATCTGTGGACCAATTTTGTCCCTACCATACCTATTTTAACATTAATACATCTCTGGTCACTTTTCCCAAAATGCTCCCCCACTTTACCTCCGTCACCTACTTTCCCAACAGTAGGTCAAGTTTGTCCCTTCCCGAGTAGGACCCTGTACATGCTGCTTGCGGAAGCTTTCCTGAACACACTTAACAAATTACGTTCCATCTAAGTTCTTAACCCTCTGGAAGTCCCAGTCTATGTTAGGATAATTAAAATCACCTATTATGACAACCCTATTGTTCCTGCAAGTCTCACCAGTCTTCCTGCATATTTGTTCTTCTAATTCCCATGGATTATTCGAAGGCTTATAGTGCAACCACTATAACGTTACCAACCCCTCTTATTGTTTGCATCATTTACAAAATCTCATTGGATATTATCTCAGTTATTTCATCTTTAAATATTAGAGTGATACGTGCCTTAATCAGAACTATTGGTATTTAAATTGTTTCCATTGACATCTCTTCCTCGCAGTGACTTTCACATTCGCAGCATCCCTTGTCAATGCACAGTGGAGATATGGAGCTGTAAATGGATGGGAGCTGCAGATCCTGTCAGTTCCAACAGTGGTTGCAAGTTTCCCCACACTGAGCTGCGATCTAACACAGTGTTACCGAACAATGCAACAATCTGGGTTTATATATGAATGAACTAGTGCGGAATGCACAGCCCCCCACGCTGGACATTTAGCCTAGGATTATAGATCCAGCATTGGTGTGGACTGCACAGAGTTTCACTCTGCACATAGCTGGGTTGCATTCAGCAGTACACTAGCCGGATCTACACAGTGGTCCATCCTAAATATGTAATGGTTATGTGAGTTAGAGTGCGAATGTGAGAGAACTAAACATCCGGCTATGTCTTTATTTTTGTTTTAATCTTGTGATTGGACCCTTCAAATCCTGACTCATCCAGTTAGACCCGACCCTCTGGATGAGTCATGGTAACTGTTGTTACAGTATCTGTGTCGGCAACATACCAACAAATGGAGCAGAGGCTGCAGAGAGGACAGTCTCTGTAAAATGGAATGAGGGAATCACCATCAGATCAGCCATGGTCTTAGTGAATGGTGGGGCAGGATTGAATGGACCACTGATGCAACTTATCTTATATTTCTGTTTGTTCCAAGCAAACTCCCCTTCTCTCCCAGTGTCCCATCCTGGTGGGGATTGAGTCACCTCCTCCTGTTCCTGCGTAACAGGATCCTCGGGCGTCACTAGCCTCCAGATTTCCCTGTGCCCCAGTTTTGAGCAGTTGAATAACTGCCTCCTGATCCGAAGTTTATGAAAGTAGATGTCCTCCTCCTGCTCCTGAGTAACAGGCTCCAATAGCTCTGTGCTCACCTGCTGCTCCTGTGGAATGGAGGTGAGGGACTGAATGGCCTCTTCACATTCTTTACTGCTTTTTCTTGACTAAAGGCCTTTTCCCGTTTCTGTAAAGCACCATCAAATTCTGAATGATGTATTTTTGTATTTGACTCTCTGTGATTGAGCAAACAAGCCGATTGGCAGAATTCAGATGCTGAATAGCCTCCTCCTGTTCCCGTGTTATACACTGAAGAGTCAATAGACTCTCAGAGATGTACAGCACGGAAAAAGATCGTTCTGTCTGGTCATCCATACCGCCAAATATCCTAAATGAATCTCGTCCCCCTTGCCAGCACTTGGCCCATCTCCTTCTAAACACTTCCCATGCATGTATCCATCCGAATGCCTTTTAAATGGTGTAACTGCACCTGCCTCCACCACCTCTTTTGTCTGTTCAATCCATACACACAGCAGTCTCTGTGTGAAAATGTTGTCCCTCATGTCCCTTTTTAAATCTTTCTCCTCTCACCTTAAACTTTTGTCTTCTAATTTTGGACTCGTCTATCCTGGGAAGACATTGACTGTTTACCTTATCTATGCCCTTCATGATTTTATAAACCCCTTTAAGGATCCCCCCCCCCCCCAGCCTCAACACTTGAAAATAGCCCCAGCCTATTCAAACTCTCCCTAAACTCTAACCCTCCAACACCTGCAACATTCTTTTAAATCTCTTCTGCATCCTTTCAAGTCTGACAACATCTTTCCGACAGTAGAGAGACCAGAATTAAAGGCAATATTACAAAAGTGGCCAAACCAATGTCCTGTACAGATGCAACATGTCATGCAAATGCTTCGACTCAAAGCACGCACCAATAAAGGGAAGATCACCAAATGCCTTCATCACTGCGCTGTCTACCTGTGACGGCACTTTCAAGGAACGGAGAACCTGCACCACGAGTCTAGCTTTGCTGCCTCACAGGGCAGCGACCTGGGTTTAATTCCAATCTTGAATGACTCGCTGTGTGGAGTTTGTACATTCTCCCCGTGTCTGTGTGAGTTTCCTTCGTGTGCTATGTTTTACTCCAACTGTATAAACATATACAGATAAGGATAGATTGGCCATGCTAAATTGGGAAATGCAGGCTCAGAGGGATAGGGCAGGTGTTTGTCCAGTGGGATACTGTTTAGAGGTTCGGTGTGGCCTCGATTGGCCGAAAAGCCTGTTTCCCCACTGTAGGGATTCGATAATTTCAATGGAGTTCTCCTTCACTGGCAGCTTTCGATAGGGCACTACCTGTAAGTCTTACCTTGATTTGTCTTGCCCAAATGCAACACCTCATATGTAACTAAAATATACTCTATCTGCCACTCCTCGGTTCACCTCAGCAAAGTCCCATTATAGTCTGAGAGATCATTCCTCACTATCGACCACACCACCAAATTTGGAATTATCTACAAACTTACTGACCATACTTCATATACTCAAATGTAAATGATTTGTATCAGTGACAAAAGGCAGTGGACCCACTATTGATCTTTGCGGCACGCCACTGGTCACAGGTCTCCAAGTTTAATGAACAAATGTCCATTGTCACGCCCTGTCTCCAATATTCAAGAAATTTTCGGATCTAAATGGCGAGTTCTCCCTGGATCGCAGCCAGTCTAACCTTGCTAACCAGTCTACCATGTAGAACATTTTGGTAATCTTACTGAATTCCATAAAGACAACATCCACTGGCCTGTCTTCATCAATCACCTTCATCACTTCCTCAAAAGATTACACCGAGTCAGTGAGACGTGATCTCCAATGTACAAAGCCCTCTTCAGTCCTTGTCTTTTCAAATGCATTTACATCCTTTCCCACAAAATCCCCTCCAACAATTTAGTCTCCATTGACGTCAGGCTCAGCGATCTATGGTTACCTGTTTTTTTTTCCTTACTTTCTTAAATAATGACACTATGTTAGCAGCCCTCCAGTCTTTTGACACCTCACCTGTGGAAATCAATGATACAAATATATCAGCCAAATGCTGACCAAATTCTTTCCTAGCTTCTCACAAACATTTGGGATACAACTGATGTGTTTTAAAATGTCAAACACCTCCTTGTAATATAGACACCTTTCAATGTTTCACTGTATATTTATTCATTCTCTCGCTCTTGTAACCTCCTGCTCATTAAATACTGAGGAGAATTTTTTGTTTCATATCCCTCCAATCTCGGGTGGTTCCACAGATAGGTAGTCTTACTGATCTTTAAGGGGCCCAGTTCTCCCCCTAGTTAATCTTTTACCATTGAAGGATTTGTAGGATTTCTTCAATGCCTCGTTAACCCTATTTCTAAAGCCATCTAATGTCCACATTTTTCTGGCCCGAATTCCCCGTTGACTATACACTTATTGCCCTTATATACCTCTCGGGATTCACTTGATCTCAGCTCTGTTTACCTGGCATATGCCTCCTTCCTTACCTTGACCATAACATCAATATATCTAGCCATCCAGCACTCCCTGCACCCACCAGCCTTGCCCATCTCACTAATAGGAACACGTTGGCTCTGGACTCTCTGAAACCACGTTTTGATGGCCTTGCATTTACCAACCATCCCTTTACCTGTGAATAGGGTATTCCAATCAGTGTTTCACAGGGCTCGCCTAACACTTTCAAAATTGGCTTTGTTCAAAGTTAGAACTTTAATGTTTACATCAGGTCTTTCCTATTCCACAACTAATTTAAAACTAATATTTATGCGAAACAGACTTGAAAGTTAAATCAACACTTCCTGCCCCTCTATAATGGGCTCGAAAGTCTGACTAGGCTCCTCCTGTCCCTCTGTAATAGACTCAAGAGGCTTAATGGCCTCCTCCAGTTGTTCTGAACACACTCGAGAGGCTGCATGGCCACCTCCTGTCCCTGTGTAACAGATCCGAGACACAGCAACCCATGGATTACGAGCAGCCGTTAAACTGTATCTGATGGAGGTCCATCCTTTCTCAGATACAGAAACACAGACAACACAATGTACTGCAGGTGCCCTCTCAGTTTCACTTTATGCAGCTGCAGCAACACATCTCTTTGTTCTGAATGATTCTGTTGACAAAATGTGCCAATATTCCAGCTTTACACCTTTTCAAGTAGCAACATGCTAATGTGGGCTGATTGGTCTTCTCTTCTCCCTCTGTAAGAGGCCCATTGGGAGAGAATTTCTTTGGCCTGTTCCTGAGCAGCAGTCCCAATGCTCTATCTCAAGGTTATGAAAGGATTTGATAACAGGACATTAAAACCAGGATTGGCCACACACTGGTCAATAAGCACAGTACTTTGTGTTCAGGTATCTAGAAACTTGCCCACATACCCCCCCCCCCCTCTTTTTTATGCAGCCGATCTGTTATTTTATAACTGCCTCCTTTCATAAACAGAATGGAACATACATAGACCCCTGCAGTGTTCTGTTAATACTCTCATATACAAGGAAAAAAAGATATAAAATATTGAAAGATTTATGGTCCATCCCTCAGCAACCCTCATCCATTGCATCCAGTATATGAAAAGTGATTTATTGAACTGGTTAACTGAGCCTATTTGTTCAGTGACTGCGATTCATGCCACTCTCCATGGATTCTAATTATCCCAGTGGAGGGTTTCCATCGTTTAATGATAAATGGGCTCCGTTCAATGTGTTATTCCATAACATGAGCAGAGCATCACCAACAGCACTGTCAGGGAACAGCAGATCCAGAGAGAAGGGGAGGGGAAATCAGAATCTGAGAACATGAGACTGGAATATTCCAAAAATAGACAGGAGCTTAGCCGATTATGTTTGGTATCTTTCAGCATTTGATTGGATGTCATTATCATTGCGGATCTATTACGCTCTTCTCATTATTCAATACTTTTCTTATCACTTCCTGGCTATCGTTGGTGTTCCTGGTGAGTGTCACTATCCAGATTTTGTTTTTTATAAACCAGTTATGACTGTATTATAGTTATTTCATATCGTCTACACTTCCTGCCACTATTATTGTTCCAATCCAATCCAATCTCTCAATCTAGATATTCACTCGCCAGACCACTGCTAACTGCATCAATGAAGGTGTTCAATTCCTGTCTCCCTCTCTGCTCTGGCAGTGTTACTCACGGATCTCTATGTTGAACTAAAAGTTTCAGGGGAGAATCATAATGCATCGTATCATTGCCTTTGCTGTTAAGAGCATGGAGGTCACTGTCTACTGTTCTGGTTACAAACTCCACTTCCTTCCACTGTTTCCATCCCATCCCTGGCCAATATCTGCAGCTGAAGCAGACAAGTCACAACTGTGGGATATCTCTTTGACTATGAGCTGATTCTTGACACCATTCCCTGACATTTCTAACTTGAAATACTCACTACTCCAGAATATATCTCACTAGTTTATTGCATCTGCTGTTTGAACCTTGAGCTATGAAGTACAGGCTTAATGAAGCCAATAATCTGCTGCTGACGCTCCAGGCTTCAAACCTGCCGAAGCAAATCTGATTCGACCTCACACCAAACTCCCATCGATCTGTCATTCATGTGCATGCGGATGTATATTGCTGTTGTGTCTGGCAATGCCTTTATTTTAACATTCTCAAGCACTTTACCTCATCTGTCCATGAAACTTCCCTCGTTCTCTCTATTGATAAACAAAAAGCCTGCCAGCTGTTCTTATTTAAAATTGTTTTATCCATGTGCGTTCCTTCTCAAACAATGAGTTTCGCATTCAACCACGCCTATCGTGCACACTGTCTCAGTCTCTGATGAACACACAGAGAGAGCAAACCTTCCCATTATAGGCAGTAATCTGATGCGAGTATAGTTAGCATATGTTAGTATAGTTTTCAATACTCTCCAGATAGTGCAGTTCACTGAGCAACACACTAGCATGGTGTGCATACCTCTCCATGCTGGGCTGTCATCTTGTCCCAGTTTATGTTTGTTTGTGGTGTTCGGTGAAACAGATTCAGAATTTGATGTAACAAACCATTTCAGCTGATCTGACAATGCCTTTATTCAATGTTCTCATTCTTGTAATTTTACTCACGAAGATCTCACTTCTGCAGTTAGTCCCACTGCCCTGTCTTTTTCCCCATATTTACACAACATCTTTTCAGTTAATTAACTGCCTGTTTTTGTCTTTAATGTGAATCTCTCTGTCCCTTTGTATCTTTCCCTGGCCTTCGGTTTTGTCTCCCTAGTGTATCGAGTGTTGGCATTGTGTAGCTCAGAAATAATGAAATGGCGTGTGTCAGGCTGTTGTTCACTTCCCGGTGAGTCCCATGTGATGGTTCATGGACAGGTGTGTTTCAGAAGTTATGAGACACATCCTTGTAACTTGGTGTGTACCTGTGGCTGTCCCTCTTAGGTGAATTGCGATCAGTAACACGAGGAAGACCACTGAGTAAAGGACCAGGCATCTAAATTGCCTGACAATGCTGTCACTTTTTTAATAAAAGGTTATTTTCTCCTTATTTTTAGTAAGAGGTCTTAAATGCCAAACTTCCTACTGAAAACGGCTCAAGTAAATAACTTACGGGGGTTTAGGGTTTTTAATAAATAGTGGTAGCCATGGCCAGCTCGCATAGACCAGGCTTTCTAGGTTTCTTTTCATTGTAGCAATAACAATCACCAGGTGCTTGGGGTCCCAGAAAGGGTGTAAGTTTTAGTAAATTATCCCGATCTGCTATTCTCTCTGGAAGCTCACTTGATGCTCTTTCCTCCTGGATTGGAGAACTGTATGCAAGAATGCATGTCTGAATGTTCCTTTTTGCCAAGGGGTGTGTTGAGGTGATTGTAGTATTTTAGAACAGTTCATTTGTAGAAGGTACTGTATCCATTATTCTGTTAAGGTTTCCAATAGTTAAGTTAGTCTAAATTCCTCTTCATTGTGTATGGATTTTGATTAGAGTGTTTAAATACATTGTGTTTTGCTTAATGGTGAGTGGTTTGACGAGTACCATTACATCTGGAACACCCACTTCACATCTACCTTTAAAATAAGAAAAGGTTGGCATCCAAGCTACCCTCTTAAACTAGTTTGAGTCAGTCTGGTTGGTCTGTAACAAACTGGGGACTCTTGCCTGGTTCTAAATCGATAATACCAAATTGAGTTTAGAATTACAATCCCTACAGTCCGCAAACAGGCCATTCGACCCAACAAGTCTACACTGACCCTCCGAGGAGTAACCTACCCAGACCCATTCCTCTACACTATTATTACACATTTACCCCGACGAAGGCACCTAACCCACACATCCCTGAAAACTACAAACAATTTAGCATGGCCAATTCAGCTGAGATGCACACTTTTGGATTGTGGGAGGAAACTAGAGAATCCAGAATAAGCTCATGCAGACATTGGAGAGTATGCAATGGGAGGCTATTGGGTTCAAAGGTCCCGTATGGTAGTTGTTCGTGTCTTTGGTTCTGGATGTTGAATTCGGTTGGTTTAAACAGTGTGTTGAGTATAAAGACAATTTCAGTCACTAAGAGTTCTCCGGGATTTGGAAGAAGTAAAGTTAGGGGTAATGAAGGGAAGCTGTAGAAATTGACAGACAAGCTGGAGTTGGGGTTGTGTTTGTCTGTGAGAAAATGAGAGGTAATTACAGCTATAGCTCGGCACTTACATTTGGTGGAACCGCCATCAGAGTCTTTGGAAATGGCTAGAATTCAATTTCAAATGAGGCACCTTGAACATGAAGAGGAATTGAAACAGTTTGAATTATGATGAAAAGTAGAAATAAAAGAAAAGGAAATGAAGACGAAAGAGAGAAAAAAGAGAGAAGAAAAGCAGAGAGTTTCAACTTCAAAATTTAGTAATTAGAGAGGAAAGTTGACATAGAAGGTGGAGAAGAAGGCAGACAGTAGGCTGGATAATGAGGATAGTGAGGATGAGCAACCCTATACAGCCAAAGGTCTGATGGGGATCTGTTTAAATACATCCAGGTATTATCAAAATTTGATGAGAATGATGGAGGGAGCCTTTTTAATATCATTTCAGAAAGTGGCCAAACAAATGCAGTTGCCAGAGAACATATGGATTTCGTTGATTCAAACAAAGCTGATATGCATTTGCATCCCTATCAGAGGAGGTATCTACTGAATATGAGGAGGTAAAGAAAGCCGTTTGAAGTGCATATGAGCTTGTGCCAGATGCTGGCAGACAGTGTTTCAGGAATCTAAAATAGCATGCCTGGTTAAACGCACGTTGTGTTTGAAAGGATCAAACAAATTTTGAAAGGTGGGGAATGGTATTAAAACAGAGCAAACCTATGACCCTTAAAGAGATTCTTATTTTCGAGAAGTTCAACAATTTACTTCCTGCAGCCATGAGAACCTCATGTGGAAGAGCAGAGAGTAACAATGGGAAGGTTCGAAGCTGAAATGGCTGCTGATGATGATTGAGTTCAGAAATCAAAGTTTGGTTTCTGTGAGAGATTGAGAAGAATGTGTGACGTTTTCTTAGAACATATCCCCGTGAGCGTAAGGTTTACTGGCATAGGCCAGGAGTAGCAGGTTAAGAGGTTACAGCATTAAGAGGTAAAGAAGGATGTAATTCTTTTATGCTGAGACATGAGGAGCTATGTCATTTAGAAGGACTATTGGAGAGATGAGAAGTGCTCCATTATGTAACGTGTGGTTGGAGTGTCTAATGGAAACATCAACAGATTTATTCCACAATGGGGAAGGAGGCCTTGAGCTTGGTGTTGGCGTTACAACATTTCAGCATTTAAATTGCAAATAACGTATCTGAGACAAATCGTTTTCACTGATCGTAACCCCTTAAAGTTTTTGGAGAGGTTTAGGGAGAAAAATACCAGTCTGTGTCGACTGAGCTTATTATTTCCGCCATTCAATATGAAATTATACATGTGACAGGGTTAGAAAATCTAAGTTTTGACACGTTGTGGAAACTTGAGTGAAGAAAGACAAAGGCATTCTGTGGCAGGAGTAAAATGACTAAAGTCGAATCTCGTTGTGAACATTTGTATGCTCAGAGTCAATGTAATATATATGCATTGCAATCAATAGACTACAGACAATAGGTGCAGGAGTAGGCCATTCTGCCCTTCGAGCCTGCACCACCATTCAATATGATCATGGCTGATCATTCCGAATCAGTATCCTCTTCCTGCCTTATCTCTATAACCCTTGATTCCACTCTCTTTGTGAGCTCTATCCAACTCTTTCTTAAATGAATCCAGAGACTGGGCCTCCACTGCCCGCTGGGGCAGAGCATTCCACACAGCCACCACTCTCTGGGTGAAGAAGTTTCTCCTCATCTCTGTCCTAAATGGTCTACCCCGTATTTTTAAGCTGTGTCCTCTGGTTCAGCACTCACCCATCAGCAGAAACATGTTTCCTGCTGCCAGAGTGTCCAATCCTTTCATAATCTTATATGTCTCAATCAAATCCCCTCTTAGTCTTCTAAACTCAAGGGTATACAAGCCCAGTCACTTCAGACTTTCAGTGTAAGGTAATCCGCCATTCCCGCCAGTCTACTCATAGAGGAAGATTAGGAGGTCTAAAATGAATCCCTTTTTGTATATTGATGCATCATTTTATTAAAGGTGGAGTTGTGAGTATACTATCACTATAAAAAGGTGATTTTCTATTGGGATTTTTTTTGAAGAGAGGTTACAAAGACAGAGGTGCAGAACTGCTGTCTGAAAACAGATTAAGTAAATAATTGAGAAAGCCTTTAGGTTTTATTAAAACATTGGTAACAATGGAAGGGCAGCGGCCAGCTCTCCCAGACCAGGTTTTCTCGGTTTGCTTTTTGCTGCAGCATTCAGAAGCTGTTGGGGATCCCGGAAAGGGTTGGAAGTTTCAATACATGATCCTCAGCTGCTTTTCTCTCTAAGATCTCTGTTGATGTTGATATCTCTTCGATCGGAAAACTGCATGTAAGGATCTGTATTTGAATATATCTTTGAGCCAAGCAGTGTATACCAAGAAGATACGGTATCTATTGTTTGTGTAAGTGTTCAAACATATAATCTATCCCAAAATGTTCTTTTCTTTAATTCTATTTTAACTAAAGCATTTGAATAGATTATATTTTGCTTAATGTCGAGTAGTTTGACCAGTCACAACACATCAGGAATGCAAACTTCACATCTATTTTTAAAATAAGGAAAGGTCTAAGGGACCTTCCTAAAATATTTTGCAGGGATCTGGTCTGGTCCACAACACTTATATATGAGGAGTTTCTGACTGATTCTTATTGAAAATTTAGTGGAGGCGTTGGGGATGGTTTGCTGGAGGTTGTGCTGTGAGCTGCCTGAGACATTCAGGGAGACATGAGGATTTGCTGACCCATCTTTGGGTGGAGCCTGGGGACTGTAGTTACAGCATCTGGGTCAGTAACATGAGCAACAAATGGAGCAAAGATTGCAGAGTGGGGAAACTCTGAAAACACAGAGTTAGTGTATGTGTGGAAAGGGATCCGTTGGACCCACCCGAGTTTTCCATTAACAGCCTCGCAAGCTACACTTAATCCAGGAGCAGAGTGTGAGGGGACACTGATTGAACAAGGAGCTGGTCACAGAGCAGTGTCACCTCCTTTAACGCGTCCTGCAGCTCTATCCCAGGGGAAAGGAAGGTGCTGCCAGTGGCTGTTCGGGTCACAGTTTCATTCAGCTTCTATGTTCTGGAACTTTCCAAGCAGGCCTGGGTGACATAGCCATCATCTCCCAGTATGTTGCCATCAATGTAACCATTCGGTGATGAAGGATATATATGGTGGATGAGGTAAATACATCGTTTCCCCCACAGCAGGGAGCTGCCGGGTGTATCCAGTATAATGGGATTCCCGATGGTGTACATGGCATCTGCAGAGTACCCATGTCAATGGGGAGAGGTAGAGGAACTGAAGAAGCTCTCTCTCTGTTAATATTACCGTGTGTCCTTGCACAGTACACTATGTTGGTGAATACCTCTTGTCATGACAGCAGCCACAGTTCCTTCATTCACAAGCAGACAGCATTCCCATCGTCTTCGGGTCTCCATGTAGAAATGAATGAATGTATTTGGATAAAGGCCGTCCCCTTAATACATGTTTGAAAACAGCATCCCCATCACCAACCAAACACTTCAAAACATTCCATGTGTACGGCGAGCAATGGGGTCACTTGGAGTGTCTGGGAGCAGACGATCAGGGATGGAGCAAAACCTCCCATGTCTGAACGGGGCTGAGTGAACCTCCCAGGACACAGTATCATTAATCCCTGTAATTCCTCTCCATTTCCGTAACATACTGCCTTCCATTATTCCTGTAAATGTTATATTGCACCTGCGAAATTATTATCCATTTCCTTTACCTCTCTTGATAATTTAATCTCTTGCTTATCACAGCAACATGACCAAACTCAGTATCTCTATATCTGTTCCATCCTCCTGATCATTGATATAGATTGTAAATAGTTGAGGACCCAGCACTGGTCACTGTGTGACTCCACTGGTGACGTTCTGTCAAACTGATTAAGACGGATTTATCTGGAGAGCCTGCTTCCTGTTTAATACACAGTGCTCTCCCATTACTGTGTAACACAGTGGAAAAGCTGAATATGAACGAAGAGAATCAGTCAGGAATCCAACCCTTCGAACCTGATCCGCCATGGAATACAATCATGGCTGATGTCATCGCGGCCTCTGTTCCACATCCCTGCTATCTCTCGATCGTCAAACTCCAGTCTCTTGTTGGAGATTGTGGCTGATGAAAAAAATATCCACTCCACATCTATACTTTCAATTATATTTCACATCTTACAGACCTCAATGAGCTGTCCTATCGTTCTTATAAAATCGAGAGTATAGGCCTGAACTGCTCAATTTCGCTTCATAAGACAAACACTTCAAATATGGAATCATTCTAAAGAAGCTCTTCTGAATTGCGTCCAATGGAAATACCTCAGTCTGCAGGACACCCAAACTGTACTCCAGTTGCAGCCTCACTAATGCCTTGCATAGCTACAGCAACACTCCCTACCTTTCTACTCTATCCTTTTACAAATAAACGATGAAGTTATACTTGCATTTCTCAGTATTTGAAGTACCCACAAGCAAGTTTTCTGTGATATGCAAGCAGGCACACAGATCCCTCTGCACTTAAGCACTTTGAAGTTTCTCTCCATTTCGATAATAATTTGCCTTTTTATTAGGCTGGCCAACTTGAATAACCCCATATTTATCCACTTTACTTTTCATTGCCAAATGTTTGCCCATTCACCCAATCTATACATATAGTTTTTAAATCTCTTGCATCATCATTCCGAAGTAATTTCCCACCAATGTTTGTGTCATCTGAAAATGTAGCTATTGTATTTTCTATCCCGTCAACCGAGTACTAATGTCGATCACAAATGGTTGAGGCATGAGAACTGAAATCTATGGCACCCAACAAATTGTATTTTCCAATATAAAATGATATATTTAGTTCATCTGACTGCATTTTCTTAGTTAACCAAGCCTCCATCCATGCTCATAAATTATTCCTGTACTGATGCTGTCTGATCTTACCACTCACTCTTTGGAGAAGCGACATATCCGATGCCTTCACGAAGACCAGATATATTCCATCTCCAGGATTCCCACTATCCACCTTGTTTGTCACATCTTTAAATAATTCAAGAAAACACTTCAATCATAGTTTATCTTTTGTAAAACCATGTTGAGTCCGATGGATTGTGGTTTACGTTTGCAAATGTCCTCAACAATGGATTCTAATCATTTGCCTTAAATTACTATACTTTATTGTTACATTTTACACCCTAATGTATTCAGTTATTATAAGTTCTTCCCTTTCTAAAACCTTTACGTTCTCTTTGAATTCCTGTTTGATGGACAAATGGGTTTTAAGAGATGTGCTCCAATTGCTGCATAAGTGGTATGTGTGGCTGACTGGACTCATAATCCTGCTGGTATACAAAATCGATGGGATGAAGTCTTTCTGGTATTCCCCTGTTGTCATCTCCAAGGCCAGAATGACCACCTCCTGTTGATGCGTTAGAGGCGTGGGGGATTATGGAATCTTCCCGTTACTGTGTAACATTCTGAGGGTCTGATGTGTCTTCTCATATTTCTCCATAATCGGTGGAGATACTGAACGGTCTCCTCATGTATCCCAGAGATGGGACGAAGGGAGCGATTAGTCTTCTCTTGTTCCCATACAACAGACACGTGTCTGAATTACCTCCTCCTTTCTCATGAAAAAAGTCTCAGATAGTTTTCATCCTAACACATTTCCCTTGCAACAGACTAGGTGGGTCTGAATGGCCTCCTGTTATCCCAGTGTAACAATCTCCAGTCACTGTGTGACCACTTCCAGTTCCTATGTTACGGACTTGAAGAGGCTGAATGGACTGATCCTGTTGCTGTGTAACAGGATACTGGTGCAGCATGGCCTACTCTGGGTCCAGTGTTATAGATTCGAGGGGCTGATTGGCCTCGAACATATATCAGGCTCGAGGGGCTGAACAGTGTCGTCCTATTCTGGTGTAACAGGCTCGAAGGCCTGAATATCCTCCTGTTGTTCCTGTGTAACAGGCTGGAGAACGGAATGGATTCCCCACTATCTGTGTAATTCTCTTCAGTTGTTGACTCCTTCCTGTCATCTATGTTGAAATAAGATCATCCTTTATTTTTGTAAACTCCAATGGCTATTGGATCAACCTGATCATCCTTTAGTTATAAGCTAGCACCTTCATTGCAGGAATCAGCTGAGGGAACCATCTCTGAGCTGCTTCCAGTATAACAACATCCTTTCTTCATTGAAGAGACTAAATCTGTACACACTACTCCAGATGTGATCTCACTAAGACCCTGTACAGCAGCAGCAATGCTTTACCAGCCTGCTGTAAGGTTCCCACCCAGGTTAGAGCAGTCTCAGCTCTCTGGGGGAATACAGAGCAGTTATGAACGATCATTGTCCTTCTCTACTCCACGAGCATAACGGGAAATCTGGAGAAAATGTCACAATGATGCTTAAGAAGATCATAAATGATGTGGCGAGATGATCTCTACCATTAATCTCCCCAAATCCCACATCGTTCAGATTCTCCAGAATCTAGTAAGGTGGAGTGCAAAAACAGCAAGGAGAAGGAAACATTGATGGGAGTCATATATCAAAGTGAAAGCTGCTATACAAATGCTGGACATGTTTAAAAACGGGAAATGAGATATACACATTTGTGGCTACTGCAGTAATAACGTACTGTTTACATTATATCTAAACTGTGTTAACCCAACTGAATGGTAATGCTGGGAAAAATGGATTTCATGAGCATGTGTTGGATGGTGGCATTAACATTGTGTCGAGCACTGAGCTAGAGATCAGGTTATTTAGGAATTGATGCTGGATGATCAGAAAAGCTAATTGAAAACTTTGCTGTAAAGGACCTTTTGGGAACCGTGACCACAATGCATTGGTTTTCTTTTATGCTGTTTGAGTACACGGTAGTTTTTGTTTTATTTGAAGTAACTGTCATAAATCTGAATCATGCAAGCCCTGAAGGTGTGAGGAGAAATTGGGGACTGCAGATGCTGGAAGATCAGAGTCGAAGAGTGTGGTGCTGGAAGATCAGAGTCGAAGAGTGTGGTGCTGGAAAAGCACAGTCAGGCAGCGTACTAGGAGCAGGAGAATTGATATTTTGGGCATAAGCCCTTCATCAGGAATGAGGCTTATGATGAAGGGGGCTGAGAGATAAATGAGAAGGCGGTGTGGCAGGAGGGAGGTAGCTCGGAATGCGATAGGTAGATGAAGGTGGGGTTGAAAGTGAAAGGTGTTGAAGGGAGACATACTACTACATACGTTAAAGCCAGTGTGGTCTTCTCTACATTGGATTATTTTAGAGAACATATCTGGAACAGCCACATTGACCAACTCCACCGCCTTGTGGCTGAACACTTTAACTCCCCTTTCCATTCTGCCAAGGACGTGAGAGTACTGGGCCTCCTCCATCGCCAAACCCTAACCACCCGAAGCATGGATGAAGAAAGGTTCCTCTTCTACCGTGGGACCCTCCAACCACAGGGGATTAATGTAGGTTTCACCCGTTTCCCCATTTACCCTAACTCCACCTTATCCCAGTCAAATCTTCCAACTCAGCATCCTCCCACCTTTTGAACGTTCCTATGTGTTCATCTTCCTTCCGATCAATCTGGTCCATCCGCCTCTCTGACCTAACCCTTTCAGCCTCACCTTCAACTATCTATTAGATCACAGGAATTAGCTTAGAAAAATGCCAAGTACCAGAGTAAGCCAGTTGATTCGGAGAAATATAGGACCCAGCAACGGATGACCAAGAAAAGAAAATCAAAAAGCGAAAAAGCATACAAACAAAAGAAAAACATAAAGACTGCCAAAAAAAATGTACATCATTGTATGAAACTAAAATAAAAACAAGGTCAAATATGGAACAGTGGGTGTGCGGACAGAATAATGTATTGAAGACAACAGAGAAATCACAGGGAAAAGAAACAGTTTCTTTGTGTCTTTCTTCAAGGCAGAATATCCAGAAATTCTCTTAGAAATACCAAGTGACCATGGGACTTGTGTAAGTAAAGTCTAAGATCATTCCTGTAAGTGTTGAGGTCATGTTTTAAAAGAAAGCTGGATTGAGTATTTATAAATCTGACAGATCAGATGTACTTCATACAAGAATTTCAGAGGAAGCAGCAATAGGCATGTTGATTGCATCGCAGATTATCACGTTGTTTTCCAATACATTCCCGAAAGATATTTAGCCAATCTGGATAAGGCAAAGGTTACAAATATTATCCAACAGTTTAAGAAAGGATGAAGATGGAGAGTGGTGAACTACAGATCAGTAACTTGTCATCCGCGGTCGGGTGTCTGTTGGGCTCGATTATAAAAAACGTGTTACTGGATAAATAGAAGGTAATGGGAAAACTGGGGAGGATGATAATGCATCGATGAAACGAAAACCATAAGTGGCAAACATTTTTTGGAATGGTTTGAAGATGATTCTTGTGGACGTAGGCAATGAGGAGCTAATGGATAACGTATCGTTGGATATTCAAGAGGATCTTTTTTAAGAACTCTCCCACTAACATCATAAGAAAAGTTAAAGTAAAAGGAATTGGGAAGAATTGGGCAGCACAGTGGCACAGTGGTTAGCACTGCTACCTCACAGCGCCAGAGACACGGGTTCAACTCCCGCCTCAGGTGACTGACTGTGTGGAGTTTGCACATTCTCCCCGTGTTTGTGTGGGTTTCCTCCGGGTGTTCCGGTTTCCTCCCACAGTCCAAAATGTGCAGGTCAGGTGAATTGGCCATGCTAAATTGCCCGTAGTGTTAGGTATGGGGTAAATGTAGCGGTATGGGTGCTTGCGCTTCGGCAGGTCGGTGTGGATTTGTTGGGCCGAAGGGCCTGTTTCCACACTGTAACGCAATGTAATCTAAGCACAAGCAAATAGGAAACGAAAAATTAGGTTTACATTCATGTGAATGTAATTGAAATATAGAAGATGCCATGCGCCAGCTGCACAGAGTGTTGCTGAGACTAAACTGAGAGTATTGTGTACAGTTTGGAGTCCCAATCTAAAATAGAATATACTACAGATGAACTGCAAAAGGTATTCTCCAGATTAATCCCTAAAATGGCAAGATTGCCTGATGGGGAAACTCAGCCTGTGATCTCGAGTTTCAAAAGATGATAGGTGATTTTAGTGAAACTTAGAAACATAGAGGGGAGAGAACAACCGAGGGACATGGAGAAGTGCAAGCAGGAGAGATGAGGGAGAATCCCATGACATTCTACAAGGACAAGTAGAACAGAATAATCAACTACAGTTAGTGTCCATTAGAAACCAAAGGGGCAACCAGTGTGTCAACCCGGAGAACATTGATAGATTGTTACATGTAAACATCACAGCTGTTTTACTTGGGAGAAGGAGGATGCAGGTACAGAATTCGAGAAGATGGACTGGAAAACTCTTAAAGAGATTGATGAAAATACGAGCGGCGGTTTGAGGCTTTGTCTGGTATAAAATTGGACCAATCTGCAGGTCTGGATACTGTTGGAGTCAAGGGAGGAAAGACGCTGATTGGAAATTTTAATTAGAATCTGACAATAGGGGAGGTGCCAGAGGACTGGAGAACAGCTATTATGATTGCACTTCACAGTAAGGGTGGTAGAGATAGACCAGGAAACTCTAGACGAGCGAGTATTAAATCACTGTTCGGGAAACTACTGGAGAAAATAAAGAAGGAGAAAATCGAACTCCAATCAGAGTCGCAAGGTTTGATCAGGGATAATCATCATGACTTTATCAGAGTGAAGCCACACTCATGGAGTTGATTCAATTAGTTTGAGGAGGTCGCTTATTTAGTTTTGATTCAATGCCTTTGACAAAGTTCCGCATGGGAAACTGAAAAAAATAAAGTAAAATCTCACAGTATCAAGGATAACTTGAAAAGTTACAGCGAAAATTGTCTTAGTGTCAGGAGGCAGAGAATGGTGGGAGAAGGCTGTTTGTGTGATAGGAGACCGGTGTCCCCTGGTGTACCACAGGGATCAGTGTTGTGTCCCTTATTGTTTGTAGCATTCATAAATTGTATAGATGTGAATCTGGAGGGGGAGTGGGTGGAGGGGTGGGAGTTGTGACAAGCAAGTTTGTGTTTGACACAAAGATTGGCCGGGTGTTTGGTAGTGAGGAGGAAGTTCTGATTTTAAAAGAAAATACAAGTGGAATGATCAGATGGGCAGATCAATGGCAGATGGAATGTGATCCTGATAAATATGAGGTGATGTACTTTGGAAGGAGGAACCAGACATGGGGTGTACACAATGATTGGCAGCACACTAAGGAGCTCAGAGGGTGTTTCTCCACACATCCCTGAATGTGACTGAACAGGGTAATGGACTAGTTAAGAATTGAACCTTGGGTGTCGCGTTTATTAATCAGGGAGTAGATTATAAGTGTTATACAGGGCTTGGTTTAGTCCATGATGGAGTACTGTATGTCGTTCTGGGAGGCTCATTACAGGAAGGATGTGATTGTACTGGAGGGGGTTGCAGAGGAGATTCACCAGGATGTTCCCTGGGATGGAGCATATCAGCTATGGAGAGAGGCTGGATAAGCTCGGGTTGTTTTCTTTTGACAGAGAGGCTGAGGGGGATGTGATTCAGAAGGATAAGTTAACAAGGGGCATCGACAGGGTGGACAGACAGCATCTCTTCCTTTTAGACAGGGAGTCAAGAACAAGGGAGCACACTTTTAAAGTGAAGGGTTTGAGGTTCAGAGAAGATTTAAAGATGACTTTTTCTTCACCCAGAGGGTGTTGGGGTCTGGAAAGTACTTTCTGAGAGGGGAGTTATCAAGGTTAACCTCTCAACTGTAAAAAGTACTTGAACAAGCACTTGGAAGTGCCATAACATTCCAGGCTATGAACCTTTTGTCGGAAAGTGGGACTAATATAGATCGTGCTGTATTTCTGTTGGCATAGAGACTATGCTCCTGTGAGTGTATGATGTGGAAGATCAATGATTGAGCAGCTTAACACAAGAATTGATGGATTTCTGAAGATAATGTTCACAAAGGTTATAAGAGTGAACTGATATAGCTTGTCAAATTATGTCAATGTGAGAAGTATGAAAAAAAGTGCAGGTTTTTTCCAGTTTGAAACCAGAGAATGGAGAATGGGAAACAGGGAAATGGCAAAACTATGAATCCACTACTTCAGTTCTGTCTTCACAGAACTTTCTGACAATACCAGGAAAACCAAGTCTGGCGTGGAAAACGAAATAGAACATGGAACATAGAACATAGTAAGTAAATCGTTTGGGAGACATTATTGGGACTGAAAATAATGGTCATAGACAACACCAACACAGGTTTATGAAATGGGAATTATGTTTGAGAACCAGACTGGGAGACAAGTGAAAGAGAAGCAATGGATGTAAAACATGTGGATTTTCAGAAAGATTTTGGTAAAGCTCCAAGCCTAGTTTGCAAGATCAAATCTTCGTGGATTGGGGTGAATATATGGCCATGCTTCTAGAATGGGACAGCTGGCAGGAAACAGTGAATAGAAATAAACAGACACGTGAAGCAACAGCCTGACATTGTATTTAAAGTCTGATTCTGTGAGTATGACTATATCCCTGACACCCCATCACCTTTCCCGGATATCTCCTCTCTCACCAGCAGGACAGACAAAGCAGAAGTGGTGGCACCGTGGGATACAGTTTGAAGGGAATTGTTCTGGGAGTCCTCAACAGTGACTCTGTATCCCATGAACTCTCATGGCGTTAGTTTACACATGGGAAAGGAAACCACCTGCTGATTACCATGTACCAGCCTCTTCCAACTGATGAGTCAGTACTCCTCCAAGCTGACCAACACTTGGAGGAAGCACTGAGGGTGGCAAAGGGACAAAATTTACTCTGGGTGGGGGATTTCACTGTTCACAAAAAGAGTGGTTCAGCAGCAGCATTACTGATTGAGCTGGTTGGGTCCGAAAGGATATAACTTCTCGACTCGGTCTGCGGCAGGTGGTGAAGGAACCCACAAGAAGGAAAAGCCATATTTGACCACAGCCTTACTAATCTGCCAGCTGCAGAAGTATCTGTCCATGACAATATCGGGTAAGAGTGACCACCGCATAGTCATTGTGGAGATAAAGTCACACTTGCATATTGAGAATAACCTCCACCATTTTAGGTGGCACTGTCACCATGCAAAATAGGACAGTTTTTGAACAGATCTGGCAGCTCAAGTCTGGCCTTTGATAATATGTTGTGGGTCATCAATAGCAGCAGAATTGTACACCCACATAACCTCATAGCCTGGCATATCCTCCTCACAACAATTACCATCAAGCCAGAGGATCAACCTTGATTCAATGGAGTGTGCAGGAGGGCAGGAGCAGCACTGGGAATATCAGGTGTCTGCCTGATGAAGTCACCAACCAGGACTACCTGCGTGCCAAACAGCATAAGCAGTTCGTCATAGACAGAGTTAAGTGATCCCAAAAGCAACGGTTCAGATCTAAGCTCTGCAGTCCTTCTACTTCTAGTAGAGAATAGTTATGGACAATTAAACAAGTCATCGGAGGAGAACATTCCACAAGTATCCCCATCCTTAATGGTGGAAGGGCCTAGCGCTTCAGTGCAAAAGATAACGTTCATGCATTCGCAACAATCTCCAGTCAGAAGTGCTGAGTGGATGATCCATCTCGGCCTCCTCCAGTGGCCCTCAACAATTCAGTTACCAGCCATCATCCAATTTGATTCACTCCACACGATATCCAGATTCAGTTGGAGACACTGGATACCTCAGAGGGTACATACCCTGACAACATTCTGGCAATAGTACTGAAATGTTGTTCTCCAGACCTTGTCACTGCCCTCACCAAGCTGTTCCAATACCGTTACAACAACATTTCCCCGATTACATGGAGAATTATCCCAAGTATCTCCTGTATATAAAAAGCAGACCAAATCCAATCCGGCCAATACCACCGCATCAGTCTACTCTCGATCATCAGTAAAGTGGTGGAAGGTCTCAGTGCTTTTAAGCAGCACCTGCTCAGCAATACCCTGGTCAATGACGCCCAGTTTGGGCTCCACCAGGGCCACTCAGCTCCTGACCTCATTACCGTGGTTCAAACATGGACAAAAGAGCTGAATTCCAGAAGTGGGGTGAAAGTGACAGCCCTTTAAATCAAGGCTGCCTTCGCCCAAGTGTGGTATCAATGGGCCTTAGCAAAACTGGAATCAATGGGCATCAGAGGCAAACTCCCCGCTGGTTAGAATCATACCTGACACGTAGGAAGATGGTCATGGTTGATAAAGGTCAGTCAACTCAGCACCTGGATAAATCTGTAGGATCCCTCGGACAGTGGCCTAGGCCCATACATCTTCAGGGCTGCTTCATCAATGACCTTACCTCCATTTTAAGGTCAGAAGTGGAGATGTTTGCCAATGATTGCACAATCTTCTGCAACATTTGTGGCTCCTCAGATACTGAAGCAGTCCATGTTCAAATACAACAAGACCTGGACAGTATCCAGGCTGACAAGTGGCAAGTAATAGCCACGTCACACAAATGCCAGACCGTGAACATCACCACTAAAATACAATCTAACCTGCCCGTTGTCATTCAATGGTGTTACTGTCACTGAATTCACAGTGGACTGCAGCGGTTCAACAAGGCAGCTCACCACCACCTTCTCAAGGGGCAACCAGGGACAGGCAACAAATGCTGGCCCAGCCAGTCACACCCGGATTCAGGAAATAAATATTATTTAAATAAAATAACAGAGGAAGGTTTCTGGGATATCACAGAGATCGGTGCTCAGGTCCCAGTTGTTCACACTACCCATTAAACAATTGGTTGCAGGAATCAAATACAATATATCCCAACCTGCTGATAGAACTAAAGGATTTTGGATTGCGAGTGGGTGAGGAGGTTGTAAACAAGCTTCAAGGTGACTAAGACAAGTGGAGTGAATGGGCAAATACGTGGCAGATGGAGAGCAAGGTGGGTTGAGGTGACAGTGTGCCCTTTGGTTGGAACAAGAGATTGGCAGCTTTTCGTTTGAAAAGGGATTGTTTGAAACATGTTGATCTGAAAAGCGACGTATGGGCCTTTTTGTTGTTTCCTTCTGCGTAGCCCTCCGAGGTCCCTGAAGCACAGTGAGGTCTGAACCCACAAGGCTATACTGGGAATGGCATTCACACGCTGTCCAGGGTACAAAGACCTACCAAGTGGGGAGCTGTAACATTGCAAAGGATCTGGATCTCCCTGTACACCAGTCAGTGAAAGCAATATTGCAGGAGCAAGAACCAGATAGGAAGATCAATGATGTGCTGACCTTCATTTCAGGGGGATTTGAGTCCAGGAGTAAGCGTGTCTTACTGCAGCTGTAGAAGGCTTTGGTGAGATCCTATCTCAAACACTGTGCAGTATTCTGCTGATTTGGTCTCAGTACATAATAAAGGACAAACCTGACATTGAGGGAGAGCAGTGAAGGATGACCAGACCGATCTCTAGGATGACAGGCTTGTTGTGGGAGCAGCGTTTGGGGCGACTGGGCCTATATTCCATGGGGTTTAGGAAAATGGGTGGAGATATCAATGAGATATATAAAGATCTGACAGGGTGAGACGGATTGGAAGCAGGGATTATAATTCCCCTGGCTGAGGTGTCTAAAACAAGGGTCCACAGTATTAGGTAGAGACAGACCATTCTGCAATGAGATGACAATAAATGTCTGCACTCAGCGACTGGTGAACGTGGGGAATGCGCTCGAACCTGGAAGCCAAGTCACTGAATATAAATAAGAATTTAGAGATAGTAAAGGAATGGTGGGAGAGAAGCAGAACGATATGGAAATAAAGGGCAAGGTATCATTATATTGAATTGGGTAGCAAAATCGACAGACCAAATGGACTACTGCACTTCCTACTTTATAGCTTCCCACAGTAATTCACATTAAGGGATGTGTACAGTGTGTGGAAAAAGTGCATTGTGTACGTATTTGAACATGAACTGGAATGGGGAAGGCTCAATGTGTTGTATGACCTACTCCATTCCCGATGTTTCTATGTAGTCTGTAAATGTTGTCACAAGCTCTCAGATGTTAGGAAGGAGGTCTCTGCAGGGTCAACAGGACTGTGTTTCTCATTCCCTTCTTCCGATACTGAGGCTGGGGCCGGGTGTTCTGTCTGGTTTTATCCTTTAGACCTCGGAACAGTTTGATACAATAGAATGTCTTGTTTGGCGGATTCAGAGACCATTTAAGAGTTTATCACATGTCTGTGTGTCTGCAGTCACGTTTAGGCCAGACCAGGAAAACACGGGAGATTCACTTGCTGATGGGACATTTGTGAAGCAAATTGGAGTGTACAATCGACATTGGCTTGAAGGTCACTATTTACGGACACCAGATTTTGCATCTTAATATTTTGTCAATTGTGTTTAATTTACACCAGCTGGCAGAGCATTAGCCTGGTCTGCCAGGCTAATCCAGTGACCTTTCCACAGCAGCACCATCTCTACATGGGGACCTATCTGAAATTGTACTGAGCAGGTTATTTCTGTGCTGCTTGATAACTCTATCAAAAAGAACTCCCACCAATTTGACTGTCGAGGTGGGTCTGAGGGGGAGGTAACTGGCCAGATTGTAATTATAATCCTTTTAGGAACTGAACATAGTTGAGTAATTTTCCACATTACCAGGGAGATGTCAAAGTTGGAGCTGGAATGAAACAGCTTCCCCAGTGACACGGCTTGTTGTGCAGCACAAGTCTTCAGTCCTATTACAAGAATGGTGTCAGGGACCATTGCCTTTTTCGTATGTACTGTGTTCAGCTGTTTTTTCATGTCACGAACAGCAAATCGAATTGGTTGAAGATGGGCATCTGTGATTCTGTGACTCTCATGGCGATGGTGAGGTGGATTATCAACTCCAGACTTCTGGCTGAGATTGGTGCAGATACCACATCCTGGTCTTTTACACTGATGTACAGGACTGTTCAATTATTTAGGATGGGGATATTCGTGGAGGCCTTTCCTCCATCATTTGTTTAATCATCCATCACTATTTATGACAGAATGTGACAGGATTGCGGAGCTTCGATCAGATCTGTTTGTCAAGAGTCGTAGCTTTAATGGGTTAGCATCAGGTTGAGGTTCATGTGGTTCTGACCCGGTCATGTTCACTCACAGTCATTACTGAAACATAGATCGTATTGATGGTAATGGCAGACTGTGGAAATTATTCGAGGCTAAAAGTTACAGGTTGTGATTGAATGCTGTTCTGCTTCTCCTGCTGCTGTAGTCTACAGCACCACATAAATACGATACGCAGTTTTGAGCTGCAATATCTGCAATGCAATTCTGCTGTCTGTCCCTTAGTTCACATCGAGACCCATTCACCCATCAGTCATGTACTCAGTGACCTACTCTGGTTTCTGATGTGGAAATACTTCCATTTTCATACTGTCATTCTGCTGAGGGTCTCTTCCCGGGTCATGCTTTCAATCTGACATTCTGCAAAACCAATTAACTGTTTTTAATCAATTGTTTCATTCATAAGAATCTTTTTCCTTGAATAATACCATTTTCTGTGTTTAAAGTGAATGTGTTTCCTCTGTTTCTCTCCCTGACCATAATTAAGAGCTCTGCAGTGACAGTGATGCCAGCCTTATGATGTTTCCCAGCCAATGAATTCTCTGGATTCCCAATCATCTTCACCACATTGTATGTTTCCTCTTTTGGTTTGATGCCTTATTACTAATGGTTGCCTTGTCCTGCCATGAGTACGTTTCATCACCTTTGGGAGAATTTCTGATATCCTCCGAAATATCCCCAGAAATTCCTGCTTTTGCTGTTCCATGGTCTGCCCTGCTCGGCTCCCCTTCCAATTAACTCTGGCCAACTCCTCCCACCTGTCATTGTAGTTACATTGTTCAATTATAATCACATTACATCAAGAAGAGACCAATAGATATAAACCAAAAGAACAAGCTTTGAGAGAGGAGATGCAAAAAAAAATTAGTAAATTTCTTAACTAGATACAAAGAGAGAAAGAGCGAGACAACATAGATGAGGAAATATGAAAAATGAGAAAACTAGATCATCGAAAGAAGTAGATGCACATCCCTCAATGTTTTGGCAATTCCTGTGTGCTGTGGTCCTTTGTACAGTGCACGTACAACAGAGCAATATGTTCAAATGCTGAGTCTGATGCCAGAATTTTCATCTCCAATAATATGACAGACACTAGCTTTGGAAAGTATCCAACAGGCCAATATATTGAATTCTGGTAGAAAGGGGATTAACTGAAATAAGTTGGGACACCAGAAGCAAGAATTTATAACACATCCTGATAAGAATGAGAGATTGGAGTGGAGAATTCCAGAAAAACAGGGAACGTTGAGGGAAGGGGAACATATCATTTTAGATGAGAATAAAATGACGTTTTAATGTTTTATAAATTTTATATATCCTATGCATCACTTTTTGTTAACTGTGTCTCCGTTGTTCATTTAGAATGTGTTGTGCACATATGAAAAATGTTATTTATCTGCACACACACATTATTTAAACAGTGTATATAAAATCATTCTTCTGCCATTGAATTGGTCCTGTTGTTGTGTTACCAGGATACATGAACACCAACTCTCCACCAAAAGACATGACCCATTATCACTATGTTCCATACATACAGGCAAAGAAGTGCACCACTTTGATTGGGACAACGCACACACATACTAAGACACTCAAGGACGTTCTTAGAGGAATGGCATTCTGACCAGAGGTCTGTCAATAAACACATCGGTTTAGATCCTATCTTCATTCTCTTGTAAAACAAAAGAACTGGAAATGACATCACCCATCTTAAGAACCCAAGACATATAAATAGAGAGGTGCAACCTACCACCAGCACTTCAGCAGAGACTCTCACTGATGATGTTACCGAGTCATAGTGTCGAATCGTCAGAAAACAAACCTTCAAGCACAGCGAGCTAACTTGCATACATACAAACTGTTATTTTTCTTTTATTAGTGGAACTTGGGAGTTCTTTGTCACTCATGTATTAACAGATTACGAGGTGAGGTGAGCTTTTTAGGTTTGTGGTTTTAATTAACAGAAGTGCTCGACATAGATGTCTCCACAGTTTGGGGCCCTGCTGTATGGGACTTGGACAGATGTGAACAGATATCAAGTACAAAATGTCCCAGCAAATTCCAACACGTTGCAATTAGTGACCTAGATCTTCAAATAAAACCGGTCGGAAAATCTTTTTAATTTTGTTTACTGGTGGTGGTTTAAATTAAAAGTGAGGGAAAAGGCTTTTAACATTACTAAAGAGGTTCCCAAATTTGCCAAGAAAGTTTAGAAAGACAAAAGCAGGACAATTTTTAGAATTAGCAAATAGGTTGGAATTGGGTTTAACCAGGGACCAAAGGAAAGCTGAAATTGTAATGGAGTTGGTAAAGCACTTTGATGTATCAGAGAAACAGGCAAGTGCAGTCGAGTAAGATAAAACTTAAATTGCAAATATGGCAACTGAATTTAGAAGATAAAGAAAGAGACGGAAACAGAGAGAGAAAAAAAGTGAAGGAGAGGAAAAAGAAAGAGAGAGAGAATTTGAAATTCAGAAGTTGGGAATTAGACAAGAAAGTCAAATTAACAGGATGGAGATGAAGGGAGAACGTCGGGATGTATACAATTATGTTAGTGCCTTGCCATATTTCAGTGAGAAAAATGTCAAAACCTTTTTTATTTCATTTGAAAACAATGACTCGGCAGATGACCTGTCCAGTGAACTGGTGGGTAATGCTCATTCAGACTAAGCTGGTGGGCACAGCTGGTGAGGTATGTACAGCGCTATCAGATGAGGGGTCAAGAGATTATGCAGATGTCAAATTGGCTATTTTGATTGGTTATGAATTGGTACCAGAATCATATAGACAGAGGTTCATAAAATTACAGATGGAACCAGGTCAGACTTATGTTAAGTTTGAAAGAATTAACTACAGTCATTTTGATAGATGGGTGCTGGACTTAAAAATAGATAAGACCTGTGAGGCTCGAAGGGAGATTATTATGCTGGAGAAGTTGAAAGACTCACTTCCAGAGATGGTAAAAATTCATGTGCACGAACAGAAAGTTCAAGAAGCGAGAAGCGCGGCAGAAATGGCAGGTAAATATGCATTGGTGCATGAGATGAAATTTAGCTTCCAGGAGAATTTCCATGCTATGAGGGATAGAAATTGGGAGAAGGGAAGTTCACACATTGCAAAGCGAACAGTAGCGCACAATAGTTTACCACAGGTGAAAAAAGAAGCCCAAAGTGGTTGAAAGGAGGTGAAAGGCCTCAGGTGTTCTCAGTATAAGGGAGTGGAACACATAAAATGACAGTGCTGATGGTTTAAGAAGGGCACTGGGAAAAGGTGCTTTCATTGAAGTAAGCTGGGACACACTGTGATGGTCGTTGAAGGAAGGCACTTTGGGGTAGATGAGGCTAAGCCCAGTGGCATTAGTGAAACTGGTAAAGGAGACCCCAAGTAGAGCCGAGGAGCTGCAGGAGAGTGCACAGCCGAGGCAGGGTCTGGGTATGGAGTCGGTACCTGATCTCTGAAAGAATTTGCCTCAGTAGATAAAGTTTACTTAGAAAGATTAGGGGGAGAAGGACAAGAAGTTATAATTTTGTGAGATACGGGATCTGCTAAGTCTCTAATAGTTGTGAAGTGAGGCGCTGGAAAAGCACAACAGATCAGGCAGCATCAAAACAGCGGGACAATCGAATATCAGGCAGAAACCCATCGTCAGGAATTTGGGGGGGGGGGAGAAAAGGGGGCTGAAAGATAAGTATGAGGGTAGTAGCTGTGCTGGTGCGAGGGTCACTGGGAAGGCGATAAGAAGATGTAGGTGGGAGTAATAGTGATATGTCGGTTTGGAGGGTGGAGTCGGTAGGTGGGAGGGGAAGCTGGCCAGTTATGGCGGTTCATGAGGGCAGTGCTAGGTTGAACGGTTCAATCTGGCAGATGTTGGGGGAGGGGACATTTGGTATTTGGTGAAGTCAACGTTGATGATGGTTCTAGTTTGAGGGTTCTAGTTGTCCTACCACCTATCCACAACACCCTCCTCTCCGACCTATCACCATCACACCCCACCTGCGTCTACCTATCGCCTTCCAAGCTATCTTACACCCAGCTCCACTCCCACTCTCCTATTTATTTCTCGGCCCCCTTCCCCCTCCCTTACCCCACATCCAACTTTCCTGATGAAGAATTTATGCCTGAAACGTCAACTCTTCTGCCCCTCTGATGCTGCCTGGTTGGCTATGCTTTTCCAGCCCCACACTTTTCAACTCTCATCTCCAGCATCTGCAGCCCTCACTTTCTCTCGGCCTCTAATAGTGAGAGATGAAAGTATTTTCACTCTTTCTGACATATTAATCAAGATCGTAACAATTTGTGGAATGGGGTTAGAAATTAAGTATTCCCTTGTGTAACATCAGGATGGAATGCCAAATCAAGGTTGGGGAACTAACAGTGACAGTGAGTAACAGAGTGTCATTTCCAGGAATATAGTTTATTCTTGTGAACGATTTAACAGGATCCAAGGTGGGAGTGGCACCCCTTGTCTTGGAGAAGGCAAAAGGAAAACTAGGGAATTGGGGAGTTAAAAAACAAATACCCAGGATTTTTCCAGACTGTATAGTAACAAGATTCCACTGTCATAAGTTAGAGCAGGAAGGAAAGCCGTAATAAAAAGCCAAAGGTGTTGATGTGCAGTGAACTGACACCCTGTTTGATGTAACGGTGCAGGAAAAACCTGAACAGGCAGAGGATCCGGCAGAGGGGTTTAGTCCAGAAAGGCTAATGGACTTACAACAGATATATACACACACATTCACACACACATACACATGCGCACACACAGAAAAGGAATCAGGATATAATGTCGAACGTTATTAACTTAAAGATAGAATGCTAAAATTAAAATGGTGACCCCGATAGGTTAGTGCAGAATGAAATGGGCCGAAGTGCACCAGATTGTTTTAGAGGTAGCGTACAGTGTTACGGGTAGCACATAAACTAACTGCAGGGGGTCACCTTGGTGTACAGAAGAATCAGGTTAAGGTACAGAGGCATTTCTAGTGGCCTGTAATGCACACGGACGTGATTATTTTTTGACGTACATGTCAAACATTCTAAATGGTTGGTAAGTCACAGGCAGAAAAAAGCCAGAACCTTTGTTACCAATTCCTGCATTCGAAGAACATTTCACATAGGTTATGATGAGTTGTGTCGCTCCCCTATCTAAAATAAAAGTGGAAACTAATATTTGCTAGCCATAATGGATGTGTCTACCAGATTTCCAGAGGCAATTCTATTATGGACTGTTAAGGTAAAAACGGAGGTGGTGCAGTTGGTAGCTTTCTTTACTCACTGTTGGCTCCGCAGAGATTCAGTCAGACCAAGGTTTCATTTTACCGCTCAGCTGTTTAAGGAAGTCATGGATAGCTTAGGCATACAGCAGTTTAAATCAAGGGCGTTCCATCCTGAATCCCAGGGAGCCTTGGAAAGTTAGCATCAGACGCTGAAGACCATATTAACAGTGTACTGTCAGGATTACCGGAATGATTGGAATGAAGGTGTCTCATTAAATTGTTTGCCATTGGACAAACATTATTTGCCCCAAATAAATCTACTCAGTTTACTTCCATTGAGTTAATATTTGAAGTGAGAGGTCCTTTGGAATTAATTGAATATAAATTGACAGGACCGAAGTAAGAGATCTCACACTCGGATTATGTATGTGAGGTGAGGGAGAGATTAGATGGAGTAGGTGAGTTCGCTAAACAGCACCTGAAGGGCACAGCATAGAATGAAGCATGCGGCAGATAAAACCTCTGAAATTTTGACGATTTCCTGTGGGGATGACGTATTAGTATTGCCACCAGTGATAGGAATTCCCTTCAAAGCCAGGTTTAGTGACTCAGGAACAGAGTTATGGTCAGATGAACAAATTGTGTAGTTTATCTGTATGATGTAGTGATCTTTAGCAAGTGATTGAAAGCTCACATGTTACAGTTGGCAGAGCATGTTGAACGATTACAAGAAGCAAACTTGGTAATAAACTTAAAGAAAACAGAATTCGCGAAGGCAGAGGTGACGTTCTTGGGACATTACATTGGACATGGAAGGTTGACCCCATGGAACACAAAAACGAAGGGCTTTGAGGAATTTACACAACCATCCTCGAAGAAAGAGGTGCTTCGATTTTTGGAACTGATTGGATTCAACCGGAAGTTTGTTCCAAAATTCAGTAGCGTATTGGCACCACTGATGGACTTAGTAAAGAAGAACACAGAATTGTGGTGGACAAAACAATGCCAGGAGGCATTTGAGAATTGTAAATCAGGATTAATCACCACACCAGTTTTAGCTACACCAAATATTTTGAAACCCTTTGAAAATTGTGTTTGATGCTCGGGATATCGGGGTCGGAGATGTATTGATACAGAAAGAGGATGATTTAATTGAATGGCTAATTGGCTACTTGTCGAAAAAACTCAATATCCACCAGAAAAAAATGCAAAATCTCCATTATTGAAAAAGAATGATTATGTTCCACACTGGCCTGACAATATTTTAATGTTTATATGACAAACAATTTGTCAGAGATGGTTGTGGACAACGACAAATCTCTCGCATTTTTTGGAATATTTAAAGACCAGAATATGAGACTATTTCATTGGAGTCTTACCTTACTGACTTTAAACTCACAAAATGTACATGCTGCGGCTCCTAAAATGTGATAGCAGATGGGTTTTCGCGGATTTAAAGGAAAGCAGTGCAGATAAGATTTGACTTATACCAGTGTTGTATTGGAGTGCAGAATTAATATGAATGATATAACTGAGATTAATACTTTTGTATTTCATATAATTGGGATGAAGAATTAGAGGAAAATAAATGTAGCCATCTTTTCATTCTGCTTGTTCATTTTATTTTCTGAAGCAGGAAGATGTTATGAAGCCAAAAACATGTATGGGCACTTTAAGACAGATCGGGTTTTGTTGAATAGAAATTAAAGCCACAGATGCCACCTAAAGGTCACACTGTTCCACATGTCACCATTAGCTGAGAAATGGATACCTGAGTTTTGGTTGCTGTTTTGACAGCCATCCAAACGCAACCAAAGAGGTTAAATAATGCTTAGGATACCTGAAACCAACAGAATTTGAATATTATTGTTTGGACAGCTGGACAGCAATCAAATTATGAGAATTATTGTATCATGGGGCGTATATAAAACCAGCATTTTGAACACTGGAGGGAGAGCTGCTGCGATCCAACAACAGAGCAACTGCTGTAGAGCAGGAGTGATAACTGACCATCTCAAACACTCTCTATCAAAGATACATGTTCATGTAAACCTACTTGCAATCGAAAAAACATGACCCAGGGAGATCAGCAGCTGAAAGAGTGAACACAGCGGGGAAGATGGAGACTGTCGGGTCTTGAGATTTTAATGTTTCATGTGTGGGTTGTTGGATAAGCATATTTTTACAGAGTTGGAGTCAGATAGTAAGTGGCTAAGAAAAGAGGGGCTTGTATTTGCGAATACTTGTTGTTTAGTGTTCACTATTAAAGTTAAGAAACTTACTTCATAATTTTTGTTTAAATAGTGGAATGTAGGAGATCTGTGTCGCTCTGATATTAACAGATTACAAGGTGAGGCGAGCTTTTCTGGGTGTTTGGGTTTAATTAACAGAGGGGTACGAGTCCACCTTGTAAATATCCATCCACGCTAACCCCATTTCCCTGCAGTTGGCCCATACGCTTCCAGTCCTTTCCTATCCACATATTTATCAAAGTGTTTTTGAGATGTTGTTAATGTACCCCCCTCAACCACATCTGCTGGCAGCTCATCCACGTACCAGCCCTCTGTATAAAGAAGTGGCCCCTCAGGTTCCTTTTTATTCCTTCCCCTTGAACCTTAAACCGATCCCCTCTAATCCTCAATTCTCTACACCTTGGAAAAAGACTGAGATAATTAACCCTATCCATACCCCTCGTGATTTTATACAGCTCTATAAGGACTCCCTCAGTCTCTTACACGCTAAAGAAAAGGTCCTAGCTTGTTCAATCTCTCCCTGTTACTCAGACCATTGGGTCCTGGCAACGTCCTTGCAAATTTCTTCTGCACTCTTTCTAATTTAATAACATGCTCCCCATAACAAGGTGACAAAACTGAACACAATACTCTAAGTGCGGCCTTACCAAAGTCCTGTGTAACTGTAACATAAGGTCCCAACTTCTATACTCAATATCCTGCCTGATGAAGGCCAATGTGTCAAAAGCCTTCTTCACTGCCCTGTCTACCTGTGACTCCACTCTTAGAGAACCGTGCACCTGAACACCAAAGTCCCTCTACCCACTGCATCCCTTAAGACCCTCCCATTCACCATGAAACTCCTACCTTGATTTGAGTTTCCAAAATGCAAGACCTCACGCTTCTATATTAAGTTCCATTTGCCATTTCTCGGCCAATTTCCTACCTGATTAAGGTCCTGCTTCAATTTCTGATAAACTTCCTCACTGATTATGCTCCCAATTACTTTAATGTCATCTGCAAACTTACTAATCATACCTTGTACATTCTCAACCAAATCATAGATAACAAACAGCAATGTACCAAGCCTCCGGTCTGACAAACATCCTTCCACTAAACCCTTTGCTTCCTACCATCAAGCCAACTGTGTATCCAATTGGCCAGTTCCCCCCGCATTCTACGCGATGTAACCTTCCTGAGCAGCCTGCCATGTGGAACCTAATCAAAGGCCTTACTGAAATCCATCGAGACGACGTCTATCACTCTGCCCTCATCAAACGTCCTGGTAACTTCATCAAAGGACTCTAAGAAATTTGGGAAGCATGATCTCCCACTCACAAGTCGATGCTGACTGCTCCGAATCAAACCCTGTGTAAGTAATGGGTGCAGACAATGGTACGCTGTCCTTCATTGTAAGATGATCCGAGTACATAAGGAAAGCCATCTTCCTGCTGTTGTCGAGCCTTGCTGAGAGAGCATTTGGGGCACTCTGTACAGATTTGATCTCCTTTGTAAGGAATGATTCCCTTACCACAGACACGGGTGATGGTAACATGAAGACAGAATGAATAAGCTGATTGTTTAATCTGTAGAGCTGTGAGAGACGAAGAAATGGTGATGCTGAAACACGAGGAGTGGCAGCGATCACTTATTTCCAAAAGAGACATTGACAGAGACAGAAATTCCATACTTTACTCAGGAGTTATTGGTTTGATTTATTTTCACGTGTATCTCAGTACAGGGAAACACTTTGCTTATGAGCAGTGGAGGAAGATCATAGTAAGCATGACCAGACAGATCATAGGGTGGAAATAGACTTGGACAGAGTAAGGCATACAGGTTACACTGAACAGGACATACACTAGACAAGGTCAACATGAACAAGATCAGCATTATTTGAACTTAGAGAGTCCATTCATCAGTCTAACGTGACTTTCCTAATTAACTCTCCCCATGTTATAGTGCAGTCGGCGAGTGAACCCTGTACTGAACGTCAGGTTTCTCACAATCCCCAACAGCAGCCACAATACCTTCCGTCTGAAACAGGTCGCCATTCCCACCAGCTTCCGACCTACATAGAGAACACCAGGCCGTCTTTGTGGAGATGGAAGCTGCCTTCTTGAGATTTCACACAAGACATATGGCTTCCCTGCCCACCTCTAGAAAACCACGTTAATGTCCCACATGTGTATCATAAAAAACGGAGCCAAGAGAAACAACGTGGAACAGTCTGTCTGTGCAGCCTCTGCCCCACTTGTTCATCATCTTCGTGCATCAATTAGGAGACACTTAAGACTGCCGATGCTGGAGATCAGAGTAGAGCATCAATTGCTGATAAAGCACAGCGGATAAGGCAGCATCCGAGGACCAGGAGAATCGACGTTTCAGGAATAAGACATTCATCAGGAATCAGCAAGAATTACCTCATTCTGCCCCCGTGTAAGTGCATTGAGGTGGGAATGGCCTCCTGCTGTTCCTGTGTAAGTGACTCAAGGGAGAGATTGGCTTCAACCTCGTCCGATTGGACAGGGCCAAGGGCCTGACTGGTTAACCCTGGTTCCTGTTTGACAGCGCATTGTACTGACTAGTGTGACAATACTGCAGCTTTAAGAGGTTATTTTGTCCTGGGTTTTTTTATGAGAGAGATTGAACGATCGTTACCAAGCGGGCTAGTTAAGACCACTTGAGTAACAGCTAGGGAGGCCTTAGGTTAATTTTAATGCAGCCTGAATGGGTGTGGCCAGCTCTCGCAGATTAGGATCTCTGGGTTTTTGTTTCTCAGTAACATTAGAAACTATTGGGGTCTCTACAGAGTTGGAAGCTTCAGTGAATGTCTCCTGGCTGCTACTCTCTCTGAAATTCCTCTTGTTACTGTTTTTAATTCTTGGATTGGAGAAATGTTTGTGACAATCTGTGTCTGAATATTTCTTTTTGCCAAGGGGCTGTGTTTATGGGATTTTCCTATATTGGAACAGTTCATCAGTACTAGTTCCGAGATGTATTATTCTCTTAAGATATCCAATAGAATTGCGTTATTCTAAATTCCTCTTTCTTTGGTTTCATTTTCTCTTTCGTGTTTAAGTAGATGGTGTTTTGCTTCACACCGAGTAGTTTGACCAGTCACATTGCATCTGGAACAGACACTTTACATTTCCATTAAAATAAGAAAACATTAGAATCTAGGCTACCGCCTTCAAATATTTTCGAGGGGCTCTGGTGTGGTCCATCACACTAGGCACCTCTCTTCCTGAATAATAGGCTGGAGGCACTGAATGGGCTGTCCCTGTTCATCTGCAATAGTGTCAATGGGCTGAATGGCTTCCTCATATTCCTGTGAAACCAGCGTGAGGTATTGAATGAACTCTTGTTTTACTGTGGCAATGTGCAGTGCCAGGCAGTGCTGTTACATGAATGTTACTGACACTTTAACAGCACAAGTCTCAATGGAGTCTGGATCCTGCTCGTTACAGACAAAGACCAGTTCAGGAGCTGACGGGGGACAAAATGTTCTGAACATTGTGGAATGTTCAGCGAAAATCCCCACATCTGATCTTATGGTGGGGAGAGTGGGGGCGGGGAGACATTGATGAAGCAGCTGAAGATGTTTGTTAAGAGGAAGCTACGCTGAGGATCTCGCGCAGAGGTGACCCAGGACTGAGCTGATGAACATCTTCCTTTGATCCCAAACACTGGAGACTTTACTCTGATTCCCATTAAGTCCAGTTTTGTTAAGCTCCTTGATGTCAACAGAAGTCAACCACAGCCTTGATATCGGGGCCAGTCATTTTTACCTGAACCCTTGTCTCAACTTCTTTTGTTCACATCAATAGGCCATGATATAGGAGTAGCGAATGTTTTCTTCAAACAGGTGGGATTGAATGTCAGGATTTCACTTCTCAAGGGTGTTCGGGCAGCTAGATGACTGAACGTATTTGAAGATGAGGTAGATGGAAATTGACCTGTCAGAGAGTTGAGGGCTATGAAGAATTGGATATGAAAGAGGATTTGAGAAGAAGAGCAGATCAGTCATGATCTTAAAGAAGGGCAAGGCAGGCTTGGGGAAGTGAATAACATGCCCCTTTTTCTGATGTTCTCTAATTCTGTTATTGGAAAGTTAGTGGGTGTTATTTTCATGACTATTCTGTTATTGAATATTGCAGACAGGGAGACCAGAGGATTTTGCGAGCCATCCCTGAGTGAGGTATGGAGGCTGTATTCACACTGAATCTGGGTGTACAACATGACCAACAAATGAAGCACAAGTTGCAGAGAGGGGAAGCTCTGTGCAGAGAGATGAGGGGCCTCTTTCGTTCCCAGCCTGGGTTTTCCAATTACATTTCCCAACTCACTTCAAACCGTGTGGGACAGTACTGAGGGGCTGAATGGTCTCCTGTGTTTCTGCGCAACAGGTTATAGGATTAAGTAACATCCAACTACTCCTATCTAGCAGGTTTGAGGGGCTAAATGGAACACAGGAACATGGGAGTGAGGAGCAGGAGTGGGTCATTAGATACTTTGAGCCTTCTCCACCAGGCACTAAGTTCGTGGCTGATCAGGTTGTGGTCTCAGCCCCACTTTCCTGTCTGCGTCCCATTGTGCATGACTCACTTCTTTGTCAAATATTTAACTAACGCAGCTTTCAATCAATGTGAACATAGAGACACGATAACCTTCCACTGAAAAGAGTTTCGACTTGAAAAGTCCTTTCAGAATTATTCGTCATCCATCTTATAGAATCAGAGAGTCATGCAGAATGGAAACAGACCCATTAGTCCAATCTGTTCTCTCCGATCAGATATCAAATCTGATTTAGTCCCATTTGCTAGCATTTGGCCAATATTCCTCCTGTGATTGTACCCGCATTGACCACTTCCTCTGACTGCACTTTCTGTGCACACACCACTCTCTGTGTGAAATACATACCTTCAGGTCCCTTCTAAATCATTCGCCCTCTCCCCTTAAACCTCTGCTGTCTTGTTCTGGACTCCCCTATCCTGGAGAGCAGAACGTGGCTGTTCAGAATATCCATGTCCCTGATGATTTTATAAACCTCTCTAATGTTGCCTCTCAACCTCTGACACTCCAGGGGGAAACACCTCAACGTAATCAGCCTCTCCCTATAGCTCAAACCTCCAGTCCTGGAACATACGGGTAAGTCATTTCTGCAGAAAACAGAGTTGTACGCAGTATTCTTAAAGTGGCCTCACCAACATCCTGTACAGATGTAATATACCACCACAACTCCTTTCTTCAATGCTCTGACTGATTTAGGCAAATGTGCCAAATGTGTTCAGCACCACTATGTCTACCTGCGACTCACTGCTACAGGTAATCATGTACGTAAACATCAGAAAGTTAACATGATGGTAGTGACAGCAGATAGGAGGACCAGTGATACATTGATCATTATTGAGATTAGATTGTGTTGGGAACATGAGCTCAACATGTCAGGAAGTGAAATCAAATCAATGGGTTCAGGGTGGTTAATATACAAAATAACAGATAGCCTGGAGTGAGTTACAATCTGGAATCTAATCAAGGGGTTCAGGGCTCTTTATGTACAGAATGACAGATAGCCCAGAGTGAGTTACAGCCTGGAATCTAATTGAGGGGTTCAGGTGGTTTATTTACAGAATAACTGATGCCATGGAGTGAGTTACTGTCTGGAATCTAATCGAGGAGTTCAGGGTGGTTTATATACAGAATAACAGATAGCCTAGAGTGTGTTACAGATTGGAAACTAATCGAGGGATTTAGGATGGTTTATGTAAAGAATAACAGATACTCTGGAGTGAGTTACACCCTGGAATCTAATCGAGGGGTTCAGGGAGTTTTAGATACAGAATAACAGATAGCTCGGAGTGAGTTACAGCCTGGAATCTAATTGAGGGATATGTTAACCTTTTTATGTGAAATAACTTGTAACTGGGAGTGAGTCACAAAGTGTACTATTGGCCAACTGGTTTCAAATCTTGACTCACGCAAACATAATGCAGTCACAAACTACACAACGTTACTGACTCCCAAGTTTCCTTGTTTGAGGACTATCCTCCTCTGTTTTCCCCTTTAACTGAAAGTATTAATATACCTTTAATACTGCACTGCCATTCTGGTTACAGTGCCACCTATCTCTCACTCTTTCATTTATCTTCAATCCTGTTGAAAGATACTTAAACTAACAGATGCACAAAGTTCCAGAAAGTGTTTTGTTCAATTGCAGGTACATTATTTTCATTAATTTATAGACAACACACAAGTTGAACCCACAGAAGGTCAGTGTGGGATTTGAGAAACCCTTCACTTTGGGATAAGGCCTCGCCAGGCAGGATTCTGATCCAACACTGCAAATCTACAATTCAGTGGCTGAGCTCTATCAGGTTTTGTATATTATGTTTCTCTCATATATTAGGAGCTTGAAAAGTAAGGCAGACCTTACTGGAATGTCACATTGTCTCTCCACATTCACTGTAAACAAGTTCTGGGATTTAAATTTTAACCACCTTCAAAGAGCTGTCTCCATTTCCTATCTCTGCTGGTATCAATGAATGGAAATTGCTTTTGACACATTGCCCCCTCTCCCTTGCTGAAAGTATTCCTGACACAAATCAGTCAGGCAGACATTTTAGATTTGTCCACAGCAACCATTTTATATCAGCAAAACGACGACATTGAGTGTGTAAATAAGGAAAAGCAAGAGAGACTGGCAACATCAATACAGTTTGAAAATATATAAAACATTGAACATGCACACAGAATCGCAGACACACAGAATCACACACACATGGATACAGAAACCTTCCAGAAGCTGTCTCCATTTCCTATCTTGCAAGAGAATTCATGTTATGATGATGCATTCATGCAGGGCAGTAAACAGCTTTTGATACTTTCCCCATTGTGATAGAAATTCAGCCCAATGTGAAACTTTGAGATATATAACAGAACCAAAACGAACCAACAGCTTTGTGTGTTCTTGCTTCCAATGTAACATTTGACCATTTAGTTTATCTTGTTTTCAGTCTAACATCCAACAAGGATCATTTCACAGATCCAATAACAGATCCCCAGGAGTGAGTTCCAGACTGGAATCTAATTGAGGGGTTTAGGGTTTACATACAGCATAAGAGATACCCAGGAGTGAGGGACAGACTGGAATCTAATCGAGGGGTTCAGGGTGGTTTACATACAGAATAACAGATGACAAGTAGTGAGTCACAAAATCACGGAGTCATACAATCATAGAGATGTACAGCATGGAAACAGACCCTTTGGTCCAACCCGTCCATGCCGACCAGATATCCTAACCTATTCTAGTCTCTTTTTCAAGCACTTGGACCATCTCCCTCCAAAACTTTCCCATTCATATACCCATCGAGGTGCATTTTAAATGTTGCAATTTTACTACCCTCCACCACTTCCTCTGATAGTTCATTCCATTCATGTACCACCCTCTGAGTGAACAAGTTGCCCCTTAGGTCTCTTTCATATGACCTCTCACACTAAACGAATGCCATTTAGTTCTTTACTCCCTACTCCAGGGAAAAGACTTTGTCTAGTTATCCTATCCATGCCCGTCATGATTTTATAAATCTTGATAAGGTCACCCCTCAGCCTCTGATGCTCCAGGGAAAACAGCCCCAGCCTGTTCAGCCTCTCCCTGTGGCTCAAACCCTCTAACCCTGGCAACCTCCTTGTAAATCTTTTCTGAACCCTTTCAAATTTCACAACATCCTTCCGATAGGAAGGAGACCAGAATTGCACGCCATATTCCAACAGTGGCTAACCCATGTCCAGTCCAGCCACAACATGACTTCTCAATGCCTATACTCAAAACTCTGACCAATAAAGGAAAGCATACCAAACGCTGCCTTCATTATCTTATCCACCTGCCACTCTACTCTCACGGAGCTACGAACCTGCACTTCAAAGTCTCTTTGCTCAGCAACTCTCCCACGGGCCTGACCATTAAGTGCATAAATCCTGCTCAAATCTGCTTTCCTAAAATGCAGCTCCTCGTGTTTATCGAAGTGGAATAGAATTGAAGGTTTTGGGGTGTTTTTGAAACATACCAGTCACACATAGATGGAAGTGAGTTACACGTTGGAATCTAATCGAGAGGGTTCCGGGTGATTCATATAATCCCGACCATGGGGAAACAAGTCCTTCAGCCCAACAAGACCACACTGACCCTCAGAAGAATAACCCATCCTGATCAATTTCCCCACATTTACCCCTGACTAATACACCTCACATACACATCCCTGAACACTGTGGACAATTTTAACAGCTTTGGATTGAATGGTTAATATACAGAATAACAGATACCCAGGAGTGTGATACAGACTGGAATCTAATCAAACGATTGAAGTGGCTAATGTACAGAGTCCCTTAAAATTGGAAGTCAGTTACAGATTGGAATTTTATCAAGGGGATTCAGGACGATTATGTGTACAATAACAGATACCCCAGAGTGAGTTACAGACTGGAATCTAATGAAGCGTTTCAGGGTGATTTATATGCAGAATAACAGGTAGCCCGGAGTGAGTTATAGAGTCATAGAATCATCTAGATGTACAGTATGGAAACAGATCCTTCGGTCCAGCCTGTCAATGCCGATCAGATATCCCAACCCAATCTAGTTCCACCTGGCAGCACCTGGCCCATGTCCCTCCAAACCCTTCCGATTTATATACTCATCCAAATTCCTCTTAAATGTTGCAATTGTACCAGCCTCCACCACTTCCTCTAGCAGCTCACTCCATAAACGTACCACTTTCCGCGTGAAAAAGTTGTCCCTTAGGTCTCTTTCATATCTTTCCCCTCTCAAACTAAACCTATGCCCTCTAGTTCTGGACTCCCTTACACCAGGGTAAACCTCGATAAGTTCACCCCTGAGCCTCTGACACTCCAGGGAAAACAGCCCCAAACTGTTCAGCCTTTCCCTGTAGCTCAAATCCTCCAACCCTGGCAACATCCTTGTAAATCTTTTCTGAACCCTTTCAAGTTTCACAACATCTTTCCGATAGGAAGGAGACCAGAATTGCACGCAATATTCCAAGAGTGACCTAACCAATGTCCTGTTTATCCGCAACATGACCTCCCAACTCCTGTAATCGGTACTCTGACCAATAAAGGAAAGGATACAAAATGCCTTCTTCACTATCCTATCTCCCCACCACTCCACTGGCAAGGAACTATGAACCTGCGCTCCAAGTTCTCTTTGTTCAGCAACACACCCTAGGACCTCACCATTAAATGTAGAAGTCCTGCTAAGATTTGCTTTCCCAAAATGCAGCACCTCGCATTTATCTGAATTAAACTCCATCTGTCACTTCTCAGCCTATTGGCCCATCTGATCCATATCCTGTTGTAATCTGAGGAAACCCTCTTCGCTGTCCACTACACCTGCAATTTTGGGGTCATCTGCAAACTTACTAACTGTACCTCTTATGCTCGCATCCAAATCATTTATATAAATGACAAAAAGTAGAGGGCCCAACTCTGATCCTTGTGAAACTCCACTGGTCACAGGCCTCCAGACTGAAAAACAACTCTCCACCACCACCCTCTGTCTTCTATCTTTGAGCCAGTTCTGTATCTAAATGGCTATTTCTCCCTGTATTCCAAGAGATCTAACCTGCTAATCAGTCTCCCATGGGGAACCTTGTTGAACGCCTTACTGAAGTTCATATAGATCACATCTACTGCTCTGCCCTCATCAATCTTCTTTGTTACTTCTTCAAAAAACTCAATCAAGTTTGTGAGACATGATTTCCCACGCACAAATCCATGTTGACTATCCCGAATCAGTCCTTGCCTTTCCAAATTCATGTACATCCTGTCCCTCAGGATTCCCTCTAACAACTTGCCCACCGCCGAGGTCAGGCTGACCGGTCTATAGCTCCCTGGCTTCTCTTTACCACCCTTCTTAAACAGTGGCACCACGTTTGCCAACCTCCAGTCTTCTGGCACCTCCCCTGTGACTATCGATGACACAAATATCTCAGCAAGAGGCCCAGCAAACAATTCTCTAGCTTCCCACAGAGTTCTCAGGTACACCTAATCAGGACCTGGGGATTTATCCACCTTGAACCATTTCAAGACATCCAGCACTTCCTCCTCTGCATATCTGCAACATTTTGCAAGATGTCACCATCGATTTCCCTACAGTCTACATCTTCCATATCCTTTTCCACAGTAAATACTGATGCAAAATATTCATTTAATATCTCCCCCATTTTCTGTGGCTCCACACAAAGGCCGCCTTGCTGATCTTTGAGGGGCCCTATTCTCTTCCTAGTTACCCATTGTCCTTAATATATTTGTAAAAACACTTTGGAATCTCCTTAATTCTGTTTTCCAAAGCTATCTCATGTCCACGTTTTGTCTTCCTGATTTCCCTCTTAAGTATACTCCAACTTCCTTTATACTCTTCTAAGGATTCACTCGATCTATCCTGTCAATACCTGACATATGCTTCCTCCTTTTTCTGAACCAAACCCTCAATTTTTTTAGTCAGCCAGCATTCCCAATAACTACCAGCCTTCCCTTTCAAACCTGACAGGATGTTACAGCCTGGAATCTAATCGTGGGGTTCAGGGTGGTTTATAACCAGAATAACAGATAGCCCGGAGTGGGTTACAGCCTGGAATCGATTCGAGGTGTTCAGGGTGGGTTATATACAGAATAACAGACAGCCCGCAGTGAGTTACAGCCTGGATCCGATTCGAGGTATTCAGGGTGGGTTATATACAGAATAACAGACAACCTGAAGTGAGTTACAGCCTGGAATCTAATCATGGGGTTCAGGGTTGTTTATATACAGAACAGCAGACATCCCGGTGTGAATTACAGCCTGCTATCTAATCGCGGGTTTCAGGGTGGTTTATATCCAGAATAACAGATATTCTGGGGTGTGTTACAGCCTGGAATCTAATTGAGTGGTTCAGGGTGGTTTATCTGCAGAATAACAGATGCCCCGGACTGAGTTACAGCCTGGAATGTAATCGAGGGGTTCAATGTGGGTTATATACAGAATAACAGATAGCCCAGAGTGAGTTACAGCCTGCAATCTAATCGAGTGGTTCAGGGTGGGTTATATACAGAATAACGGATAGCCCAGAATGAGTTACGGCCTGGAATTTAATCGAGGGGTCAAGAATGTTAGTATACAGAATAACAGAGAGCCGGGGTGTGTTACTGCCTGGAATCTAATCAATGTCTGTTCACTTTAAGATAGGACGGGTTTTGCTGAATCAAATGTACAGCCACAGATGCCAGCTAAAGGTCAGACTGTTCCAAATGTAACAATTAGCTGGGAAATGGAAGCCTGAGTTTTTGGTTGCTGTTTTGACAGCAGTTCAAAAGCAATCAAAGACTTTAAATAATGCTCAGAATATCTGAAGCCAATAGAATTTGAATATTATTGTTCGTACACCTAGAAATCAATCAAATTATCAGAATTATTATATCATGGGGCGAATATAAACCCAGCATTTTGAACACTGGAGGGACAGCCACATGCCATCCAACAGCAGAGTAACTGCTGTAGAGCAGGAATGCTAACTGGCCATCTCAAACACTGTCTATCAAAGACACATGTTCATGTCAAACATACTTGCATTTTAATAAAATATGACCACGTGAGATCAGCAGCTAAAAGAGTGAACACAGCGGGGAAGATAGAGATTGTGTGGTTTTGAGATTGTAACGTTTAATATGTGGGTTGTTAGAACAGCATATTTTTACAGAGTTGGAGTCAGATAGTAAGTAGCAAAGAAAAGAGGGGCTTGTATTTGCGAATAGTTTTTGTTTAGTGTTCACTATTAAAGTTACGAAACTAACTTGCTATTTTTTGTTTAAATTGTGGAATGTAGGAGATCTGTATCACTCATATTTTAACAGATTACAAGGTGGAGCGAGCTTTTCTGGGTGTTTGGGTTTAATTAACAGAGGGGTTTCGACTCTACCTTGTAAATGTCCATCCACGCTAACCCCAATTCCCTGCAGTTGGCCCATATCCTTCCAGTCCTTTCCTATCAACATATTTATCCAAATGCTTTTGAAATGTTGTTAATGTATCTCCTTCAATCACACCTTATCCACATACCAGCCTCTGTGTGAAGAACTGGCCCCTCAAGTTCCCTTTTATTCCTTCCCCTTTAACCTTAAACTGATCCTCTCTCGTCCTCGATTCTCTAAACCTTGGAAAAAGACTGAGAGCATTAACCCCACCATCATGATCTGATTCAGCTCTATAAGGACTCCCTCAGTTTCCTACATGCTAAAGAAAAGGTCCTAGCTTGTCCAACCTCTCCCTATAACTCAGACCATTGGGTCCTGGCAACGTCTTTGTAAGTTTCTTCTACACTCTTTCTAATTTAATAGCATCCTCCCTATAACAACGTGACAAAACGTTGGCACAGTGGGCGGCATGGTGGCACAGTGGTTAGCACTGCTGCCTCACAGCGCCGGAGACCCAGGTTCAATTCCGGCCTCAGGCGACTGACTGTGTGGAGTTTGCACATTCTCCCCGTGTCTGCGTGGGTTTCCTCCGGGTGCTCTGGTTTCCTCCCACAGTCCAAAGATGTGCAGGTCAGGTGAATTGGCCATGCTAAATTGCCCGTAGTGTTAGGTAAGGGGTAGATGTAGATGTAGGGGTATGGGTGGGTTACGCTTTGGCGGGGCGGTGTGGACTTGTTGGGCCGAAGGGCCTGTTTCCACACTGTAAGTAATCTAATCTAATCTAATCACAAAAATACTTCAAGTGCGGACTTACCAAAGTCCTGTGTAACTGCAACATAAATTCCCAACTTCTATACTCAATGTCCTACCTGATGAAGGCCAATGTGCCAAAAGCCTTCTTCACTGCCCTGCCTACCTGTGACTCCACTCTCAGAGTACCGTGCACCTGAACTCCAAGGTCTCTCTGCCCACTACACCCTTGAAGATCCTTCCATTCACCATGAGACTCCTACCTTGATTTGAGTTCCCAAAATGTAAGACATCACGCATCGATATTAAATTCCATTTGCCATTTCTCGGCCCACTTCCCCACCTGATTAAGGTCCTGCTCCAATTTCTGATAAACGTCCTCACTGACCATGCTCCCACTTACTTTAGTGTCATCTGCAAACTTATTAATCATAATTTGTACATTCTCAACCAAATCATAGATAACAAACAGCAATGGACCAAGCCTCCAGTCTGACAAGCATCCTTCCAATCAACCCTTTGCTTCCTATCATCAAGCCAACTGTGTATCCAATTGGCCAGTTCCCCCCGCATTCTACGAGATGTTACATTCCTGAGCAGCCTGCCATGTGGAACCTTATCAAAGGCCTTACTGAAATCCATAGAGACTACATCTACCATTCTGGCATCATCAGACATCCTGGTAACTTCATCAAAGGACTCTAAGAAATTTGGGAAGCATGATCTCCCACTCACAAGTCTATGCTGACTGCTCTGAATCAAACCCTGTGTAAGTAATGGGTGCAGACAATGTTATGCTGTCCTTCATTGTAAGATGATTCGAGTACATAAATAAAGCCATCTTCCTGCTGTTGTAGAGCCTTGCTGAGAGAACATTTGGTGCACTCTCTACAGATTTGATGTCCTTTGTAAGGAATGATCTCCTTACCACAGACACGGGTGATGGTAATATGAGGATAGAGTGAATAAGCTGAGTGTTTAATCTGTAGAGCTGTGGGAGATGAAGAAATGGTGATGCTGAAACACAAGGAGTGGCAGCGATCACTTATTTCCAAAAGACACATGGACAAGGAGAGTAGTTGCATACTTTACCCAGGATTGATTGGTTTGATTTATTGTCACGTGTACCTCAGTACAGGGAAACACTTTATTTATGAGCAGTGGAGGCAGATCATAGTAAGCATGGCCAGACTGATCATAGGGTGGAAATAGACTTGGACAGAGTAAGGCACACAGGTTACACTGAACAGGACGTGCACTAGACAAGATCAACATGAACAAGATCAGCATTATTTGAACTTAGAGAGTCCATTTATCAGTCTAACGTGACTTTCCTAACAGTTTACATGTCTTAATTAACTCTCCCCACGTCACTGTGCAGCCGGTGAGTGAACCCTGTACTGAACGTCAGTTTATTTACAATCTCCAACAGCAGCCAGAATACCTCCGTCTAAAACAGGTATCCTTTCCCAATAACTTCTGCCCTATATAGAGAACACCAGGCTGGCTTCTCGGAGATGGAAGATGCCTTCTTGAGACTTCACACAAGACATATGGCTCCCCTCTTCACCACTAGAAAACCACGTTAAAGTCCAACATGTGTATCTTAAGCAACAGAGCCACGAGGAATAACGTGGAACAGTCTGTTTGTGCAGCCTCTGCCCCACTTGTTCATCATGTTAGAGCATCAATTAGGAGACACATAAGACTGCCGATGCTGGAGATCAGAGTAGAGCATCAATTGCTGGAAAAGCACAGCGGCTCAGGCAGCATCAGGAATCAGCAACATTTACCTCATTCTGCCCCCGTGTAAGTGCATTGAGGTGGGAATGGCCTCCTACTGTTCCTGTATAAGGGACTCAAGGGAGTGATTGGCTTCAACCTCGTCCGATTGGACAGGGCCAAGGGACTGACTGGTTAAACCTGGTTCCTGTTTGACAGCTCATTGTACTGACTAGTATGACAATACTGCAGCTTTAAGAGGTTATTTTGTCCGTGTTTCTTTTAAGAGAGAGATTGAACGATCGTTACCAAGCTGGGTAGTTAAGACCACTTGAGTAACAGCTAGGGAGGCGTTGTGTTTATTTTAATGCAGCCTGAATGGGTGTGGCCAGCTCTCACAGATTAGGATCTCTGGGTTTTGGTTTCTCAGTGACATCAGAAACTATTGGTGTCTCCACAGAGTTGGAAGCTTCAGTGAATGTTTCCTGGTTGCTACCCTCTCTGAAATTTCTCTTGATGCTGTTTTTAATTCCTGGATTGGAGAAATGTTTGTGACAATCTGTGTCTGAATATTCCTTTTTGCCAAGGGCTGTGTTTATGGGATTTCCCTGTATTGGAACAGTTCATTAGTAATAGTTCTAGATCTATTATACTGTTAAGCTATCCAATAGAATTACGTTATGCTAAATTCCTCTTTCTTTGGTTTCATTTTCTCTTTCGTGTTTAAGTAGATGGTGTTTTGCTTCACAGAGTAGTTTGACCAGTCACATTGCATCTGGAACAGGCACTTTGCATTTCCTTTAAAATAGAACATAGAACATAGAACATAGAACATTACAGCGCAGTACAGGCCCTTCGGCCCTCGATGTTGCGCCGATCAAAGCACACCTAACCTACACTAACCCACTCTCCTCCATATACCTATCCAATGCCCGCTTAAATATCCATAAAGAGGGAGAGTTCACTACTGCTACTGGCAGGGCATTCCATGAATTTACGACTCGCTGAGTGAAGAACCTACCCCTAACATCAGTCCTATATCTACCCCCCTTAATTTAAAGCTATGCCCCCTTGTAATAGCTGACTCCATACGTGGAAAAAGGTTCTCACTGTCAACCCTATCTAACCCCCTAATCATCTTGTACAGGAGTTGACGGGGGACAAAATGTTCTGAACATTGTGGAATCTTCAGCGGCCATCCCCAGTTCTGATCTTATGGTGGGGAAGGTGGGGGCGGGGAGACATTGATGGAGCAGCTGAAGCTGTTTGTGAAGAGGAAGCTCCCCTGAGGATCTCCCACAGAGGTGCCCCAGGACTGAGATGATGAACATCTTCCTTTGTGCCATGTTTGACCCCAAACACTGGAGACTTTACTCTGATTCCCATTAAGCTCAGATTTGTTAAGCTCGTTAATGTCAACAGAAGTCAACCACTGCCTTGATATCGGGGCCTGTCATTTTTACCTGAACCCTTGTCTCAATCTCTTTTGTTCACATCAATAGGCCATGATATAGGAGCAGCAAGTGTTTTCTTCAAACAGGTGGGATTGAATGTCAGGATTTCTCTCTTCAAGGGTGTTCGGGAAGCTAGATGACTAAACGTATTTGAAGAGGAGGTATATGGACATTAACCTGTCAGAGAGTTGAGGGCTATGAAGAATTGGATATGAAAGAAAATTTGAGACCAAGAGCAGATCAGTCACGATATTAAAGAAGGGCAAGGCAGGTTTGGGGAGTGAACAACCTGCCCCTGTTTCTGATGTTCTCCCAGTCTGTTATTGGAAAGTTGGTGAGTGTTATTTTCATGAATGTTGTGTTATTGAATGTTGCAGACAGGGAGAACAGAGGATATTGTGAGCCATCCCTGAGTGAGGTATGGGGGCTGTAGTCACACTGAATCTGAGTGTACAACATGACCAACAAATGAAGCACAAGTTGCAGATAGGGGAAGCTCTGTGAAGAGAGATGAGGGGCCTCTTTCGTACGCAGCCTGGGCTTTCCAAATACATTTCCCAACTCACTTCAAACCGTGTGGGACAGTACTGAGGGGCTGAATGGTCTCCTGTGTTTCTGTGCAACATCTTATAGGAGTAAGTAACCTCCAACTGCTCCTGTCTAGCTGGTTTGAGGGGCTGAATGGAACACAGAAACATGGGACTGAGGAGCAGGAGTGGGTCATTAGATACTTTGAGCCTTCTCCACCAGGCACTAAGTTCGTGGCTGATCAGGTTGTGGTCTCAGCCCCACTTTCCTGTCTGCGTCCCATTGTGCATGACTCACTTCTCTGTCAAATATTTCACTAACGCAGCTTTCAATCAATGTGAACATAGAGAAACGATAACCTTCCACTGAAGAGAATTCTGACTGGAAAAGTCCTTTCAGAATTATTTGTCATCCATCTTATAGAATCAGAGAGTCAGGCAGAATGGAAACAGACCCATTAATCAATTCTGTTCACTCCGATCAGATATCAAATCTGATTTAGACCAATTTGCCAGCATTTGGCCAATAATCCTCCTGTGATTGTATCCGCCTTGACCACTTCCTCTGACTGCACTTTCTGTACACACACCACTCTCTGTTTGAAATACATACCTTCAGGTCCCTTCTAAATCATTCGCCCTCTCCCCTTAAACCTCTGCTGTCTTGTTCAGCAAATCCATGCCCCTGATGACTTTATAAACCTGTATAATGTTGCCTCTCAGCCTCTGACACTCCAGGGGGAAACACCTCAACGTAATCAGCCTCTCCCAATAGCTCAAGCCTCCAGTCCTGGAACATCCGTGTAAGTCATTTCTTCAGAAAACCGAGTTGTACGCAGTATTCTTAAAGTGGCCTCACCAACGTCCTGTACAGATGCAACATACCACCACAACTCCTATACTCAATGCTCTGACTGATTAAGGCAAATGTGCCAAATGTGTTCAGCACCACTCTGTCTACCTGCGACTCACTGCTACAGGTAATCATGTACGTAAACATCAGAAAGTTAACATGATGGTAGTGCCAGCAGATAGGAGGACCAGTGATACATTGATCATTATTGAGATTAGATTGTGTTAGAAACATGAGCTTCACATGTCAGGAAGTGAAATCAAATCAGTTCGTTCAGGGTGGGTTATATACAAAATAACAGATAGCCCGGAGTGAGTTCCAGGCTGGAATCGAATCGAGGGTTTCGGGTGGTTAATATACAGAATACCAGATACCCCGGAGTGAGTTACAATCTGGAATCTAATCAAGGGGTTGAGGGTGGTTTATATTCAGAATAACAGATAGCCTGGAGTGAGTAACAGCCTGGAATCCATCGACATGGGTTAGGATCTATCCTGTCTATGCCTGACATATGCTTCCTTCTTTGTCTGAACCAAACCCTCAATTTCTTTAGTCAGCCAGCATTCCCTATAACTACCAGCCTTCCCTTTCAACCCTGAGAGGAAGGTACTGCCTGGAATCGAATCAAGGGGTTCAGAGTGGTTTATATACAGAATAACAGACAGCCCGCAATGAGTTACAGCCTGGAATCGAATCGAGGTATTCAGGGTGGTTTATATACAGAACAACAGGTAGCCCAGAGTGAGTTACAGCCTGGAATCGAATTGAGGGGTTCAGGGTCGTTTATATGCAGAATAACAGATACCCCGGACTGAGTTACAGCCTGGAATCTAATTGAGGGGTTCAGGGTGGTTTATATGCAGAATAACAGATACTTCGGACTGAGTTACAGCCTGGAATCTAATTGAGGGGTTCAGAGTGGTTTATAAACAGAATAACGGATACCCCTGAGTGATCTACAGCCTGGAATCGAATTGAGGTCTTCAGGGTGGGTTATATACAGAATAACAGATAGCTCAGAGTGAGCTACGGCCTGGAATCAAATCGAGGTGTTCAAGGAGGTTAGTATACAGAATAACAGATAGCCCGGGGTGTGTTACTGCCTGGAATCTAATCAATGTCTGTTCACTTTAAGATAGGACGGATTTTGCTGAATCGAAAGTACAGCCACAGATGCCAGCTAATGGTCAGACTGTTCCAAATGTAACAATTAATTGGGAAATGGAAGCCTGAGATTTGGTTGCTGTTTTGACAGCAATTCAACTGCAATCAAAGACTTTAAATAATGCTCATAATATCAGAAGCCAATGGAATTTGAATATTATTGTTCGTACACCTGGAAATCAATCAAATTATGAGAATTATTGTATCATGGGAAGTAAATAAACCCAGCATTTTGAAAATAGAGGGAGAGCCGCTGCCATCCAACATAGAGCAACTGCTGTAGAGCAGGAATGCTAACTGACCATCTCAAACACTCTCTATCAAAGACACATGTTCATGTAAAACATACTTGCATTAAAAATAAAACATGACCCAGGGACACCAGCAGCTGAAAGAGTGAACACAGCGGGGAAGATAGAGACTGTGTGGTCTTGAGATTGTAACGTTTAATATGTAGGTTGTTAGAACAGTATTTTTTTTACAGAGTTGGAGTCAGGTAGTAAGTAGTTAAGAAAAGAGGGGCTTGTATTTGCGAATAGTTTTTGTTTAGTGTTCACTATTAAAGTTAAGAAACTAACTTGCTAATTTTTGTTTAAATAGTGGAATGTAGGAGATCTGTGTCACTTATATTTTAAAAGATTACGATGTGAGGCGAGCTTTTCTGAGTGTTTGGTTTTAATTAACAGAGGGGTTCATCTTCACCTTGTAAATATCCATTCACACTAACCCCATTTCCCTGCAGTTGGCCCATATCCTTCAAGTCCTTTCCTATCCGCATATTTATCCAAAGGATACTGTTGCTGATGTGAATATTGAGTCACAAGTGATTTGAAGGGATGGCCTTGAGGTACGAATGGAAGAGGTCTGGGGAATACTGGAAAGGATGAAAATAGATAAGACCCCTGGGCCTGATGGCGTTTATCCTCGGATCCTCTGGGAAGCTAGAGAGGAGATAGCGGAGCCATTGACCTTGATTTTTATGTCGGCGTTGTCACACAGGAATAGTGCCAGAAGACTGGAGGATAGCGAATGTGGTACCCTTGTTCAAGAAGGGGAGCATGGATAGCCCGAGTAACTATAGGCCAGTGAGTCTCACTTCTGTTGTGGGGAAAGTCTTAGAGAGAATTGTAAGGGATAGGATTTATTAACATTTGGAGAGGAATAATGTGATCAAGGATAGTCAGCATGGATTTGTGAAGGGCAGGTCGTGCCTCACAAACTTTATTGAATGCTTCGAGAAGGTGACTAAGGAGGTGGACGAGGGGAAAGCAGTAGATGTGGTGTATATGGATTTTAGCATGGCGTTCGATAAGGTACCCCATGGCAGGCTAATGCAAAAACTACGGAGGTATGGCATTGAGCGTGCATTAGAGGTTTGGATTAGGAATTGGCTGGCTGGAAGGAGACAGAGGGTAGTAGTTGATGGTATAGGTTCATCTTGGAGTGCAGTTACTAGCGGTGTTCCACAAGGATCTGTTTTGGGACCATTGCTGTTTGTCATTTTTATAAATGACCTGGAGGAGGGGCTTGAAGGCTGGGTGAGAAAGTTTGCGGATGATATGAAAGTCGGTGGAGTGGTGGACAGCGAAGAAGGATGTGGCAGGTTACAGCGGGATATAGATAAGTTGCAGAGCTGAGCAGTAAGGTGGCAAATGGAATTCAATGTAGCTAAGTGTGAAGTCATTCACTTTGGTAGGAGTAATAAGAAGATGGATTACTGGGCTAATGGTAGACTACTTGGTAGTGTGGATGAGCAGAGGGATCTTGGTGTCCATGTACACAGATATCTGAAAGTTGCCACCCAGGTAAATAGTGCTGTGAAGAAGGCATATGGTGTACTGGGCTTTATTGGTAGAGGAATTGATTTCCGGAGTCCTGAGGTCATGTTGCAGTTGTATAAGACTCTGGTGCGGCCTCATCTGGAGTATTGTGTGCAGTTTTCGTCGCCATACTATAGGAAGGATGTGGATGCATTGGAACGAGAGCAGAGGAGGTTTACCAGGATGTTGCCTGGTATGGTAGGAAGATCGTATGAGAAAAGGCTGAGGCACTTGGGGCTGTCCTCATTGGAGAAAAGAAGGTTTAGGGGTGATTTGATAGAGGTGTACAAGATGATTAGGGGTTTAGATAGTGAGAACCTTTTTCCGTTAATGAAGTCAGCTGTTACTCGGGGGTACAGCTTTAAATTAAGGGGTGGTAGGTATAGGACAGATGTTAGGGGTAGATTTTTTACTCAGCGGGTTGTGAGTTCATGGAATGCCCTGCAAGTAGCAGTGGTGGACTCTCCCTCTTTATGGTCATTTAAGCGGGCATTGGACAAGCATATGGAGGTTATTGGGCTAGTGTAGGATAGGTCGGCTTCGGTCGGCGCAACATCGAGGGCCGAAGGGCCTGTACTGCGCTGTATTTTTCTATGTTCTATGTTCTATGCTTTTGAAATGTTGTTAATACACCCCCCCCCCCAGCCACATCTGCTGGCAGCTCATCCACGTACCAGCCCTCTGTGTAAAGAAGTGGCCCCTCAGGTGCCCTTTTATTCCTTCACCTTTAACCTTAAACTGATCTCCCCTCGATTCTCTAAACTTTGGAGAAAGACTGAGAGCATTCACCCTATCCATGTCCCTCATGATCTTATACAGCTCTATAAGGTCCCCCCTCAGTCTCCTACACTCTAAAGAAAAGTTCCTAGCTTGTCCAACCTCTCCCTATAACTCAGACCATTGGGTCCCGGCAACGTCTTTGTAAATTTCTTCTACACTCTTTCTAATTTCATTATATCCTCCCTATAACAAGTTGACAAAACTGAACACAATACTCCAAGTGCGGCCTTACCAAAGTCCTGTGTAACTGTAACATAAATTCCCAACTTCTATACTCAATGTCCTGCCTGATGAAGGCCAGTGTGCCAAAAACCTTCTTCACTGCCCTGTCGACCTATGACTCCACTCTGAGGGAACCTTGCACCTGAATTCCAAGGTCTTTCTGCCCACTACACCCCATAAGGCCCGCCCATTCACCGTGAAACTCCTGCCTTGATTTGAGATTCCAAGCTGCAAGACCTCACACTTCTATATTAAATTCCATTTGCCATTTCTCAGCACATTTGCCCACCTGATTAAGCTCCTGCTGCAATTTCTGATAAACTTCCTCACTGATCATGCTCCCAATTATTTTAGTGTCATCTGCAAACTTACTAATCATGGCTTGTACATTCTCAACCAAATCATACATAACAAAATCTATGGACCCAACCTCCAGTGTGACAAGCATCCTTTCACTAAACCCTCTGCTTCCCATCAACAAGCCAACTGTGTATCCAATTGGCCAGTTCCCCCAATATTCTACGTGATGGAACCTTCCAGAGCAGCCTGCCATGTGAAACCTTATCAAAGGCCTTACTGAAATCCATAGAGACTACATTTACTGCACTGCCCTCCTCAGCATTCTTGGTCACTTCACCAGAGGACTTTAAGAAATTTGGGAAGCATGATCTCCCAATCACAAGTCTATGCTGACTGCTCTGAATCAAACCCTGTGTAAGTAATGGGTGCAGACAATGTTATGCTGTGCTTCATTGTAAGATGATCCGAGTACATAAGTAAAGCCATCTTCCTGCTGTTGGAGAGCCTTCCTGAGAGAGCATTTGGGGCACTCTGTACGGATTTGATCTCCTTTGCAAGGAATGATCTCCTTACCACAGACACCAGTGATGGTAACATGAGGATAGAGTGAATAAGCTGAGTGTTTAATCTGTGGAGCTGTGAAAGATGAAGAAATGGTGATGCTGAAACACGAGGAGTGGCAGCGATCTCTTATTTCCAAAAGACACATTGATAGGGTGAGAAATTCCATACTTTACCCAGGATTGATTGGTTTGATTTATTGTCACGTGTACCTCAGTACAGGGAAACACTTTATTTATGAGCAGTGGAGACAGATCATAGTAAGCATGGCCAGACGGATCATAGGGTGGAAATAGACTTGGACAGAGTAAGGAACACAGGTTACACTGAACAGGACTTTTTGCACTAGACAAGATCAACATGAACAAGATCAGCATTATTTGAACTGAGAGCATCCATTCATCAGTCTAACGTGACTTTCCTAATAGTTTATATGCCTTTACTAACTCTCCCCACGTTATTGTGCAGTCGGTGTGTGAACCCTGTACTGAACATCAGGTTATTCATAATCCCCAACAGCAGCCACAACACGTTCTGTCTGAAACAGGTAGCCATTCACACCAGTTTCTGCACTACATAGAGAACACCAGGCTGTCATCTCAGAGATGAAAGATGGCTTCTTGAGACTTCACACAAGACATATGGCTTCCCTGATCACCACTAGAAAACCACGTTAAAGTCCCACATGTGTATCATGAGCAACGGAGCCACGAGGAACAACGTGGAACAGTCTGTCTGTGCAGCTTCTGCATCATGTTAGAGCAACAATTAAGAGACAGTGAGGACTGCCGATGCTGGAGATCAGAGTAGAGAGTCGATTGCTGGAAAAGCACAGCAGGTCAGGCAGCATCCGAGAAGCAGGTGAATCGACGTATTGGGCATAAGACATTCATCAGAAATCAGAATCAATTACTTCATTCTGCCCCTGTGTAAGTGCATTGAGGTGGGAATGGCCTCCTACTGTTCCTGTGTAAGTGACTCAAGGGACTGACTGGCTTCTTCCTCATCCAATTGGACAGGGCCAAGGGCCTGACTGGGTTACCGCTGGTTCCTGTTTGACAGCTCATTGTACTTACTAGTATGACAATACTGCAGCTTTAAGAGGTTATTTGGTCGGGGTTTCTTTTATGAGACAGATTGAACGATCATTACCAAGCTAGGTAGTTAAGACCACTTGAGGAAACAGCGAGGGAGGCCTTGTGTTTATTTTAATGCAGCCTGAAAGGGTGTGGCCAGCTCTCACAGATTAGGATCTCTGGGTTTTGGTTTCTCAGTGACATCAGAAACTATTGGGGTCGCCACAGAGTTGGAAACTTCAGTGAATGTTTCCTGGTTGCTACCCTCTCTGAAAGTTCTCTTGATGCTGTTTTTAATTCCTGGATTGGAGAAATATTTGTGACATTCTGTGTCTGAATATTCCTTTTTGCCAAGGGCTGTTTTTATGGAATTTCCCTATATTGGAACAGTTCATTAGTAATAGTTCCTAGATCTATTATTCTGTTAAGCTATCCAATAGAAGTATGTTATTCTAAATTCCTCTTTCTGTGGTTTTATTTCTTCTTTCGTATTTAAGTAGATGGTGTTTTGCTTCACACCGAGTAGTCTGAACAGTCACATTGCATCTGGAACAGACACTTTACGTTTCCTTTAAAATAAGAAAACATTAGAATCCAGGCTATTGCCGTCAAATATTTTCGCGGGACTCTGGTGTGGTCCATCACACTAGACTCCTTCTCTTCCTGAGTAATAGGCTGGAGGCACTGAATGGGCTGTCCCTGTTCATCTCCAATAGTGTCAATGGCCTGAATGGCTTCCTCATATTCCTGTGAAACCAGTGTTCGGTGATGAATGATTTCTTATTTTACTGTGGGAATGTGCAGTGTCAGACAGTGCTGTTACATGATTGTTACTGATACTTTAACAGCACAAGCCTGAATGGAGCCTGGGTCTTGTTGCACATGGACACAGACCAGTTCAGGAGCTGACGGGGGACAAAACGCTCTGAACATTGTTGAATCTTCAGTGACCATCCCCACTTCTGATCTTATGGTGAGGAGGGTCAGGGTGGGGAGACATTGATGAAGCAGCTGAAGATATTTGTGAAGATGAAGCTACCCTGAGGATCTCCCACAGAGGTGACCCAGGACTGAGATGATGAAAATCTTCCTTTATGCCATGTCTGAGCCCAAATACTGGAGACTTTACTCTGATTCCCATTAAGTTCAGTTTTGTTAAGCTCCTTGATATCAACAGAAGTCAAACACTGCCTTGATATTGGGGCCAGTCATTTTTACCTGAACCCTTGTCTCGACCTCTTTTGTTCATATCAATAAACCATGATATAGGAGCAGCAAGTGTTTTCTTCAAACAGGTGGGATTGAATGTCAGGATTACTCTTCTCAAGAGTGTTCGGGGAGCGAGATGACTGAAAGTATTTGAAGAGGAAATAGATGGATATTGACCTGTCAGAGAGTTGAGGGCGATGAAGAATTGGGTATGAAAGAGGATTTGCGGCCAGGAGCAGATCAGCCACGATCTTAGTGAAGGGCAAGGCAGGTTTGGGGAGTGAACGACATGCCCCTGTTTCTGATATTCTCCCAATCTGTTATTGGAAAGTTAGTGAGTGTTATTTTTATGAATGCTCTGGTATTGCATATTGCAGTCAGTGAGACCAGATGATTTTTTTGAACCATCTCTGGGTGACGTACGTGGGCGATATTCACAGTGAATCTGGGTCTACAACATGACCAACAAATGGAGCACAAGCTGCAGATAGGGGAAGCTTTCTAAAGAGAGATGAGGGGCCTCTTTCATACCCAACCTGGATTTTGCAATTACATTTCCCAAATCACCTCAAAGCATGTGGGACAGTCTTGAGGGACTGAATGGTCTCCTCTGTTTCTGTGCAACACGTTATAGGAGTAAGTGGCCTCCAACTGCTCCTTTCTAGCAGGTTTGAGGGGCTGAATGGAACACAGAAACATGGGACTGAGGAGCAGGAGTGGGTCATTAGATACTTTGAGCCTTCTCCACCAGGCATTAAGATTGTGGCTGATCAGGTTGTGGTCTCAGCCCCACTTTCCTGTCTGCGTCCCATTGTGCATGACTCACTTCTCTGTCAAATATTTCACTAACGCAGCTTTCAATCAATGTGAACATAGAGAAACGATCACCTTCCACTGAAGAGAATTCCGACTGGAAAGGTCCTTTCAGAATTATTCGTCATCCCTCTTATAGAATCAGAGAGTCAGGCAGAATGGAAACAGACCCATTAATCCATTCTGTTCACTCCGATCAGATATCAAATCTGATTTAGTCCCATTTGCCAGTATTTGGCAAATATCATTCCTTTTTCAGATACTTTTTAAATGTGCGATTGTAACCGTCTTCAGCACTTCCTCTATGAGCCTTCTCTACCAGACACTAAGATTGTGGCTGATCAGGTTGGGGTCTCAGCCCCACTTTCGTGTCTGTATCCCATTATCTGTGACTCACTTCTTTGTCAAATATTTATCTCATGCAGCTTTCAATCAATGTGAACATAGAGGCACGATAAACTTCCAGAGAAGAGAATTCCGATTTCAAAGGACCTTACAGAATTTTTCATCATCCCTCTTATAGAATCAGAGAGTCATGCAGAACTGAAGCAGACCCATGAGTCCGATCTTTTCACTCCGATCAGATATCAAATCTGATCTAGTCCCATTTGCCAGCATTTGGCCAATATCCCTCTTCTTTCAGATACTTTTTAAATGTGCGATTGTAACCACCTTCACTACTTCCTCTGACAGCACTTTCTGTACACACACCACTCACTGTGTGAAACATTTACCTTCAGGTCCTTTCTAAGTCAATCCTCCTCACCTTCAACCAATGCCCTCTTGTTCTGGACTCCCCTATCCTGGAGAGCAGAACGTGGCTGTTCAGAATATCCATGCCTCTGATGGTTTTATAAACCTCTATAATGTCACCCCTCAGCCTCTGACACTCCAGGGGGAAACACCTCAACCTAATCAACCTCTCCCTAAAGCTCAAACCTCCAGTCCTGGTACATCCGTGTAAGTCATTTCTGCAGAAAACCGAGTTGTACGCAGTATTCTTAAAGTGGTCTCACCAACATCCTGTACAGATACAACATACCACCACAACTCCTGTACTCAATGCTCTGACTGATTAAGGCAAATGAGCCAAATGTGTTCTGCACCACACTGTCTATCTGCGACTCCACTTTCAAGGAACAATGTACCTGTAGCCCTATGCCCCTTTGTTTCACAACATGCCCCAGGACCTGACCATGGCGTATATAATGTCTGCCCTGATTTGCCTTCCCAAAATGCAAAGCTTCATATTTCCCTAAATTAAACTTCATGTGTTACTCTTTGCCCCTTTGTCCCATCTAATTACGGTCTCGTTATACTCTGAGATAATCTACTACACCACCTTTCTGATGTCATCTGTAAACTTACTAACTATTGCCCCAATATTCACATCTAAATCCTATACATAAATGATAAAATACAGTGAACTCAGTCCTGATTCTTACAGCACACTGCTGCTCACAAGCCTCCAGGCTGAAAAATATCCCTCTTCCTTCAAGCCATTTGTGACAAGCTCCTTCTGTATCTTATGTGACTGAAACTTACTAATCTGTCTCCCAATCAAAATGAAACACTCGCTATGAAGACAGGCTGAGTATGTTAGGTTTATTTTCACCTGAAAAAAAGGAGATTGAGGGGGACCTGATTGAGGTTTGCAAAATCATGAAGGGTATAGACAGGGTGGATAGAGACAAGCATTTTCCCAGGGTGAAGGGTTCAAAAACGAGAGGTCATGCTTCCAAAGTGAGAGGTGGGATGTTTAATGGGGATATACGCTGTAAGTACTTCACACACAGGGTGGTGAGCGTTTGGAACGCTTTGCCAGCAGAGGTGGTAGAGGCAGGCACGGTAGATTCATTTAAGATGCGTCTGGACAGATGCATGAGGAGGTGGGGAGCAGAGGAAGACAGATGTTTAGGAATTGGGCGACTGATCTAGACAGTACATTTGGATCGGCTCAGGCTTGGAGGGCGAAGGGCCTGTTCCTGGGCTGTCAATTTTCTTTGGTCTTTGTTCTTTAAATGATCACCTTGCTGAAGTCCATATAGACAATGTTTACCAAATTGCCTTCATCAATCTTCTTTGTCACCTCTTCAAAAAACTTAGCCAAATTAATGAGACATGATTTCCCATGCAGAAAGCCACGTTGTCTACCCCGATCAGTCCTTGCCTTCCCAAATGTATGTAAATGCTATTCCTCCGAATCCCCTCCAACAACTTACCCACCACTGACATGAGGCTCACCGGTCTATAGTTCTCCAGCTTTTTGGGTCACTGTTTCCTTTTCTAGTCCCACTCCTCCACTGCTCACAACAAATGTTAAATGTAACCAGGTCGGTGATATGGCCCATGATATTTGTCTCAGATTGGGTCAGGGTCAGTTTTAGGAACAAGTCAGGCTAGTTTCTTTCATCTGCTCAAATAGCACGTTTATGATCCAGAACAATGTTACTCAAACAATGATGGAAAGATGAATGGCAAACTGTTTGGATATTGCAAATATATAATTAATATTTCAGTCCAGATATTATTGGAACCCATGACAAAACGAAAAATTGAGTGATTGTCCAATACGTTATTCTGCTTCTGAGGATATTGTACTCACACAGTTGCGAGCAATGGGATTTAATCCTGGGAGAGTTGGATTTGGCTGAATTCCCTTTGCTTTAGGCAGTGAGGAGATTCCAATGAATTCTGGTTAGGGATCATCCAAAGGGTATAACGGTGGTTAGCACTGCTGCCTCACAGCACCAGGTACTTGGGTTCGATTCCAGCCTTGGGTGACTGTCTGTGTGGAGTTTACACATTCTCCACTTTCCTGTGTGAGCTTCAAATGGGTGATCCAGTTTCCTACCACAGCTCGAACTGTGTAGGTTCGGTGGATTGGTCGTGCTAAATTGTCTGTAGTGTTCAGGGATTTCTAGGTTAGGAGCATTAGCCAGTTGTATATATAGGTGAATGGTTTGGGAAGGTTGGTATTGATTTGTTGGGCCGAATTCCTGTTTCAACACTGTAGGGATTTCTATAAGAATGGTAACGATGACTGTAGAGGTTTTTTTTAGCTCGCACAGATTGCAGTGATGAGGAACAATGAAGGAGAGAGTGCGTGATAGGCAATTCCTTCTCAGGCAGGTTACATTTTCTCCCTCTCTGAGCTGAATCACACAGTAATGTCATCCTCTCCCAAACTGGGTCACGTGAGGTCTCCTTGTGCATTGTCCAACTATGTCTCCATCACATTCCCTGTTCCATGTAGGTGCATTATTGCTGTTGTCAAATGCAGAGCCATACCCTTCGCAGAAAATGTTCTCGTTCGATTTTAAATATGTTTACATGTCCCTGAGTCATTAAAAAATAAAATGTTTACTATATTCAGAATACCTTTGTTAAAATGAATGCATTTTTTAAAGAATACAGTAATTGCTGGAACAGCTCGTCAGGTCTGTCAGCATCCAGATGCCTTTTACATGCTGTAGTTCCACCATCTTGCACCCCTTCCTCTGGCAGCACATTCCATACACACACCACCCTCTGCGTGAAAAGGTGCACTTTAGGTCTCCTCAAAATCTTTCCCCTCTCACTTTCAACCAATGGCCCTCTGGGTTTGGATGCTCCTAACCTGGGGAAAAACCCTGACTATTCACCTATCCATTACCGTTCTGATTTTATAAACCTTTACTGCTGCGAAATGTGACTCCAATCAACATGAATAGCTGGACTTTCAGTCATCCCGGGCCTAAATTCTGAAATTCAATACTGACACCTCTTCATTGTCCATCAAGTCACAATTCTAAATCCATTTTAATCAGTTTTTTCAGAGGTATCATGAGACACTTCTGTGGGCTTTACACCTACACCTTTGTGCCCAGAGGTAGGGACACTAGCATCACTCAGCAATACCCATAAAGCTGTAAGAGTATTCTCCTGTGTGTTTGTTCATCAGACTGTTCTGACATGCTGGGACATACCTCTGCAACAGCCAGGACTTGAATCCAGGCCTTCTAGTCCAGAGCTCGGAAAACTACCAAACAAGTTCAGGAATTGGAATCAAATTCAGAGCTCTGGCTCAGAGACTGGGACACTACCCATTACACAACCACACCCAGATTTTGGGTCAAATTTTAGTGCCCACTTTCAGCTCGGTGTGGATTTATTATAATCAAGTTACCATTACTGAAATACACAAAACACTTTGTATTGTTAAACAAATGCAAGATATTTGTCTCAACTGTAGGATATTGTGTGTACGAGCTGTGCTATCGAAATTAACTATGAGCATCTTTAATCACTATTGTCTGTAGTCTGCAAGATTTGAGAAAGAAATCTTGCAGACACACTCTGCACAATGAAGGGTCTCAAATGGATATTTATTACTGAACACTAGAGAAGAAGGAAGAGCTTAATTTCTGGTCCCAAAACTATTACCCACCTCTAACGTGCAACTGCCCTCTTCCTAAAACAATGAAATGTAACCAAGCCGCTGATTACTGTCCAGCCTCTCCTCCCCACTGACTGTGTCTGCAATCTGTCCCTCCTCCCCCTAACCACACAAGGCAAACCAAGCTCAGGGTCTTTGTGAAAATCAAGGCCGGAGTGTGCAGGCTTCCTGGAGATGGGGAGGGAATTTTAAAATTGAAGGGGGAGGGGGAGGTGGCAGTAATATCACACACTGGGCTGAGGGGTAGCTGATGGAGTTTAGTTTGGATTAATGCGAGGTATTGGATTTGGTAAATCAAACAACAGCAGGACCTATACAATTAAAAGTAGGGTCTTTGGCAGTGCTGTAGAACAGAGACCTAGGCCGTCAGGTATAGTCCTTTAAAATTTGCATTTCATATAGATAGTGCGGTTAAGAAGGTGTTTAACACATTTGTCTGCAATAGTCAGAACTTTGAGTATCGGATTTGGGACGTCATGTAGTGGTTGTGCAGGATATTGGTGGAACCTCTTCTGGAATACTGTGTCCAGTCTGGTCATCCTGCCCGCTTATTCCATAGGCACACCTCCCTCTGGGTGGAAAAGCTGCCCCTTCGGTCACTTTTAAATGTTTCCCCTCTCACCTTAAGACTATGTCCTCTAGTTTTGGACTCCCCGTACCCTTAGAGAATACCTTGACTATTCACCCAGATATTACTGATCTTGATATTATTAAGCTGGAAAGGGTTCAGAAGAGATTAACCTGGATATTGCAGGGAATGGAGGGAGTGAGCGATAAGGAGAGGCTGGGTATGCTGGGACTTTTTTCACTGGAGAATATGAGATTAAGGGGTAACTTTGCAGAGGTTTATAAAATAATGAGGGGTACAGATAAGCTAAAGGACTAATGTCTTTTCCCTAGAATTGTGGATTCAAAACTGAGGGATATTTTAACTGCGAGGAAAAAGTTTTACAAAAGTCATGAGAAGTAAATATTTTAATCTGGTTTGTGTGTGGAATGAACTTCCAGAGGAAGTAGTGAAAGCAGAGACAGTTACAACGTTTAAAGGACATTTAGATCAGTCCAGGGATAAGACATCAGTTTGGATGGTGCTGTAAACTGCTGCCCTCTCTCTCCCCCTCTCTGAATGCATGGTTTTCACCCTCTGCCAATGCCTGTGCAGTGGCGTGTGGGGGCCAGCAGAGGGTGGCATTGCATCACTTTAATCGCCACAGAGACTGCCAGACCCGCCCCACACTGAGACACACAGAAACACACACGGGAATGGTTAGGGCATGGCGTGAAGCTCATCTGGTAACTTAAATGAAACATAAAGAAATGCTCAAGTCGCCTCATAAACTATTAAAGTATGAGGGACAGATCTGCCAAATTCCACTGTTTAAATAAAAATATCAATTTATTTTTTGACTCTGAAAGTGAACATTTTACATCAACTATTCACAACTCTGGGACCCCCTTTCTCTTAATTGCTTATTACCCGACTCCAGTTTTACAGCAATATACTGTTTCTGGGTCTGCCATCTTCTAATATCTCAGGTGATTGTAAGCTCTCAGTTCAGAACAGCATTCACCCTCTCTTAAAGGTACAATACACACTTTCAACTTCATCACATTATACCCTGATGAATATCGATAAGTCGATCCTATCCGATTTTTCTTGCTCTGTGGTTTGTCAATATTTCATCTACTCTGTCTCGTATGTGTCAGGATTTTTGTTGCTACATTGACAGTATGTCTATATTCAACTCCGTCCGTGGGAATATATCAGTATTTCAATTGCTCACACTCGTGAATGTGGGGCAGGATTTCAGTTGTTTCATGGGGACTGTGACACTATAACAATCTAAATGTTTGTAGGTGGCACCGAACCTGGAAGAACTCTGAAGTCTATGGAGGAGAGTGTGGAACTCTAACAGGACAATCACACGTTGGTGTAGTGTTCAGGTTTATGGCAGATGGGGATCAATGCAGAGCTGTGTGAGGTGATACACTTTGGTCGGAAAGACAATGAAAGACAGTTTAAAACAGGCTGTGCCATTATAAAGGGGGTGCATGAGCAGAGGGCGCTGGGTGTATATGAGCACAGATTGTTGAAGATATCAGGACAAGTGGGGAGAGCATTAACTATCACAGATTAGTTTCAGTATCTGAGCTGTTTACAGGGGGAGGTGTAGAAGGGAGTCTCATTGCTCCCTTCCTGGGAGGTGGTGGTGACGATGTGTTGTGAGCCCACCCTCCTGCCCACCGAGACCGTGGGGATTCCATTTGTACCAGCTCGACACAAAAGGGAGATGGCATCAGGGCCACAGCTTCTAAGTTGTGCCGGGGGGAAACGGAGCTGCCAGTGGGTTTAAAGTGACAATTGCCCTTCAATGAACATTGCTCCTGACTCGGTCGGTGGGACGCAGATGTATCAGAATCTCCACACGAGACGTCCCGGCCCCCTCCAGCTCGTACCAGGATCCTCCCCACATGGCGGGGGGAAGGGGGTGAGGGAACGGATATCGGGCACTCCACCACCCGGCTTGGCTCTTTCTGTCCTATTCCAGGCTGTTTCTCTTGGAATAGGAGAAAGGGAGGGAGAGAGGAGGGTGGGAGTGGGTGGCCCTGCTGTTAGTATTAGTGTAGGCAGGGAGGGGGTCATGGTGAGGTGTCCGGAGGGAGTCAGTCCACAGTGTTGTATCCATGTAGTGTTATTAGTGTGGGGGTGAAGTGGAGGAGGGGGGGGGAGAGAGGGGGAGAGAGAGAGTGACAGAGAGAGAGAGAGACAGAGACAAGAGAGAAGATGCTGCATGCAGTAGTGAGAGTGGTGGACCATGAGCCTTGGTCGGGGGTCGGTGCTATAACAGAAATACAGTGAGTGTGAGGGAGCAGAGTGAATACAGTGTCCCTTACCCTGACAGAGCAGGGAAGGTTATTGATGCTTGTCCTGTGTTGCTGGACATTTCTTCAGACTGCAGATACGGCACTGAGCTGGGTGGGAAGCTCAGACCATGCTCGGTGGGTCTGGTGGTGTCGCCCCCTCTGGGAAGTGAATGGTCTCCTCTGTACTAGCCCATCCACCAAGACCTCCGTGCCCCTGTCGACAAACCGTGGTGTAATTGCCCCTTATCTGCCATGCTCGGGGTAAACTGGGCAGGGCAGCTCCAAACTGAGAAAGCTCAACCGTGTGCCCCTTGGCCTTTTAAAGATGGCCCCAGTGCCAGGGATCACGGAATATCCAGGGGCACCCGGTCAATAGTGAGTACCTCCAGTCATGATGGGTGGAAGAATCAGGCTGGTATTGAATGAGAGGGACACCATGGGGTGGGGTGGGTAGTTAATGAGGTGAGTTCGATAGCACCAGGAAACGAGCTCAGCCTCGTGAGGACAATCCCTCTGTCACACTCAAGGAAAATCAAACAAAGATAAATTATTGTTAGAATCTGCCCAAATGAGGTGTCGATTCTGTTGAAACTAATTGCAGTTACAAAGATGCACAACAAATGATCATCTGACTTCACACCAATATCCCTTTTTCCCATCTTTCCTGGGAAGACAGGCTCATGTTACAGGATGTTATCGAAGTGTCCACATTTCAGCATTCTGAAACCTGGGAACACATCCTTCCATGACACTGTCTCTCAGTCTGCCCCTCTCTGTCTGTACCCCAAACCCCTCCCACGTGGTGATATTTAATTTAAATCCCCAGCCATCTCTCTCTGGCAGTGATGTTCACACCCACAGCAGCCCCTTGTCAGGGCAACAATGGAGATATGGAGCTGAAAATGGGTGGGAGCTGCACATCCTGTCACGTCCAGCATGGGCTGCTAGTTTCCCCACACTGGGCAGGGGTCTAACACAGTGTTACTGAGCAATGCCCTGGGGTGGGGTGCACAGTCCTACATGCTGGGAGGATAACTGCTCCAAGTTTACAGATCAATGCATTGGGTGGGGTACACAGCGGGGAGGGTAACTGCCCCTGGTTTACAGATCAATGTACTGGGGTGGTGTACACAGTCCTACATGCTGGGAGGGTAACTGCTCCTGTGTTACAGATCAATGCACTGGGGTGGGGTACACAGTCCTACATGTGGGGAGTGTAACTGCTCCTGGTTTACAGATTAATTCACGGGTGATCACTGCACTGGTCGCTGTGCTGGTAAGACTATCTGCTTGTGGTTTATAGATAATGCAATGATGTGGTTTGTGTAGCTCCCCATGCTGGATGGATATTTGTTTCAATTTACACATTAGTGCCCTGCTGTGGTCTGCACAGCTCCCAGTGCTGGACAAATATATATGGTCTGGGTTTATAGATCAAAGTTCTGATCTGATCGGTGCAGTGTTCCACTCTGGCCAGATTGCTGGGTTGTATTGACCAGTGTAATGGATCAATCTGGACAGATTGCTGGGTTGTACTGAGCAGGACACTGGCCTGGTCTACACAGTGTTCCACAGTGAACAGATATCTCCTCTGGGTGTATGGTGTCTGGGCTGGTTCTGTGAGGTAGATTGAGAATGTGGTATATCTAACCATTTCATCTGATCTGGCAATGCTTTTAGTTCCCATTCCTGTGATTGGACCCTCCGTCTCTCACCCCATTAATGTTACAGTGTGTTCAGGAACAGTACATCATGTTGGTGGGGTGGGGAGGGGGGGGTGAGGGGGGAAAGGTGATGAACAGGTCAAGGAGTTCCCCGGAACGTTCTGTCCCCAACATTTTATAACTGTCATTCCCCGGAACGTTCTGTCCCCAACATTCTATAACTGACATTCCCCGGAACGTTCTGTCCCTGACATTCTATAACTGACATTCCCTGGAACGTTCTGAGCCCGACATTCTATAACTGACATTCCCCGGAACGTTCTGTCCCTGACATTCTATAACTGACATTCCCTGGAACGTTCTGAGCCCGACATTCTATAACTGACATTCCCCGGAACGTTCTGTCCCTGACATTCTATAACTGACATTCCCTGGAACGTTCTGAGCCCAACATTCTATAACTGACAATTCAATTCACTGACGTCCGGCCGTTCACAAACAAACAATAAGATCCCGAGGGAAGAGATCCCGTTCCAGGGAGAAGGAGACACTGTTCTGAAGGCCCCTCAGGCAGTTAAAGGGGTGAATACGTTTTCCCTGCGTTTACATTTCTTCCCGACACAGGATCGACCACCATTTAGACCAAAATACAGGAATTCCCAAACTCTGTTTGTCTTCAGGAAACTGGGAGAGAATCCTTCAGGACAGCAACATTTCCACCCTCCGTATTAGGAACTGGGAAGGAGTGACCTGTGTCTGCTCTCGAGTGATTGAGTGTGTGGGAATGTTCTAGAAACCATCTGTCCTTATGGATGTGTCTCTGTGTGTTTGGGGAGGGAGGGTTTCTTGTGATTTATGTCACATTTTTGTCAGTAATTCCCACCTTCCCATTTGTCATTCCAGCTCCAATTATTTTAATAAATCCCTGAATACAGAGACACATTTGAAAATCTCACTGGGTCCCCGATCAAACGGGTCCCTTTGCCTCCAGGCTGATGGATAATGGGTTTGTTTTCCTTCCTCACAGTTAACGTAGTGACCATCTACGTCCTGCTTTATAAAGATTGTGGATTGTCTCCATGTGTCAGACGTTACCTGGGGGCCATGGCAGCGGCGGATCTCCTGGTCATTATCCTCGACCTGATCCTGAGACACATTCCCATTGTTTATCGGGAACAGTTTTATTTCCTGTCCTCCGTCCCCGTGTGTAATATCCACGGGGTCCTGCTTTATGCAGCCACTGACTGCTCTGTCTGGTTCACCGTCACTTTCACCTTTGATCGGTTTGTGGCCATTTGTTGCCAGAAGCTGAAAAGTAAATATTGCAGTGAGAAAACGGCGGCTGTGGTTCTGGGAGCAGTGACTGTGCTGAGCTGTTTAAAGAACATTTCCTGGTATTTTATTCTCACGGCTCGGTATCGGATGAGGAACGTCCCCTGGTTTTGTGAGGTAACAGTCGCTGTTTATTACTCCAGTGTCTGGATCACAATCGAGCTCCTCCACTACATTGTAACTCCGTGTGTCCCATTTCTCCTGATTCTGCTGCTCAATGTTCTCACCGTCAGACACATTTTAGTGACCAGCAGAGCCCGCAGGAGACTCCGCGCTCACACCAACGGGGACGCTCAGTCTGACACTGAAATGAGAAACCGAAAAAAATCCATCATTTTACTGTTTATGATCTCGGCCAATTTCATCCTGTTATCGTCAATGTTAATGCTGTATTCTATATGGAGACGGATCTATTGGATTGTGGATACCCCTGTGTTTCTCCATCGCTTTGTGATGGAATTGGGCTTCATGCTGCAGCTCCTCAGTTGCTGCACAAACACTGCGATTTATGCCGTGACCCAGACTAAGTTCAGGCAGCAGCTAAAGAATGTGCTGAAATATCCCTTCACCCAAATCCATCCATCCATCAAATTCCCTCATTAAACACACCATCCGGGATTTTCACATTTCAGTTCAGTGTTTCAGCGATGGAGTAGCATGTCGCTATGGTAACGGACTGAGGGTAGCGCTGGTTTGTCCATCCTTATCCCACAGAGGGGTTACAGGGAAACATTTCAATGTTTCTCACAACTCAGGGGCCAGTGAGAAAAGGCACCATCCCACTGACTGTATCCATCACTTCCATTTATAAACAATAAAAATGTTGCGTGCCGAGCAGCAGATTGACTGATGTTGTTGTGTGTCTTTGTGTTGGAGAAGCTGAGTTGGAGAGAGACAGACTCAGCCCCAAGTCCTGGTCCTCAGGGAAGGGGAGGGCACCGCGCCCTGAGCTCAGGAGCTGGGTTTAACTCCCTCTGACTCCCCACTCCAACCTGAACTCCCCATTTCCTCTCCCCTACCCTTTCTCCTCATTGCTGTCCCTCTCTATCTCTGCATACTCTTTCCTTCTCAACACCTCTCCTTTTCACTCTCACTCATTCCCCCGTCTCGATCACATACACCCCCAATCCCGGTTTCTCCATCTGCCTCCACTCTTCCCTCTCTCCCTCCCTGAGAGAGAGAGAGAGAGAGAGAGAGAGAGAGAGAGAGGAGACAGGGATGGAGTTGAGAGGGGGAATGACAGAGGGGCAAACAGAGGGGTCAAGAGATAGAGGGAGATGGCAGCAAGAGAAAGAGAGAGAGACAGGGGCGAGAAGGAGAGAGAGAGGGAGGAGAGAAAGGGAGGTGAGGCGACAGTGATTCGAGAGAGTGTGAAAGAGCAGGGAGAGACAGGGTGGGGGAACGAGAGACAGGGGGGTGAGAGAGGGGCAAGAGAGAGAGAAGAGGCAGGCGAGAGAGAGAGGGGGCGGACAAAAGGGGTGGGAGAAACGGGGGCTGCGAGAGAGAGGGGGGCGGGAGAGGGGAGGCCGAGAGAGGGGGGTGAGAGAGAGGAGGCAAGAGAGACAGGGGTTCGAGAGGGGGGGCGAGAGAGAGGGGGCGAGAGAGAGGGGGCCGAGAGAGACAGAGGGGTGAGAGAGAGAGGGGGCGACGAGAGACTGGAGGTGATGAAATAGACTGGGGACAAGAGAGAGACCGGGGTGACGAGAGAAACCAGGGCCGTGAGAGACCGGGGGGGCGCAAAAGAGACCAGAGGCGAGACAGAGGGGGTGACGAGAGAGAGAGAGGCGGTGAGAGAGAGAGAGGCGGTGAGAGAGAGAGGGGGGCAAGGGGGGGTGTGAGAAAAAAGGGTCCAAGAGAGAGGGGGACAAGAGAGGGAGGGGGTGCGACAGAGAGAGGGGGCCGAGTGGGGGGTGCGAGACAGAGGGGGATGAGAGAGAGACTGGGGGCGACGAGACAAACCGGGGACGTGTGAGACCGGGGGCGAGAGAGACCGGGGGGTGACGAGAGAAACCAGGAACATGAGAGTATAGGGGGGTGAGAGCAACCGGGGGCAAGACGGAGGGGGTAACGAGAGACTGGAGGTGACAACAGAGATGGGGGTGAGCGAGACAGGGGCCGATGAGACAGACCAGAAGCGAGAGAGCCCGGGGACGAGAGAGACCTCGGGCAACGAGAAACCGGGCAGAACGGGGTGGGGGGTGGTACGAGAGAGACCGGGGCAAGAGAGAAACTGGGGGCAATGAGAGACCAGGGGTGAGAGAGAGAGACCGGGGGCGAGAGAGACCGAGGGCGACAAGACAGAACGGGGGGCAAGAGAGACTGGGAGTGAGAGAGTCCGGGGGCGAGACACCAGGGGTGACGAGACACAAGGGGCAACAAGAGAGATCGGGGGCGAGAGAGAATGGGGCAAGAGAGAGACCGGGGGCGTGAGAGACCAGGGCCAAGACACCGGGGGTGAAAAGAGACTGGGGGGGAAGAGAGGCCGGGGGCGTGAGAGACAGGGTGAGACGAGAGACCGGGGAGGAAAAGAGACCGAGGGTGTGTGAGACCGGGGCCAAGACACCGGGGGTGGAAAGAGACCGGGGGCGTGAGAGACCGGGTGCATGAGAGACAGGGTGAGACAAGAGACTGGAGGCGAGAGAGAGTGGTTGACAAGAGACTGTTGGTGATAAGACAGACCGGGAGCGAGAGAGAGACCATGGTGAGTGGGAGACCGGGGCGAGAGAGACCAGGGGCGAGAGAGACTGGGGGGTGAAAGAGACCCGGGTTGAGAGAGAGACCCCGGGGAGGTGGGCGGGGCGGGGCTGGGGGGATGCGAGAGAGAGAGAGACCGGGGCACGAGAGAGAGTCCTGGGGCAGCGAGAGAGACTGGGGGGGCTAGAGAGAGACGGGGGCAATGAGAGAACGGCTTAGGGGGGATGAGAGAGACTGGGGGTGAGAGTGACTGGGGATGACGAGACAGACTGGGGGCGATGAGAGAGGCCAGGAGTCATGAGAGAGACCGGGGGTGAGACAGACCGGGGGCGAGGCGAACTGGGGTAGAGAGAAAGACCGGGTCAAGAGAGACCGGGGGCGAGAGACCGGGGTTGACGAGAGCCTGGATGCCTGAGAGACCGGGGACAAGAGTTAGACCAGGGGGGATGAGAGAAGGGTTGACAAGAGAGACTGTTGGTGACAAGATAGACCGGGAGCGAGAGTGAGAGTGAGACTGTGGTGAGAGGGAGACTGAGGGCGAGAGAGAGGGGGTGACAAGACAGACCGGGTAGGAGAGAGACTGGGGTTGAAGAGAGATTGGGGGCAACGAGAGACCGGGGGCAACGAGAGAGATCGGGGGCAAGAGAGACTGGGGCGCTGAGAGACCGGGGGCAACAATAAAGACCGGGGGGCAAGAGAGACCGGGAGAAATGAGAGAGCGGGGGCGATGAGAGACAGGGAGCGAGAGGGAGACTGGGGGATGAGAGAGAGAGACCAGGGGTGCAAGAGAGAGAGTCCCAGGGCATCAAGAGAGACCGGGAGCGAGAGGGACCGGGGCAAGAACGAGACCGGTGGGTGGGAGGGGGGCAGTGAGAGAGAGACAGGGGGCACAAGAGAGAGAGTCCGGGGGTGAGAGTGACTGGGGCGAGAGAGGGGTTCACAAAAGAGACCGGGGCGAAGAGAGAAACTGGGGGCGAGAGAGAGACTATGGCAAGAGAGAGAGAGACCGAGGCAATAAAGACCAGGAATGATAGAGACCAGGGGTGAGAGAGCGACCGGGGTTGGGGTGGGGTGGGGGAAGAGACCAAGGGCGAGAGAGAGGGGTTCACGAGTGAGACTGGGGCAACAAGACAGAACGGGGGCAAGAGAGAGACCGTGGCGAGAGAGAGAGTGACTGGGGGCGATAGAGACCCGTGGCAAGAGAGAGACCGGGGGCAAGAGGAACTGGGGGCGAGAGAGATCAGGTGTGACCAGAGCACGGGTACAATGACAGACCGGGAGCGATGAGAGACGGGGTGAGAGACCGGTGGCGATGAGAGTCAGGGAGTGAGAGAGATCAGGGTGAGAGAGAGACCGGGGGAGATAAGAGAGACCAGGGATGAAGAGAGAGACTGGGTCGAGAGAGAGGGGTTGATGAGGGAGACTGGAGGCGAAGAGAGACCGGGGACAAAGAGAGACCAGGAGGGTGAGAGAGAGACCAAGGGCATGAGAGAGAGAACAGGGAGTGCGAGATAGACCGGGGGCGATAGAGACCGGGGGCGAGAGAGAGACTGAGGGTGAGAGAGAAACCGGGGGCAAAGGGGACCGCGGGTGAGAGAGAGGGGTTCACAAGAGAGACTGCGGTAACGAGACAGACTGGGTGCAGGAGAGAGAGACCGGGGAGGCGAGAGAGAGGGGGGTTGACGAGAGAGACCGGGGGTGAGAGACAGAGACAGGGCAAAGAAAGACCGGGGGCAGCGAGAGAGACCGGGGGAGATAAGAGAATCCGGGGGTGATGATATAGACTGGGGGCGAGAGAGAGGGGGGTTGACGAGAGAGACCGGGGGCGAGAGACAGAGACAGGGCAAAGAAAGACCGGGGGCAGCGATAGAGACCGGGGCAAGATAGACCGGAGACGAGACAGACCGGGGGGCGAGAGAGAGACCGCGGGTGAGACAGAGCGGGGGCGAGAGAGAGGGGTCCACAAGAGAGACTGGGGCAACAAGACAGACAGGGAACAAGGGAGAGACCGTGGTGAGAGAGAGAGACCGGGGGGCGATAGAGACCAGTGGCAAGAGATAGACCGGCAGTGGGGGGGGGGTGCGAGAGAGAGACTGGGGGAGATAAGAGACACAGGGGGTGATGCGAGAGACTGGGGGTGAGAGAGAGGGGTTGACAAGAGAGACCGGGGGTGAGAGAGAGAGAGACGGAGAGGTGGGGTGAGAGAGAGAGACGGGGGGGGGGAGAGAGAGAGAGAGACGGGGGGGCGAGAGAGAGAGAGAGAAGGGGAGGGGCAGCAAGAGAGGGACCGGGGGAGATTAGAGAGACCGGGGGTGATGCGAGAGACAGGGGGTGATGCGAGAGACTGGGGGTGAGAGAGAGGGGTTGACAAGAGAGACCGGGGGTGAGAGAGAGAGAGATGGAGAGGGGGGGTGAGAGAGAGAGAGACGGGGGGGGCGAGAGAGAGAGAGACGGGGGGAGGTGCGAGAGAGAGACAGAGGGGCAAGAGAGAGACCGGGGGTTAGAGAAAGACCAAGGGCGGCGAGAGAGACTGGGGGCGAGAAAGACTGGGTTGAGAGACTGTGTGTGACGAGAGACCGGGTCGATGAGAGACTGAGGGGGATGAGACACCAGGGGGTGAGAGGTGACAGAGACCAAGGATGAGAGAGACCGGCGGTGAGAGAGACTGAGGGCGACAGAGAGCGGGAGTGAGAGAGAGAGGGTGACAAGAGAGACGGGGGACGAGAGAGCCCAAGGGAGAAGGGAGACAGGGCGCAAGACATCGGGGATGACAAGAGACCGGGGGCAAAAAGAGAGACCGGGGGCAAGAGAGACCGGGAGTGAGAGAGACCGGGGGTGAGAGGGACCGAGAAAGGGGGATGGGGGTGTGAGAGAGACCCGGAGTGACAAGAGACCATAGGCAAAGAGAGAGAACTGGGGCGAGAGAGACCAGGGGCGACGAGGAAGACCAGTGACGAGAGAAACCGGGGGTGACAAGAGATCGGGGGCAACGAGAGAGAACGGGGTCGAGAGAGACCGGGGGCAATGAGAGACGGGCTCAACGAGGGGGACCGGGGGCGACGAGAGATACCATAGGCGAGAGAGATCCAGAGCAAGAGACTGGGGATGATGAGAGACCAAGACTAAAGAGACTGGAGGCGAGAGAGACCGGGGGCGAGAGAGACCAGGGACGAGAGAGACCGGGGGCGAGAGAGACCGGGGGCAAGAGAGAGACCGGGGGCAAGAGAGAGACCGGGGGCGAGAGAGAGACCGGGGGCGAGACCGGGGGTGAGAGAGACCGGGGTCGAGAGAGACCGGGGGCAATGAGAGACGGGCTCAACGAGGGGGACCGGGGGCGACGAGAGATATCATAGGCGAGAGAGATCCAGAGCAAGAGACTGGGGATGATGAGAGACCGGGGCCGATTAGAGACCGGGGTGGGGGGGGGAGAGCGACTAGAGGTGAGAGAAACCGGCGGCGCCTGAGAGAGAGACTGGAGCGAGAGGGACCAGGGGCGAGAGAGACCGAGTGACGAGAGAGACCAGAGGTGAGAGAGCCCAGGGGTGATGAAAGACCCGGGGGTGCCAAGAGAGACTGGGGCGCGAGAGAGCAGATGTGATGAGAGACCAGGGGCGAGAGAGAACGGGGGCGACGAGAGACCAGTGGGGGAGAGAGACCGGCGACGAGAGAACCTGGGGCGACGACAGAGACCTGGGGGGAGAGAGACCAGAGGGGCGAGAGGCTGTGGGGCGAGAGACTGGGGGTGAGAGACATTGGGGGGGAGAGAGAGAGACCGGGGGGAGAGAGACCAGAGGGGCGAGAGGCCGTGGGGCGAGAGACTGGGGGTGAGAGACATTGAGTGCGAGAGAGTGAGACCGGGTGGCAAGAGAGAACAGGGGCGAGAGACTGGTGGCAAGACAGACTGGGGGGGTGCGAGAGAGACCGGGGTCGAGAGAGTCCGGGGGAGAGAGAGACCGGGGCGAGAGAGACCGGGGGGCGACAGAGACCAGGAGTAAAGAGACCGGAGGCGAGAGAGACCGGGGGCGAGAGAGACCAGGGGCAAGAGAGTGACCGGGGGCAAGAGAGAGACCGGGGGCGAGAGAGACCGGGGGCAAGAGGGAAACCGGGGGCGAGAGAGACCGGGGGTGAGGGAGACCGGGGGCGAGGAAGACGGGGGCAAGAGAGAGACCGAGGGTGAGGGAGACGGGGGCAAGAGAGAGACCGGAGGCGAGACAGACCAGGGACGAGAGAGACCGGGGGCGAGAGAGACCGGGGGCGAGGGACACCGGGGGCGAGGGAGACGGGGGCAAGAGAGAGACCGGGGGCGAGAGAGAGACCGGGGGCGAGAGAGACCGGGGGGTGAGAGAGACCGGGGGCAAGACAGAGACCGGGGGTGAGAGAGACCGGGGGCAAGAGAGAGACCAGGGACGAGAGAGACCGGGGACGAGAGAGACTGGGGGCGAGAGAGACCGGGGGCGAGAGAGAGACCGGGGGCGAGAGAGACTGGGGGCGAGAGAGACCGGGGGCGAGAGAGAATGGGGGGTGAGAGAGACCGGGGGCAAGAGAGAGACCGGGGGTGAGAGAGACCGGGGGCAAGAGAGAGACCAGGGACGAGAGAGACCGGGGACGAAAGAGACCGGGGGCGAGAGAGACCGGGGGCGAGAGAGAGACCGGGGGCGAGAGAGACTGGGGGCGAGAGAGACCGGGGGCGAGAGAGAATGGGGGCAAGAGAGAGGCTGGGGATGAGAGAGTCCGGGGTCAAGAGAGACCGGGGGCGAGAGAGACCAGGACTAAAGAGACCGGGGGCGAGAGAGACCAGGGGGCGAGAGAGACCGGGGTCGAGACAGACCAGGACTAAAGAGACCAGGGGCGAGAGAGACCAGGGGGCGAGAGAGAGACTGCGGGTGAGAGAGAGGGCTTGACGAGAGAGACTGGGTGCGATAGAGACCGGGGGCAAAAGACACGGGGGCGAGAGAGAGACCGGGGTCGAGAGAGTCCGGGGAAGAGAGAGACCAGGGTCAAGAGAGACCAGGACTAAAGAGACCAGAGGCGAGAGAGACCGGGAGTGAGAGAGACCGGGGGCGAGAGAGACTGGGACTAAAGAGACCAGAGGCGAGAGAGACCGGAGGCGAGAGAGACCGGGGGTCGAGAGAGACCAGGGGTGCCAGAGAGCGTCTGGAGGTACGAGAGAGAGTCCCTGGGCAGCAAGAGAGACCGGGGGCAAGACAGACCGGGGGCGAGAGAGAGAGTGGGGGTGAGAGAGAGGGGTTAACGAGAGAGAGCGGGGGCGAGAGAGAGACCGGGGGCGAGAGAGACCGGGGGTGCGAGAGAGACCGGGGGCAAGAGAGGGGGGTGACAAGAGAGACGGGGGACGAGAGAGACCCGGGGAGAGAGAGACCGGGGACGGGAGAGAGAGGCTGGGGGCGAGAGAGACCGAGGGCGAAGAGAGACCGGGGGCAAGACACCAGGGGTGACGAGACAATGGGGGCAACAAGAGAGACCGGGGTGACGAGAGAGACCAGGGGCGACAAGAGAGACTGTGGGCGAGAAAGACCGGGGGTGAGAGAGACTGGGTGCATGAGAGAGCAGGGGCAAGAGAAACAGGGTGACGAGAGAGACCAGGGATGAGAGAGAACGGGGTCGCGAGATACCGGGGAGGGGGCGGGTCGAGAGAGAGGAGTGGGGGCAAGAGACCAGGGGCAAGAGAGGCCGGTTGGCGAAAGAGGTCGAGGGCGAGAGAGACTGGGGGTGAGAGATAGGGGGTGACAAGAGAACGGCAGTGACGAGAGAGACTGTGGTCAATGAGAGGTAGCAGGGGGCAACAGGAGAGCATGGGCGAGATAGACCGGGGGTGAGAGACCGGGGGCGAGAGGCCAGGGGCGAGAGAGACTGGAGGTGAGAGAAAAGGGGTGAAAAGAGACCGGCGGTGACGAGTCATACCGGGGGTGAGAGACCGGGGGCGAGAGGGCGGGGGCGAGAGAGACTGGGGGTGAGAGAAAAGGGGTGACAAGAGACACCGGGGGTGAGAGACCATGTCGAGAGAGACAGGGAGGTGACGGGGGATGAGAGAGACTGGGGCAATGAGAGAGAGATCTGGTGCAAGAGAGACCGGGAGACGAGAGTGAGACCCGGGGACAAGGGAGACCGGGGGCAATGAGAGACCGGGGGGATTGGAGAGACTGGGGGCAAGAGAAACGGGGTGATGGGAGAGACTGGGGGGCTTGAGACCTGGGAGGGGGAGCGAGAGAGCACGGGGGCGAGAGACACCAGGGGACGGCAAGAGTCACTGGGGGCGAGAAAGACCAGGTCAAGAGAGACCGGGAACAAGAGACCAGGGGTGGTAAGAGACCAGAGGAGATAAGAGAGATGGGGGGGCGACGAGAAAGAGAATGGGGTGATGTGAGAGACCAGGGTTGGGAGAGAGTCCAGGGTGAGGGAGATTGGGGTGAGAGAGACTGGGGTTGTGGGGGGGCGTGGTGGCGGTGGGGGGGTGGGGGCGAGAGAGACCAGGGGTGACCGGAGAGACTGGGGGCGAGAGATAGGGTGTGATGAGATCGACCGGGGGCCATGAGAGAGACCGAGGGCAACGAGAGTGGCCGGGAGTGACGACAGAGACCGGGGGAAGTGAGAGAGAACGGGTGCGAGAGAGACAGGGGTCGAAAGAAACTGTGGGCGAGAGAGACCGGGGCGCGAGACGCCAGGGGTGGCGAGAGACCGGGGGCGACCAGAGAGACTGGGTGCGAGAGAGAGCGGGAGCGAGAGAGACCGGGGGCGAGAGAGACCGGGAGCGAGAGAGACCGGGAGCGAGAGAGACCAGGAGCGAGACAGACCAGGGCGGAGCGAGAGGCACTGGGGGGGAAATAGAGACTAGGGGCGAGAGAAAGGGGGTGACGAGAGAGACCGGGGGTGAGAGAGACTGGGGGGACGAGAGAGATCAAGGGCGAGAGAGACCAGGGGTAATGGGAGAGACCGGCGGCAACAAGAAAAACTGGGGGTGAAAGAGAGAGGCCGGGGGCGAGAGGGACTGGGGTGAGAGACTTGGGGTGAGAGAAACTGGGGGCGAGAGAAAGGGGATGATGAGAGACACCGGGGGCGAGACACCGGGGATAAGAGGTCGGGGGCTAGAGAGGAACGGGGGTGAGAGAGACTTGGGGGGTGAGAGAGACTGGGGAGGTGAGAGATACCGGGGGTTGGGGGGTGGTGGCTAGAGACAAGGGGCGAGAGGTGAGTGGGGGCGATAGAATTGGGGTGACGAGAGAGACCGGGGGTGAGAGACCATGGCAAGAGAGACGGGGGGGGGGGGTGAGAGAGACCGCGGGCAACGAAAGAGACCTGGTGCGAGAGAGACCGGGAGGTGAGAGAGAGTGGGGGGTTTGAGAGAGAGACCAGGGGGGCGAGAGAAACGGGTTTGCGATAGAAACCGGGGTGCTAGAAAGACCGGAGGCAAGAGAGAGACCGGGAGCAAGAGAGGCCGGGAAGTGAGATGCCAGGTGCTAAAGAGACAGGGAGCGATGAGACAGACCAGGGGCAAGAGAGACTATGGGCAGGAGAGACCAGGGGTGAGACACCGAGGGTGATGAGAAACAGGGGTAAGAAAGACCAGGGGTGAGTGACCAGGAGCGAGAGAGAGACCGGGGGTGAGTGACCAGGAGCGAGAGAGAGACCGGGGGTGAGTGACCAGGGGCGAGAGAGAGACCGGGCGTGAGTAACCAGGGGCGAGAGGCCGGGAAGCAAGAGAGGCCGGGAGCAAGAGAGACAGGGAGTGATGAGACAGACCGGGGGTGAGAGAGAGACCGGGAGGTCGATAAGACAGACCGGGGGCGAGAGAGACCGCGGGCGAGAGAGACCGGGGGAGAGAGAGAGTGGGGGAAAAGAGAGAGACCGGGGAGCAAGAGAGACTGGGGAGCGAGAGAAACGGGTTTGCGAGAGAGACCAGGGGGCGAGAAAGACTGGGGGCAAGAGAGAGACCCGGAGCAAGAGAGGCCGGGAAGTGAGAGGCCAGGTGCTAAAGAGACAGGGAGCGATGAGACACACCAGGGGCAAGAGAGACTGTGGGTGAAAGAGACCAGGGGTGAGACACCGGGGGTGATGAGAAACGGGGGTAAGAAAGAACGGGGGTGAGTGACCAGGAGCGAGAGAGAGACCGGGGGTGAGTGACCAGGGGCGAGAGAGAGACCGGGGTTGAGAGACCGGGAAACGAGACAGGCCGGGTGCAAGAGAGACAGGGAGCAATGAGACAGATCGGAGGCGAGAGAGACTATGTGTGAGAGAGACCGGGGGCGAGACACCGGGGGTGGCGACAGACCGGGGCCGAAAGAGACCGAGGGTGAGAGAGACCGGGGGCAAGAGAGAGAGTCAGGGGGCAAAGAGAGACAGGAGGCGAGAGAGACCAGGGGCGAGAGAAACCGGGGGCGACGAGAGAGACTGGGAGCGAGTGAGAGACCGGGGGGGGGGCAAAGAGAGACCAGGGTTGAGAGAGACCAGGGGTGCCGAGAGACCGGGGCAAACGAGAGACCGGTGGGGGAGAGAGACCGGCGACCAGAAACACCGGGGGACCGAGAGAGAAAGGGGGCGAGAGAGACTGGGGGGCTTGAGACTGCGGGGGGGGGGTTGAGAAAGCACGGGGGCGAGAGAGGCCGGACGTGACGAGAGACAGGGGGCAACAATAGAGACTTGGAGTGAGAGAGACCAGGGGTGAGAGAGACCGGGGGCAAAAGAAACTGGGAGCAAGAGAGACCAGGGGCGAGACTGCGGGATTGACAAGAGAGACCAGAGCGACGAAACATACCAGGGGTGGAGACAGAGACCGGGGGATCGATAAGACAGACCGGGCGCGAGAGAGACCGGGGGAGAGAGAGACTGGGGCAAGAGAGAGACCGGGGAGCAAGAGAGACCGGGGGGGGGCGAGAGAAACGGGTTTGCGAGAGAGACCAGGGGGCTAGAAAGACCGGGGGCAAGAGAGAGACCGGGAGCAAGAGAAGCCGGGAAGTGAGAGAGGCCAGGTGCTAAAGAGACAGGGAGCGCTGAGACACACCAGGGGCAAGAGAGACTGTGAGCGAGAGAGACCGGGGACGAGAGAGATCGAGGGTGAGAGAGACCGGGGGCGAGAGAGAGACCGGGGGTGAGTGACCAGGGGCGAGAGGCCGGGAAGTGAGAGAGGCCGGGTGCAAGAGAGACAGGGAGCGATGAGACAGACCGGGGGCGAGAGAGACCGGGGACGAGAGAGACCGAGGGTGAGAGAGACCGGGGGCGATAGAGACCGGGGGCGAGAGAGACCGAGGGTGAGAGAGAGGGGTTGTCAACAGAGACTGGGGGCAAGAGTGAGACCGGGGAGCGAGAGAGACCGGGGGGGCGAGAGAAACGGGTTTGCGAGAGAGACCAGGGGGCTAGAAAGACTGGGTCAAGAGAAACCGTGAGCGAAAGAGCGGGATTGAGGAGAGACCGGGGGCGACGAGAGACCGGGGGTGACAAGACAGACCGGGGATGAGAGAGACGGGGGGGGTGTCGTGAGACCAGGGGTGATGAGAGAGACCGGGGCAAGAGAAACCGCAAGTCGAGAGAGACCTGGGGGTACAAGAGACACCTGTGGCGACGAGAGAGACTGGGGGCGAGAGAGACCGTGGGGGAGAGAGAGTGGGGGTGTGAGAGAGATCAGGGCGAGACAGACCGGGGTGTGAGAGAGAGACCTGGGGCAAGAGAAACTGGGATGAGAGAGAGGGAGTGACGCGAAAGACCGGGCGAGAGAGCCTGGGGGTGAGAGAGACTGGGGGTGACAGAGACGGGGGGGGGGGTCGAGACACCGGGGGTGATGAGAGACCAGGGGCGAGAGAGACCGGGGGTGAGAGAGAGGGTCTGACGAGTGAGACCGGGGGCAAGAGAGAGACAGGGGGCAAAGAGAGACAGGGGGTGAGAGAGACCAGGGTGGCGAGTGGAACCGGGGTGGGGTGAAAGAGACCGGGGGTGAGAGAAAGGGGATGACGAGAGACACCAAGGATGAGAGAGACCAGGGCGGGTGAGAGAGACCGGGGATGAGAGACCGGGGGCAAGAGAGACCTGGGGCGAGAGAGAGGGGTTGACAAGAGAAACTGGGGGCGACGAGACAGACCGGGGTCGAGAGGGAGACCGTGGCGAAAGAGAGACGGGGGTGAGGAGAGAGACCGGAGGCGACAAGACAGGGACCAGGGACGAGAGAGATAGGGGCAAGCGAGACCGAGGGCGAGAGAGACTGGGGTGTGACGTGAGATCAGGGGCGACGAGAGAGACCGGGGGCGAGAGTGACCGTGGGGGAGAGAGAGGGAGTGACGCAAGAGAGATCGGGGCGAGACAGACTGGGGTGTGAGAGAGAGATCTGGGCCAAGAGAGATGGGGTTGAGGGGGGAGCGAGACACCGGGGGTGACGAGAGATAGGGGGTGGCAAGAGAAACCGGGGGCGAGAGAGACCAAGGGGCGAAAGAGACCGTGGGAGAGAGAGAGAGGGAACGGGGGTGGGCGAGAGACCTGGGGCGAGTCAGCCCGGGGACGAGAGAAACCGGGGTGGCAAAGAGAGAGACTGGGGGCGAGAGGGACCGGGGGGGGCAAAGAGAGAGACCGGGGGTGAGAGAGACCGGGGGGGGCAAAGAGAGAGACCGGGAGCGAGAGAGACGGGGGGGGCAAAGAGAGAGACCGGGGGCGAGAGAGACCGGGGGGGCAAAGAGAGAGACCGGGGGTGAGAGAGACTGGGGGGGCAAAGAGAGAGACCGGGGGCGAGAGAGACCGGGGGGGCAAAGAGAGAGACCGGGGGCAAGAGAGACCGGGGGGGCAAAGAGAGAGACCGGGGCGAGAGAGACTTGGGGTGAGAGAGGCTAGGATGGCGAGAGAGACCGGGGGTGAGACAGACCGGGGTGGCGAGAGAAATGGGGTGACGAGAGACACAGGGGGTGAGAGAGACCAGGGGTGCCGAGAGACCAGGGCAGACAAGATACCAGTGGGGGAGAGAGATCGGCGACGAGAGAGACCGGGGGTGAAAGAGACCGGGGGCGGCGAGGGAGACCGGGGACAAGAGAGACCGGGGTGGTGAGAGAAAGGCGGTGACGAGAGACACCGTGAGTGAGAGTGACCAGGGGTGCCGAGAGACCGGGGCTGACGAGAGACTGGTGGGGGAGAGAGACCGGCGACGAGAGGCACCTGGGGCGATGAGAAAGACCAGGGACGAGAGAGAGAGATTGACAAGAGAGACCGGGAGCGAGAGAGAAACCGTGGCGAGAGGGAGATCGGGGGCGAGAGAGACCAGGGGGCGAAAGAGACCGGGGGCCACGAGAGAGAGCGGGAGGTGAAAGCGAAACTGGGGGTGGTGAGAGAGAGACTGGGGGAGATATAGACCGGATCAAGAGAGACCGGGATGAGAGACCGGGGGGTGACGAGAGAACGGGGGCGAGAGAGACAAGGTGTGATGAGAGACCGGGGGGTGAGAGAGACCGGGGGGCACTAGAGACCGGTGGGGATGAGAGACGGCGGGGCGAGAGAGACCGGGGGAGTTAAGAGAGACCAGGGGTGATGAGAGACCGTGGGCAATGAGAGGTACCTACAGGAGGGACGAGAGAGACCAGAGCCGAGAGAGAGACCGGGGGCCACATGAGAGACCGGGTTGAGAGAGTCTGGGGGCGAGAGAGACCGGGAGCGACTAGAGAGACTGGGGGCGATGGGAAAGACCGGCGGTGATGATAGAGACTGGGGCGAGAGAGAGAGAGAGGGAGTGACAATAATCCGGCGGCAATGAGAGAGACCGAGGACGAGAAAGACTGTGGTGACGAGAGTGGCTGGGTGTGACGACAGAGACCGGGAGGGTGAGGGAGACTGGAGGCAAGAGAGACCAGGTGCGAGAGAGACTGGGGGCGAGACACCGGGGGTGACAAGAGACCAGGGGTGACAAGAGAGACCGGGGGCAAGAGAAAGGGGATGACGAGAGATACTGGGATGATAGAGACCGGGGTGGGGGAGAGAGACTGGGGGTGAGAGAGAGAGGGGTTGACAAGAGAGACTGGGGGCGACGAGAAAAATTGGGAGCAAGAGAGGCCAGGTGCGAGAGAGACAGGAGGTGAGACACAGGGAGTGACAAGAGACCGGGGGTGAGAGAGAGACCGGGGGCAAGAGAGATTGGGGGCAAGAGAGATACCGGGGGCAAGAGAGACAGGGGTCAAGAGAGACATGGGGTGAAGAGAGAGACATGGGGGGGTGAAGAGAGAGACGGGGGGGGGCGATGAGACAGACCGGGGGCGAGAGGGAGACCGTCGCAAAAGAGAGACAGGGGTCGAGAGAGAGACCGGGGGCGGCGAGAGAGACTGGACGCGAGAAAGTTCAGGAGTGAGAGACCGGGGTTGACAAGAGATCAGGGGCAACGAGAGAGAACAGGGGCAAGAGATACCAGACGCGAGAGAGACCAGCGGCGAGAGACTAAGCGTGATGAGACACCGGAGGTGACGAGAGACGGGGGGGAGGGGAGGAGAGAGACTTGGGGCGAGAGAGACCGGGGGGCGAGAGAGCGGGGGTGAGAGAGACTGGGGGCGAGAGAGACCGGAGGCGAGAAAGACCAGGAGTGACGAGAGACAAGGGGGTGGCTGAGAGCAACCGGGGCGCAAGAGAACGGGGGTGATGAGAGACCGGGAGTGAGAGAGACGGGTTGACAAGAGAGACTGGGGCGATGTGACAGACTGGGAGCGTGAGTGAGACCGTGGCGAGATGGTGACCGGGGTGAGAGACCGGGGATGACGAGCGATCAGGGGCGACGAGAGACTGGGGGCGACACTAGAGACCGGGGGCAAGGGAGTGAGGGGGGCAGAGACCGGGGGCAAGAGAGACTGTGGGCAAGAGAGACCGGGGGCGAGAAAGAGAGGTGGGAAGAGAGACCGGGGGCGAGAGAGAGAGAGAGACCAGGGGTGAAGAGAGACTGGGGGGGGTTGGGGGCGAGAGAGACCAGGGAGGGGGGGAGCTAGAAGACACGTGGGGCAAGAGAGACCGGGGCGAGAGAGACTGGCGTGCAAAAGAGACCTGGGGTGAGAGAGATTGGGGGCGTCAAGAGAGACTGGGGGCAAGAGAAAGTGGGGTCGAGAGAGACCAGGAGCTAGAGAGAGACTGGGAGCGAGAGAGGCCGGGGAGGGAGAGAGGCCAGGTGTGAGAGAGACAGTGAGAGACAAGACAGACTGGGGGCGAGAGAGACTGTGGGCGAGAGAGACCGGGGGCAAGACACTGTGGGTGACGAGAGACCAGGGGTGACAAGAGCGACCGAGGGGGTGAGAGAGACTAGGGGACCGAGCGAGACCGGGGAAGCGAGAGAGACTGGGGGCGAGAGAGACCCGGGGGTGACAAGAGACCGGGGGTGAAAGACCGGAGGCGAGAGAGAGAGAGACCAGGGGCGAGAGACCGGGGCAGGTAAGAGAGACCAGGGGAGGCGAGAGAGACCGGGGGCGAGAGGGAACGGGGGGGGGTGAAAGACACTGGGGGCAAGAGAGATTGGGGTGGAGAGAGACCCAGGGGTGACAAGAGACCACGGACGACGAGAGAGACGGGTGGCGAGAGAGACTGGGGGTGAGAGAGACCGGGGCAGGCAAGAGAGACCAGGGGAGGCGAGAGAGACCGGGGGCAAGACACTGTGGGTGACGAGAGACCGGGGAGTGAGAGAGACTGGGGGGCCGAGCGAGACCGGGGGAAGCAAGAGAGACCGGGGGAGAGAGAGACTGGGGGCAAGAGAGACCCGGGGATGACAAGAGACCAGGGGTGAGCGAAACCGGGGGTGAGAGAGAGAGACCAGGGGCGAAGAGAGACCGGGGGAGACAAGAGAGACCAGGGGAGGCGAGAGACACCGGGGGGGGGTCAAAAGACAGTGGGGGCAAGAGAGATTGAGGCGGAGAGAGACCCAGGGGTGACGAGAGACCGGGGACGACGAGAGAGAGATGGATGGCGAGAGAGACCGGGGGCGAGAGAGACCGGGGTTGAGAAAGACCGAGGGCGAGAGAGAGCCCGGGGGCAAGAGAGACAGAGTGACAAGAGAGACCGGGGATGAGAGAGACCGGAGGCGAGACAGAGAGAGCCCGGGGGTGAAGTGAGACTGGGGTGTGAGAGAGAGGGGTTTGCGAGAGAGACCGGGGGGGGCTAGAGGGATGGGGGGCAACGAGACAGACCGGGAGTGAGAGAGACTGTGGGCAAGAGAGCCCGGGGGCGAGAGAGAGGGGTTTGCGAGAGAGACCGGGGGCTAGAGGGACGGGGGGCAACGAGACAGACCGGGAGTGAGAGAGACCGGGGGTGAGAAAGACAGGGGGGGAGAGAGACCGGGGGTGAGAAAGACGGAGGGCAAGAAAGAGCCCGGGGGTGAGAGATAGAGGGGGTGACGAGAGAGACCGGGGGCAAGAGACAGAGAGAGACAGGGGGTGAAGAGAGACCGGGGTGCGAGAGAGACCGGGGTGGGGAGTGAAAGAGACAGGTGGGGCAAGAGAGACCGGGGTGCAAAAGAGACCTGGGGTGAGAGAGACCGGGGGTGAGAGACAGGAGGAGACGAGAGAGACCGGGGTGACGAGAGAGACCGGGGGAGAGAGAAAGTGGGGTTGAGAGAGACTGGGGGTGAGAGTGACCGGGGGCGAGAGAGAGACTGCGAACGAGAGAGGCCGGGAAGTGAGACAGGCTGGGTGTGAGAGAGACAGTGAGCGACAAGACAGACCAGGGACAAGAGAGACTGTGGGCGAGAAACCGGGGGCAAGACACTGGGTGTGACGAGAGACTGGGGGCAACAAGAGAGACCGGGGGGGGCGAAAGACACCGGGGGCAAGAGAGATTGGGATGGAGAGAGACCCAGGGGTGACGAGAGACCAGGGAAAAGGAGAGAGACCGGGGGCGAGAGAGACTGGGGACGAGAGACAACCGGGGGTGACAAGAGACCGATTGCGACAATAGAGATTGGGGGCGAGAGAGAGTCTGGGGGCAAGAGAGACGGGGTGACGAGAGAGACCGGGGGTGAGAGTGACCAGGGGCGAGAGAGACCGGGGACGAGAGAGACCGGGGGTGAGAGAGAGAGTCCGGGGACGAGAGAGACCGGGGTGGGGCGCGGCGAGATAGACCGGTGGGGCAAGAGAGACCAGGGGCGAGAGTGACCGGGACGCAAAAGAGACCTGCAGTGAGAGAGACCAGGGGTGAGTGACAGGGGGAGACGAGACACACCAGGGGCGACGAGAGAGATTGGGGCGAGAGAGAAAGTGGGGTCAAGAGAGACCGGTGCCGAGAGTGACTGGGGACGAGAGAGAGAAACTGGGAGCGAGAGAGACCGGGAGCAAGAGAGGCTGGGTGCGAGAGAGGCAGGGAGCAATGAGACAGACCGGGGGCGAGAGAGACTGTGGGCGAGAGAGACCGGGCGCGAGACACCAGGGGTGATGAGAGACTGGGGGCGAGAGAGACCGGGGGCGAGAGAGCCCGGGCGTGAGAGAGAGACCGGGGGTGTGGGAAGGGGGAAGAGACCAGGGGCGATGAGAGAGACAGGAGGCGAGAGAGACCAGGGGGCGACGAGAGACCGGGGCGATGAGAGACCGGGGTGGGCGAGAGAGACCGGGGAGGGACGCAAGACCGGGGGCGACGAGAGAGACTGGAGGCAAGAGAGACCGGGGACTGTGAGAGAGGCTGGGGACGAGAGAGTCGGGGATTGAGAGGGACCTGGTGGGGTGAGAGAGACCAGGGACGGTGTGAGAGAGACCGGGAGAGATGAGGGAGACTGGGGGTGAGAGAGAGAGGAAGTCACGCGAGAGACCGGGGGGTGACAAGGGACCGGGGGTGAGAGAGACCGGGGGGTGAGAGAGACTGGGGGTACCTGAGTGATCGGGAACGAGAGAGACCGGAGGCGAGAGAGACAGGGGGTGACGAGAGACTGTGGGTGACGAGAGAGACCGGAGGCGAGAGAAACTGGAAGCGAGAGAGACCGGGTTTGACGAATGACCAGGGGCGAGAGAGACCGGGGGCGAGAGAGACTGGGGGTGACTGAGACCAATGGTGAAGAGAGAGACCGAAGGACGAGAGAGACTGAGGCCGAGGGAGATCGGGAGCAAGGGAGACCGGGGTTGATGAGAGATCGGGGGTGACGATAGACCAGGAGTGACGAAACAGACCGGGGGCGAGAGAGAGAGAGAGACCGGGGTGATGAGACAAACTGGGGGCGAGAGAGAGAGAGACCGGGGTGATGAGACAGACCGGGGGCGAGAGAGAGAGAGAGACTGGGGGCGAGAGAGAAACCAGGGGCAAGAGAGAGAGAGAGACTGGGGGCGAGAGAGAGACTGGGGGCGAGAGAGAAACCGGGGGCGAGAGAGAGACTGGGGGTGAGAGAGAGAGACTGGGGGCGAGAGAGAGACTGGAGGTGAGAGAGAGACCGGGGGCGAGAGAGAGACTGGGGGCGAGAGAGAAACCAGGGGTGAGAGAGAGACTGGGGGCGAGAGAGAAACCGGGGGCGAGAGAGAGACTGGGGGTGAGAGAGAGAGACTGGGGGCGAGAGAGAAACCGGGGGCGAGAGAGAGCGGGGGTGAGAGAGAGACTGGGGGCGAGAGAGAAATTGGGGGCGAGAGAGAGACTGGAGGTGAGAGAGAGACCGGGGGCGAGAGAGAGACTGGGGGCGAGAGAGAAACCAGGGGCAAGAGAGAGAACGGGGGCGAGAGAGAGAGACTGGGGGCGAGAGACAGACTGGGGGGAGAGAGAAACTGGGGGCGAGAGGGAGGACGGGAGTGAGAGAGAAACCGGGGACGAGAGAGAGAACGGGGGCGAAAGAGAAACTGGGGGCAAGAGAGAGACTGGGGGCGAGAGACAGACTGGGGGCGAGAGAGAACGGGAGCGAGAGAGAGACTGCGGGCGAGACAGAGAACGGGGGCAAGAGAGAAACCAGGGGCGAGAGAGAACGGGAGCGAGAGAGAGACTGGGGCCGAGAGAGAGAACGGGGGCAAGAGAGAAACCGGGGGCAAGAGAGAGAACGGGAGCGAGAGAGAGAATGGGGGCGAGAGAGAGACTGGGGGTGAGATAGAAACCAGGGGCGAGAGAGAGACCGGGGGCTAGAGAGAGACCGGGGGCAAGAGAGGGAACGGGGGCGAGAGAGAGAATGGGGGTGAGAGAGAAACCAGGGGCGAGAGAGACCGGGGGCGAGAGAGAAACCGGGGGCGAGAGAGACTGGGGGCGAGAGAGAAACCGGGGGCAAGAGAGGGAACGGGAGCGAGAGAGAGACCGGGGGCCAGAGAGAAACCAGGGGCGAGAGAGAGAACGGGGGTGAGACAGAGACTGGGGGCGAGAGAGAGAACGGGAGTGAGAGGGAAACCGGGGACTAGAGAGAGAACGGGAGTGAGAGAGAAACTGGGAGCGAGAGAGAGACTGGGGGCGAGAGAGAGACTGGGGGCGAGAGAGAGAATGGGGGCAAGAGAGGGAAACCGGGGGCGAGAGAGAGACCGGGGGCGAGAGAGAGAACGGGGGCGAGAGAGAGAACGGGAGTGAGAGGGAAACCGGGGACGAGAGAGAGAACGGGAGTGAGAGAGAAACTGGGGGCGAGAGAGAGACTAGGGGCAAGAGAGAGACTGGGGGCGAGAGAGAAACTGGGGGTGAGAGAGAGACCGGGGGCGAGAGAGAAACTGGGGGCGAGAGAGAGGACGGGGGCAAGAGAGGAAAACCGGGGGCGAGAGAGAAACCGGGGGCGAGAGAGAGAACGAGGGTGAGAGATAGACTGGGGGTGAGAGAGAAACTGGGGGTGAGAGAGAGACCGGGGGTGAGAGCGAGACTGGGGGTGAGAGAGAAACTGGGGGCGAGAGAGAACGGGAGTGAGAGAGAGACTGGGGGCGAGAGAGAGAACGGGGGCAAGAGAGAAACCGGGGACAAGAGAGAGAACGGGAGTGAGAGAGAGAATGGGGGCAAGAGAGAAACCGGGGGCAAGAGAGGGAACGGGAGCGAGGGAGTGACCGGGGGCGAGAGAGAAACTGGGGGCGAGAGAGAGACTGGGGGCGAGAGAGAAAACGGGGGCAAGAGAGAAACCGGGGGCAATAGAGAGAACGGGAGTGAGAGAGAGAGAATGGGGGGGAGAGAGAAACCGGGGGCAAGAGAGGAAACGGGAGCAAGGGAGAGACGGGGGGCAAGAGAGAGAATGGGAGCGAGGGAGACCGGGGACGAGAGAGAGACTGGGGGCGAGAGAGAGACTGGGGGCGAGAGAGAGATCGGGGGCGAGAGAGAGTCAGGGGATGACAGAGAGAGACTCCGGGCGAGAGAGAAACCGGGGGTGAGAGAGAGACTAGTGGCGAGAGAGAGACTGGGGGCAAGAGAGAAACCAGGGGCGAGAGAGAACGGGAGCGAGAGAGAGACTGGGGCCGAGAGAGAGAACGGGGGCAAGAGAGAAACCGGGGGCAAGAGAGAGAACGGGAGCGAGAGAGAGAATGGGGGCGAGAGAGAAACCAGGGGCGAGAGAGAGACCAGGGGCAAGAGCGAGAACGGGAGTGAGAGAGAGAACGGGAGTGAGAGAGAGAACGGGGGCGAGAGAGAGAACGGGAGCGAGGGAGACCGGGGACGAGAGAGAGACTGGGGGTGAGAGAGAGACTGGGGGCGAGAGAGAGACTGGGGGTGAGAGAGAGCGGGGGCGACAGAGAGAACGGGGGGTGAGAGAGAAACCAGGTGTGAGAGAGAGACTGGGGGCGAGAGAGAGACTGGGGGCGAGAGAGAAACCAGGGGCGAGAGAGAGACCGGGGGCGAGAGAGAGACCGGGGGCAAGAGAGGGAACGGGGGCGAGAGAGAGAATGGGAGTGAGAGAGAAACCAGGGGCGAGAGAGACCGGGGGCGAGAGAGAAACTGGGGGCGAGAGAGACTGGGGGCGAGAGAGAAACTGGGGGCAAGAGAGGGAACGGGGGCGAGAGAGAGACCGGGGGCAAGAGAGAAACCGGGGGCGAGAGAGAGAACGGGGGTGAGAGAGAGACTGGGGGCGAGAGAGAGAACGGGAGTGAGAGGGAAACCGGGGACTAGAGAGAGAACGGGAGTGAGAGAGAAACTGGGAGCGAGAGAGAGACTGGGGGCGAGAGAGAGAACTGGGCCAAGAGAGGGAAACCGGGGGCGAGAGAGAGACCGGGGGCGAGAGAGAGAACGGGGGCGAGAGAGAGAACGGGAGTGAGAGGGAAACCGGGGACGAGCGAGAGAACGGGAGTGAGAGAGAAACTGGGGGCGAGAAAGAGACTAGGGGCGAGAGAGAGACTGGGGGCGAGAGAGAGGACGGGGGCAAGAGAGGAAAACCGGGGGCGAGAGAGAAACCAGGGGCGAGAGAGAGAACGGGGGTGAGAGATAGACTGGGGGCGAGAGAGAAACTGGGGGTGAGAGAGAGACCGGGGGTGAGAGAGAGACTGGGGGTGAGAGAGAAACCGGGGGTGAGAGAGAGACTAGTGGCGAGAGAGAGACTGGGGGTGAGAGAGAGAACGGGGCAAGAGAGGGAAACCGGGGGCGAGAGAGAAACCGGGGGCAAGAGAGGAAACGGGAGCAAGGGAGAGACCGGGGGCAAGAGAGAGAATGGGAGCGAGGGAGACAAGGGACGAGAGAGAGACTGGGGGCGAGAGAGAGACTGGGGGCGAGAGAGAGATCGGGAGCGAGAGAGAGAGTCAGGGGATGACAGAGAGAGACTCCGGGCGAGAGAGAGAACAGGGGTGAGAGAGAGACTGGGGGCGAGAGAGAAACTGGGGGTGAGAGAGAGACTGGGGGCGAGAGAGAAACCAGGGGCGAGAGAGAGACTGGGGGCGAGAGAGAAACCGGGGGTGAGAGAGAGACTAGTGGCGAGAGAGAGACTGGGGCCAGGAGAGAAACCAGGGGCGAGAGAGAGACTGGGGGCAAGAGAGAGAACGGGAGTGAGAGGGAAACCGGGGACTAGAGAGAGAACGGGAGTGAGAGAGAAACTGGGGGCGAGAGAGAGACTGGGGGCGAGAGAGAGACTGGGGGTGAGAGAGAGAACGGGGCAAGAGAGGGTAACCGGGGGCGAGAGAGAAACCGGGGGCGAGAGAGAGAACGGGGGTGAGAGAGAGACTGGGGGCGAGAGAGAAACTGGGGGTGAGAGAGAGAACGGGGACGAGAGAGAGACTGGGGGCGAGAGAGAAACTGGGGGCGAGAGAGAACGGGAGCGAGAGAGAGACTGGGGGTGAGAGAGAGAACGGGGGCAAGAGAGAAACTGGGGGCAAGAGAGAGAACGGGAGCGAGAGAGAGAATGGGGGCGAGAGAGAAACCGGGGGCAAGAGAGAGAACGGGAGCGAGGGAGAGACCGGGGGCAAGAGAGAGAATGGGAGCGAGAGAGAGAATGGGAGCGAGAGAGAAACCGGGGGTGAGAGAGAGACTAGTGGTGAGAGAGAGACTGGGGGCGAGAGAGAAACCGGGGGCAAGAGAGAGACTGGGGGCGAGAGAGAAACCAGGGGCGAGAAAGAAACCAGTGCGAGAGGGAGACTGGGGGCAAGACAGAGTACGGGAGTGAGAGAGAGACCGGGGGCGAGAGAGAGAGTGGGGGCGAGAGAGAGACTGGGGGTGAGAGAGAAACTGGGGGCGAGAGAGAGACTCGGGGCGAGAGAGAGACTGGGGGCGAGAGAGAGACTGGGGGCGAGACAGAGACTTGGGGCGAGAGAGAAACCAGGGGCGAGAGAGAGACTGGGTGCGAGAGAGAAACCGGGGGCAAGAGAGAAACCGGGGGCAAGAGAGAGAACGGGAGTGAGAGAGATCGGGGGTGAGAGAGAGAATGGGAGCGAGGGAGACCGGGGACAAGAGAGAGACGGGGGACGAGAGAGAAACCGGGGGCAAGAAGGAGAACGGGAGCGAGAGAGAGACCAGGGTCGAGATAGACCAGGTGCGAAAGAGACCAGGGGCAAGAGAAACTGGGAGCAAGAGAGACCGGGTTTGACGAGTGACCAGGGGCGAGAGAGACCGGGGGCGATAAGAGAGACCGGGGGTGAGTGATACCAATGGTGAAGAGAGAGACCGAGGGAGACCGGGAGCGAGGGAGACCGGGGTTGATGAGAGACCGGGGGTGATGATAGACCAGGAGTGACGAAACAGACCGGGGGCGAGAGAGAGAGAGAGACTGGGGGTGAGAGAGAAACCAGGGGCAAGAGAGAGAGAGACTGGGGTGATGAGACAGACTGGGGCCGAGAGAGAGAGAGACCGGGGTGATGAAACAGACCGGGGGCGAGAGAGAGAGAGAGAGAGAGAGACTGGGGAAAAGAGAGAAACCTGGGGCAAGAGAGAAACTGGGGGCAAGAGACAGACTGGGGGCGAGAGAGAAACCAGGGGCAAGAGAGAGAACGGGGGTGAGAGAGAAACCAGGGGCAAGAGAGAGAACGGGGGCGAGAGAGAGACTGGGGGCGAGAGAGAAACCAGGGGATGAGAGAGAGACCGGGAGCGAGAGAGAAACTGGGGGCGAGAGATAAACCGGGGGCGAGAGAGAGTCCGGGGGAGAGAGAGAAACCGAGGGCAAGAGAGCGAACGGGAGCGAGAGAGAGACTGGGGGGCGAGAGAGAGAGAACGGGAGCGAGAGAGAAACTGGGGTCGAGAGAGAAACTGGGGGCGAGAGAGAGAACTGGAGCGAGAGAGAACGGGAGCGAGAGAGAGACTGGGGGCGAGAGAGAAACTGGGGGCGAGAGAGAGACTGGGGGCGAGAGAGAGTCTGGGGGCGAGAGAGAGACTGGGGGCGAGAGAGAGTCCGGGGGCGAGAGATAGAATGGGGGCGAGAGAGACCGGGGGCAATGAGAGAGACTGTGGGCGAGAGAGACCGGTGGTGACGAGAGAGACCGGGGTCAAGAGAGCCCGCGGGCGAGAGGGAAAGGGGGCGAGAGAGAGACCGGGGTCGAGAGAGAGGGGATGACGAGAGAGACTGGGTGTGAGAGACGGGGGGTGTGCGAGAGACTGGGGGCGAGAGAGACGGGGTGGGGGGTGTGGGTGAGAGAGACTGGGGGCGAGAGAGACCGGGGGGGTGAGAGAGAGGGGTTGACAAGAGAGACTAGGGAGTCGAGACAGACTGAGGGCAAGAGAGAGACTGTGGTGAGAGAGAGAGACCGGGGTGATAGAGACTGGGGTCGAGAGACAGGCCAGGGGACGAGAGAGAGAGACCAGGGCAAGAGAGAGAGAGAGAGAGACCGGGGCGTGATAGAGACCGGGGGTGAGAGAGAGGGGGGTGACGAGAGAGATTGGGTGCGAGAGAGAACGGGGCCGAGAGAGAGACTGCGGGCAAGAGAGACCGGGGGGCGAGAGACCGGGCACTATAGAGCACGGGAGAGAGAGAGACCGGTTGCGAGAGAGAGACTGCGGGTGAGAGAGACCGGGGGGCGAGAGACCGGGGACTAGAGAGCACGGGAGAGAGAGAGACCGGGTGCGAGAGAGATCGGGGGCAAGAGAGACCGGGGGTGACGAGAGAGACCGGGGTCAAGAGAGAGGGGATGACAAGAGAGACCGGGGGTGAGAGAGACTGGGGGTGGGGGCGAGCGAGAGACCGGGGGCGAGAGCGACTGGGGGCGACGAGAGAGACCAGGCGCAAGAGAGACTGTGGGGTGAGAGAGAGGGAGTGACGTGAGAGACTGGGGGCGAGAGAGACTGAGGGGTGACGAGGGACCCAGTGGGGGGGGCGAGAGAGACCAGGGGACGAGAGAGACTGGGGGCACCTGAGAGACTAGGGGCGAGAAAGACTGGGGATGACGAGAGACTGGGGGTGATGAGAGAGACCGGGAGCAAGAGAAACTGGAAGTGAGAGAGACCGGGTTTGAGGAGAGACCAGGGGCGACAGACACCGGGGACGACAAGAGAGACCTCAGAAAATGCTCCCTCAATACCTCAGATTGTGCACCCTCTATACCTCAGAAAGTGCTCCCTCAATACCTCAGATAGTCCTTCCCTCAATACCTCAAAAAGTGCTCCCTCAATACCTCAGAAAGGGCTCCCTCAATACTTTAGATAATGCTCGCACAATATCTCAGATAGTGCTCCCTCAATACCTTAGAAAGTGCACACTCTATAAATCAGAAATTACTCCCTCAATACCTCAGATAATCCTTCCCTCAATACCTCAAAAAGTGTTCCCTCAATACTTCAGAATGTGCTGCCTCAGTAACTCAGAAAGTGCTTCCTCAGTACATCAGATAGTGCTTCCTCAATACCTGAGAATGTGCTCCCTCAATACCTCAGAAAGTGCTCTCTGAATTCCTCAGAAATTGCTCTCAGTACCTCATAAAATGCACCCACAATAACACAAATAGTGCTTCCTCAATACCTCACATATGCTACCACAATACCTCAGAAAGTGTCCCTCAGTAACTCAGAAAGTGCTCCCTCAATACATCAGGTAGTGCTTCCTCAGGACCTCAGGTAGTGCTTCTTCAATACCGCAGATAGATCTCCCCCATACCTCACATAGTGCTCCCTAAGTACATCAGATAGTGTTTCCTCGGTACCTCAGATAGTGCTTCCTCAATACCTCAGACATAATCCCTCAATACCCCAGATAGTGCTTCCTCAGTACCTCAGACAGTGCTTCGCAATACCTCAGATAGTGCTTCCTCAATACCTCAGGAAGTGCTTCTTCAATACCTCAGAAAGTTCTCCCTCAGTACCTCAGAAACTACTTGCCCAATACCTCAGAAAGAGCTCCCTCAATACCTCAGATAGTGCACCCTCAGTAACTCAGAAAGTGCTCCCTCAAAATCTCAGATAGTGCACCCTCAATTCCTCAGAAAGTGCTCTTTCAATACCTCAGATAATGCTTCCTCAACACTCGAAAATTGCTTCCTCAATACCTCAGATAATGCTCCCTCAGTACCTCAGATAGTGCTTCGTCAGTACATCAGATAGTGTTTCCTCAATACCTCAGATAGTGCTTCCACAGTACCTCAGATTTGCTACCTCAATGCCTCAGAAAGTGCTCCCTCAGTATCTCAGAAGGTGCTCTCTCAGTACCTCAGAAACTGCTCCTCAATACCTCAGATAGTGTATCCTCAATACCTCAGAAAGTGCGCCCTGAATACGTCAGAAAGTGCTCCCTCTGTGCCTGAGATAGTACTCCCTCAATGCCTCAGATAGTGCTTGCTCAAAACCTCTGAATGTGCTTCCTCAGTACCTCAGATAGTGCTTCCTCAGTACCTCAGATAGTGCTCCCTCAGTACCTCAGATAGTGCTTCCTCAGTACCACAGATAGTGCACCCTCAATACCTCAGAAAGTACTCTCTCAACACCTGATAAGGAGCTCCCTCAATACCTCAGAAAGTATTCCCTCAATAACTCAGAAAGTTCTCTCTCAGTACCTCAGAAACTGCTCCCTCAATACCTCACATTGGACTTCCCCGATACCTCAGGAAGTGCTGCCTCACTACGTCAGTCAGTGCTCCCTCAATACCTCACATAGTGCTTCCCCAATACTTCACGAAGTGCTTCCTCAATACCTCAGATAGTGCTCCCTCAGTACCTCAGAAAGTGCTTCCTCAATGCCACACAAAGACCTCGCTCAATACCACATGAAGTGGTACCTCAATTCCACAGATAGTACTCCCTCAATACCTCAGAAAGTGGTCACTCAATGCCACAGATAGCGGTCTCTCACTACCTTAGAAAATGCTCCCTCAATACCTCAGTTAGTGCTTCCTCAATACCTCAGATAGTGCTCCCTCAGTACCTCAGATAGTGCTTCCTCAGTACTACAGATAGTGCACCCTCAATACCTCCGAAAGTACTCTCTCAATACCTGATAAGGAGCTCCCTCTATACCTCAGAAAGTGTTCCCTCAATAACTCAGAAAGTTCTCTTTCAGTACCTCAGAAACTGCTCCCTCAATACATCACATAGTGCTTTCCCAATACCTCAGGAAGTGCTGCCTCACTACCTTAGAAAGTGCTTCCCCAATACCTCAGAAAGTGCTTCCTCAATACCTCAGACAGTGTTCCTCAATACCTCAGAAAGTGCTCCCTTATTACCTCCGAAATTACTCACTCAATATCTCAGGTTGTGCACCTTCTGTACCTCAGAAAATGCTCCCTCAATACCTCAGATAGTGCACCCTCAGTACCTCAGAAAGTTCTCCCTCACTACCTCAGAATGTCCTCCTTCAATACCTCAGATAGTGCACACTCAATACCTCAGATAGTGCTCCCTCAGTACCTCAGATAGTGCTTGCTCAATACCTCAGATAGTTCACCCTCAATACCTCCGATAGTGCACCTTCAATACCTCCGATAGTGCACCCTCAATACCTCCGATAGTGCTTGCTCAATACCTCAGAAAGTACTCCCTCAGTACCTCAGATAGTGCTTCCTCAATACTTCAGAAAGTGCTCCCTCAATATCTCACAGAGTGCTTCCTCAGTCTCTCAGATGGTGCACACACAATACCTCAGAAAGTGCTCCCTCAGTACCTCAGATAGTCCGTCCTCATTACCTCAGATATTGCTGTCTCTTTCTCACCCTCTCTCTCTTCCACCTCCATCTCGCTCACACCCCTCTCTCCCTCACCCCTCTCTCTCCCTCACCCCTCGCGCTCTCTTACCCACCTCTATTTCTCATCCTCAGATAGTGCTTGCTCAATACCTCAGATAGTGCTTGCTCAATACCTCAGAAAGTACTCCCTCAGTACCTCAGATCGTGCTTCCTCAGTACATCAGATAATGCTCCCTCAATACCTCAGAAAGTGCTCCCTCTATACCTCAGAAAGTGCTCCCTCAGTACCTCAGAAAGAGCTCTCTCAGTAGCTCAGAAACTGTTCTCTCAATACATCAGAATGTGATCCCTCTGGGTGAGAGATAGACAGGCTGAGAAAGAGATGTTGAAAGAGAGGGGAGGAGAGAGAGGGGTAAGAGAGAGAGGGTGAGAAATAGAGGCGGGTAAGAGAGCGCGAGGGGTGAGGGAGAGAGAGGGGTGAGGGAGAGAGGGGTGTGAGCGAGATGGAGGTGGAAGAGAGAGAGGGTGAGAAAGAGACAGCGGGTAAAAGAGAGACAGGCTGAGAGAGGGGGGGTGAGAGAGGGGTAAGAGAGAGGGTGAGAGAGAGAGAGAGAGACGGGCAAGTGAGAGAGAGGGTTGAGAGAGAGAGGGTGAGCGAGAGAGGTGTGAGCGAGAGGGGGTGAGAGAGAGGGGGGGTGAGAGAGAGAGGATTGTGAGAGAGAGAGGGGGAGAGAGTGCGAGGTGTGGAAAGATAGGGCCTGAGAGGGGGTGTGAGAGAGGCAGTGAGAGAGAAGGGTTGAGAGAGAGAGCTGTGAGAGAGAGAGGGTGTGAGAGAGAGGGGGGGTGAGAGAGAGGGTGAGAGAGAGGTGGGTGAGAGAGAGGTGTGTGTGTGAGAGAGAGAGCGGTAAGAGAGAGAGGTGAGAGAGAGAGGGTGAAAGAGAGAAGCGGTGTGAGAGAGAGAGGGTTAAGAGAGAGAGGGGTGAGAGAGAGAGGGAGAGAGAGGGTGAGAGAGAGGTGGGTGAGAAAGAGGTGTGTGAGAGAGAGAGGGGTAAGAGAGATGGGCGAGAGAGAGAGGGTGAGAGAGAGAAGTGGTGTGAGAGAGAGGAGTATGAGGGAGAGGGGTAAGAGAGGGGGGGTGAGAGAAAGGGTGAGAGGGAGAGGTGTGTGAGAGAGGGGAAAGTGAGAGAGAGGATGAGGGAGAGAGGGGTATGAGAGAGACGGGGTGAGAGAGAGGTGTATGAGAGAGAGGGGTGTGTGACAGAGAGAGGGGCTGAAGGAGAGGGACTGAGAGAGAAGGGGTGAGAGAGGGGGCGACAGAGAAGGGGTGAGAGAGATCAGGGTGAGAGAAAGAGAGGTGAGAGAGAGAGGGTGAGAGAGAGGGGGGTGAGAGTGAGAGAGGCGTGATAGTGAGAGAAGCGGTGTCAGAGAAAGAGAGGGGTAAGAGAGAGAGGAGTGAGAGAGAGAGAGAGGACTGAGAGAGAGGGGGTGAGAGAGAGAGGGTGAGAGAGAAGGGGTGAGAGAGAGAGGGAGAGAGAGAGGGTGAGAGAGTGGTGGGTGAGAAAGAGGTGTGTGAGAGAGAGGGGTAAGAGAGACGGGCGAGAGAGAGGGTGAGAGAGAGAAGCGGTGTGAGAGAGAGGGGTAAGTGAGAGAAGGGTGAGAGAGATGGGGTTGAGAGAAAGGGTGATAGGGAGAGGTTTGTGAGAGAGGGGAAAGTGAGAGAGACGATGAGGGAGAGAGGGGTGTGAGAGAGACGGGGTTGAGAGAGAGGTGTGTGAGAGAGAGGGGTGTGTGACAGAGAGAGGGGCTGAAAGAGAGGGACTCAGAGAGAGGAGGTGAGAGAGGGGGTGACAGAGAAGGGGTGAGAGAGAGAGGATGAGAGAAAGAGAGGTGAGAAAGAGAGGGTGAGAGAGAGAGAGAGGGGTGAGAGTGTGAGAGGCGTGATAGTGAGAGAAGCGGTGTAAGAGAAAGAGAGGTGTAAGAGAGAGAGAAGAGTGAGAGAGAGAGGGATGAGAGAGAGAGGGATGAGAGAGTGAGGGAGGGGTGAGAGAGAGAGGGGCTCTGAGAGAGATTAGGGTGGGAGAGACTTGGGTGAGGGAGGGGATCTGAGAGAGAGAGAGAGAGGGCTGCGAAAGAGAAGGTGAAAGAGAAGGGGTGAGAGAGAGAGGTTGAGAGAGAAGGGTGTGTGAGAGAGAGATGGGAAAGAGAGAGGGGGTGAGACAGAGAGAGAGGTGGGAGAGAGGGTTGAGAGAGAGAGGGGGGGTGAGTTAGAGAGCGGGTGTGAGAGAGATCGGGGTGGAAGAGAGAGCGGGTGTGAAAGAGACAGGGGGTGAGAGAGAGACAGGCTGAGAGAGAGGGTGAAAGAGAGGTGGTAAGGGAGAAGGGGTGAGAGAGAGAGGGAGAGAGAGAGAGGGTGAGAGAGAGGTGGGTGAGAAAGTGGTGTGTGAGAGAGATAGGGGTAAGAGAGATGGGCGAGAGAGAGAGAGGGTGAGAGACAGAAGCGGTGTGAGAGAGGGGTAAGAGAGAAAGGGGTGAGAGAGAGAGAGATGGAGGTGAGAGAAAGGGTGAGAGGGAGAGGTATGTCGGAGAGGGGAAAGTGAGAGAGAGGATGAGGGAGAGAGGTGTGTGAGAGAGATCGGGGTGGAAGAGAGAGTGGGTGTGAAAGAGACAGGGGGTGAGAGAGAGAGACAGGCTGAGAGAGAGAGGGTGAAAGAGAGGGGGTGAGAGAGAAGGGGTGAGAGAGAGGCGGTGAGAGAGAGAGAGGGTGAGAGAGAGAGGATGAGAGAGAGAGAGACGGGTAAGAGAGAGCGAGGGGTGAGGGAGAGAGAGGGGTGAGGGAGAGGGTGAGAGGGAGAGGTGTGTGAGAGAGGGGAAAGTGAGAGAGAGGATGAGGGAGAGAGGCGTTATAGAGAAGGTGTGTGAGAGAGATCAGGGTGGGAGAGACTGGGGAGAGAGAGGGGAGCTGAGAGAGAGAGGGCTGAGAGAGAGGGGGTGAGGGAGGGGATGAGAGAGAAGGGGTGAGAGAGAGCCGGTGAGAGAAAGAGAGGTGAGGGGGGGGGTAAGAAATGGAGGGCTAGGAGAGAGAGAGGGTGAGAGAGGGTGTGACAGTGGGTGTGAGAGAGAGAGTGAGAGAGAGGTGTGAGAGAGAGAGGGGTAAGAGAGAGAGGGGTAAGATAGAGAGGGTTCAGAGAGAGAGGGTTGAGAGAGAGGGTGAGAGAGAGACGGGTGTGAGAGAGTGAGTGGCTGAAAGAGAGGCCCTGAGAGAGGGGGGGTGGGAGAGGGTGACAGAGAGAGGTGAGAGATAGAGAGAGGGGTAGGAGAGAGAGAAGGCGAGAGAGAGAGGGGTGTCAGAATAGAGAGGGTGAGAGAGGGTGAGAGAGAGGGGTGAGAGAGAGAGAAGCGGTGTAAGAGAGAGAGAGGGGTGAGGGAGAGAGGGGTGAGAGAGAGAGAGAGCCTGAGAGAGAGGGTGAGAGAGAGGGATGAGAGAGATGGGGCGAGGGAGAGAGAGTGTGAGAGAGAGAGGTGTGAGAGAGAGGGTAAAAGAGAGAGGGATGAGAGAGTGAGCGAGGGGTGAGAGAGAGAGGGGCTGTGAGAGATCAGGGTGGGAGACACTGGGGAGAGACAGGGGATATGAGAGAGAGAGGGGGGCTGCGAAAGAGAGGGTGAGAGAGAAGGGGGCGAGAGAGAGAAGTTGAGAGAAATAGGTGTGAGAGAGATAGACGGGTAAGAGTGAGAAGGGGTGAGGGAGAGAGAGTGGTGAGAAAGAGACAGGGGGTGAAAGAGAGACAGGCTGAGAGAGGGGGGGTGAGAGAGGGGGGTGAGAGAGAGGGGTTGAGAGAGAGGTAAGAGAGAGAGGGTGAGAGAAAGGCGTGAGAGAGAAGGTGTGCGAGAGAGAGATCAGGGTGGGAGAGACTGAGGAGAGAGCGAGAGTTGGTCTCAGAGAGAGATCTGAGTGGAAGAGAGAGCGGGTGAGAAATAGAGAGGGAGGTGAGAGAGAGACAGGCTGAGAAAGAGAGGGAGAGTGAGAGAAGGTGAGAGAGAGGCGTGAAAGAGGGGGTGAGAGCGAGAGAAGGGTGTGAGAGAGAGAGAAGTCTGTGAGAGAGAGAGAGGGGGGTAATGAGAGAGAGAGGGGTTAGAGAGGGTGTGAGAGAGAGAAGGGTGTGAGAGAGAGGGGGGTGAGAGACAGGGTGAGAGAGAGGGGGGCTGAGAGAGAGAGGGCTGAGAGAGAGGGGGGTGAGAGAGGGGGTGAGAGAGAAGGGGTGAGAGAGCGAGGGAGAGAGAGAGAGGGTGAGATAGAGGTGGGTGAGAAAGAGGTGTGTGAGAGAGAGGGGTAAGAGAGAGATGGGCGAGAGAGAGAGAGGTGAGAGAGAAGCGGTGTGAGAGAGAGGGGTAAGAGAGAGAGGATGAGAGAGAGAGGGTGAGAGGGAGAAGCGGTGTGAGAGAGAGGGGTAAGAGAGAGAGGGATGAGAGAGAGAGAGGGGGTGAAAAAGGGTGAGAGGGAGAGGTGTGTGCGAGAGGGGAAAGTGAAAGAGAGGATGAGGGAGAGAAGGGTGTGAAAGAGACGGGGTTGAGAGAGAGAGGTGTGTGAGAGAGGGGGGTGTGTGAGAGAGAGGGGCTGAAAGAGAGGGACTCAGAGAGAGGGGGTGAGAGAGGGGGTGACAGAGAAGGGGTGAGAAAGAGGGGGTAAGAGAAAGAGAGGTGAGAGAGAGGGAGGGAGAGAGAGAGGGGTGAGAGTGAGAGAGGCGTGATAGTGAGAGAAGCGGTGTAAGAGAAAGAGAGGGGTAAGAGAGAGAGGAGTGAGAGAGGGAGGGATGAGAGAGAGCGGGATGAGAGAGTGAGGGAGGGGTGAGAGAGAGAGAGGCTGCGAAAGAGAAGGTGAGAGAGAAGGGGTGAGAGAGAGTAGTTGAGAGAGAAGGGTGGGTGAGAGAGAGAGATGGGTAAGAGAGAGAGGGTTGAGAGAGAGAGAGGGGTGAGTTAGAGAGCGGGTGTGAGAGAGATCGGGGGTGGGAAGAGAGAGTGGGTGTAAAAGAGACAGGGGTGAGAGAGAGACATGCTGAGAGAGAGACTGGGGTGAGAGAGAGGGTGTGAGAGAGAGGGGGTGAGAGAGAGGGGGTGAGAGAGAGAGCATGAGAGAGAGAGATGGGTAAGAGATAGCGAGGGGTGAGGGAGAGAGAGGGTGTGAGAGAGATCAGGGTGGAAGAGAGAGCTGGTGAGAAAGAGACAGGGCGTGACAGAGAGACAGGCTGAGAGAGAGGGGGTGAGAGAGAGAGATGGGCAAGAGAGAGAAAGAGAGGGGTGAGAGACAGAGAGGCGTGAGATAGAGGGGGTGGGGGAGAGAGAGGGGTGAGGGAGAGAGAGGGGTGAGGGAAACGGTGAGAGGGAGAGGTTGTGAGAGAGGGGAAAGTGAGAGAGAGGATGAGGGAGAGAGGCGTGATAGAGAAGGTGTGGGAGAGAGATCAGGGTGGGAGAGACTGGGGAGGGAAGAGAGGCGGGCTGAGAGAGAGAGAAGGCTGAGAGAGAGGGGGTGAGAGAGGGGGTGAGAGAGAAGGGGTGAGAGAGAGAGGGAGAGAGAGAGAGGGTGAGAGACAGAGGGTTAAAGAAAGAGAGGTGAGAGAGAGGGGGAAAAAATGGAGGGGTAGGAGAGAGAGGGTGAGAGACGGTGTGAGAGAGGGGGTTAGAGAGAGAGAGTGAGAGACAGGTGTGTGAGAGAGAGAGGGGTAAGAGAGAGAAGGGTAAGATAGAGGTGGTTGAGAGAGAGAGAGAGGGTTGAGTGAGAGAGAGACGGTGAGAGAGAGACGGGTGTGAGAGAGCGAGGGGCTGAAAGAGAGGGCCTGAGAGAGAGGGGGTGAGAGAGAGGGTGACAGAGAGAGGTGAGAGATAGAGAGAGGTGTAGGAGAGAGAGAGGGCGAGAGAGAGAGGGCAAAGTCAGAGAGAGAGGGGTGTCAGAATAGAGAGGGGTGAGGGAGAGAGGGGTGAGAGAGAGAGGGCCTGAGAGAGAGGGTGAGAGAGAGAGGATGAGAGAGACGGGGCGAGAGAGAGAGAGAGGTGAGAGAGAGAGGTGTGAGAGAGAGGGTAAAAGAGAGAGGGATGAGAGAGTGAACGAGGGGTAAGAGAGAGAGGGGCTGTGAGAGATCAGGGTGGGAGAGACTGAGGAGAGAGCGAGAGGCGGGCTGAGAGAGAGAGGGCTGAGAGAGAGGGGTGAGAGAGAGAGAGAGAGGTGAGAGAGAGGGGTTAGAGAGCGAGGGGGTGTGAGAGAGAGATCGGAGTGGAAGAGAGAGCGGGTGAGAAATAGACAGGGGGTGAGAGAGAGACAGGCTGAGAAAGAGAGGGAGATTGAGAGAAGGTGAGAGAGAGGCGTGAGAGAAGGGGGTGAGAGAGAGAGAAGGGTGTGAGAGAGAGAGAGGTTTGTGTGAGAGAGAGGGGTAATGAGAGAGAGGGTTGAGAGAGAAAGGGTGAGAGAGAGAGAAGGGTGTGAGAGAGAGGGAGGTGAGAGACAGGGTTAGAGAGAGAGAGTTGTGCGAGAGAGAGGGTAAGGGAGAGAGGGGTGAGAGAGAGAGGGATGAGAGAGAGAGAGGGGTGTGAGAGAGACAGTGGGTTGAGAGAGAGGTGTGTGAGAGAGAGGGGGTGTGAGAGAGAAAGTGGCTGAAAGAGAGGGCCAGAGAGAGAGGGTGAGAGAAAAGGGGTGAGAGAGAGTGAGGTGCGAGACAGAGATAGGGGTAAGAGAGAAGTGTAGGAGAGAGAGAGAGTGTGAGAGAGAGATAAGGGTGATAGAGAGAGGTGTGTATGTGAGAGAGAGAGGGTAATGAGAGAGGGTTGAGAGAGAAAAGATGAGAGGGAGAGAGAGAGTGGGGTGAGAGAGAGAGGAAGTGTGAGAAAGATCGGGGTGGAAGAGAGAGCGGGTGAGAAAGAGAGACAGGCAGAGAAAGAGTGGGTGAGAGAGAAGGTGAGAGAGAGGATTGAGAGAGAGAGATAAGAGAGAGGGGAAAGAGAGAGAAGGGTGAGAGGGTGAGAGAGAGAGGGAGGATGAGAAAGATCGGGGTGAGAAAGAGAAAGGGGGTAAGTGAGAGTGGGGGAGAGAGAGGGAGGAGAGAGTGGGGGAGAGAGAGGGTGTGAGAGGGGGGTGAGAGAGAGGGGGAAGGGAGAGAGGGGTAAGAGAGAAAGGGGGTGAAAGAGAGAGGGGTAAGAGCGAGAGGGGTGAGAGAGAGAGGGGTAAGAGAGAGAGGGGGTGTGAGAGAGAGGAGGTGTTCGAGAGAGGGGGTGTTAGAGAGAGGGGGTGTTAGAGAGAGGGGGTGAGGGTGAATGAGACAGGGGACTGAGAGAGAGAGGGGTGAGAGAGAATGAGAGTGGTGAGAGTGGGAGGTGATAAGAGAGTGAGAGGGCTAAGAAAGAGAGGGTGTGAGAGAGTGAGAGAGAGTGAGGGGGTGAGAGAGTGGGAGAGAGGAAGGGGATGACAGATAGAGCGGGGTGAGGGAGAGAGGGGGTGAGAGATAGAGGGGTGAGAAAGAGAGGGGTTTGAGAGTGAGGGGGTGAGAGAGAGGATGTGTGAGAAAGAGGGGTGAAAGAGAGGGGGATTGTGACAGAGAGGGGATGAGAGAGAGGGGGTGAAAGAGGGGTGAGAGAGAGGGGGTGATAGAGAGAAGGTGAGAGAGAGAGGGGTGAGAGAGAGAGAGGGCCTGAGAGAGACTATGTGATAGAGAATGGGTGAGAGCGAGGGTGAGTGAAAGAGAGGGGTGAGAGAGTGAGAGGGGCTGGAAGAGAGGGCCTGAGAGAGGGGGGGATGAGAGAGGCAGTGATAGAGAAGGGGTGAGAGAGAGAGGTATGAGAGAGAGAATATGTGAGAGAGAGGGGGGTGAGAGAGAGAGGTGTGTGTGAGAGAGAGAGGGTAAGAGAGGGGGATGAGAGAGAAAGAGGGTGAGAGAGAGACGGGTGTGAGAGAGAAAGAGGGTTGAGAGAGAGGCCTTTGGAGGGTGTGTGAGAGAGAGAGGGGCTGAAAGAGAGAGATGGGTAAGAGAGAGAGGGGTGAGAGAGTAGGGGTGAGATTGAAAGGTAAGAGAGAGAGGGGGTGAAAGAGAGAGAGGGGGTGAGAGAGAGAGGGCCTGAGAGAGAGGAGGTGAGATAGAGAGAGGGGTAAGAGAGAGAGAGGGGTGAGAGAGAGACGGGTGTGAGAGTGAGGGGGTGAAAGAGAGGGGTGTGTGATAGAGAGGGGTTGAGAGAGAGAGAGGGTTGAGAGAGGGGGCAGTGAGAGAGGGGATGAGAGAGAGAGGGATGAGAGAGAGAGGGATGAGAGAGAGAGATGTAGGAGAGAGGGGTGACAGAGAGCGGGGTGAGAGAGAGGGGGTGTGAGAGAGAGAGGAGGTGTAAGAGAGAGAGGGGGTGTAAGAGAGAGGGGGTGTAAGAGAGAGAGGTGTGAGAGAGAGAGAGGCCCTGAGAGAGAGGGTGAGAGAAAATGGGTGAGAGAGAGTGGGGTGAGAGAGTGAGAGGGGCTGAAAGAGAGGGGTGAGAGAGAGAGAGAGGTATGAGAGAGACAGGGTGTGAGAGAGAAGGGGGTGAGAGAGTGTGTGAGAGAGAGGTGTGTGAGAGATAGGGGTAAGAGAGAGAGGGGTGAGAGAGAAAGGGTGAGAGAGAGAGAGGGTGAGAGAGAGGTGAGAGAGAGAGAAGTGTGTGAGAGAGAGTGGGGAGAGAGAGAGAGAGGGTGAGAGAGGGGGGTGTGAGAGAGCAAGAGGGTAAGAGAGCGGGTGAGAGAGAAGGGGTGAGAGAGAGAGAGGGTGAGAGAGAGGGGGTGAGAGAGGGGGAGATGAGAGACAGAGAAAGGGGTGAGAGTGAGAGACGGGCGAGAGAGAGAAGCGGTGTGTGAAAGAGAGGGGTAAGAGAGGGGGGGTGAAAGAGAGAATGCATGAGAGAGAGAGGGTGCGAGAGAGGGGGTGAGAGAGAGGTGTGAGAGAGAGTGCGATGATAGAGAAAGGGATGAGAGAAAGAGGAGCTGAGAGATAGAGAGGAGCTGTGAAAGAGAGGGTGAGAGAGAAGGGGTGAGAGAGAGAGAGGTGTGTGAAAGAGAGGTGCGAGACAGAGGGAGGGGTAAGAGAGAGGGGTAGGAGAAATAGAGAGGGTGAGAGAGAGATAAGGGTGTGAGAGAGAGGTGTGAGATAGAGAGGGTAATGAGAGAGGGTTGAGAGAGAAAGGGGTGAGAGAGAGAGGGGTGAGAGAGAAAGGGAGTGTGAGAGAGATCGGGGTGGAAGAGAGAGTGGGTGAGAAAGAGAGAGGGGGTGAGAGAGGGAGACAGGCAGAGAAAGAGAGGGTGAGAGACAAGTTGAGAGAGAGGGTGAGAGAGAGAGAGAGGGGAATGAGAGAGAAGGGTGAGTGGGTGAGAGAGAGAGCGAGGATGAGAAAGATTGGGGTGTGAAAGAGAAAGGGGGTAAGTGAGAGTGGGGGAGAGAGAGGAGGAGAGAGTGGGGGAGAGAGAGGGTGTGAGAGAGGGGGAGAGAGAGGGGTAAGAGAGAGAGGGGTAAGAGAGACAGCGGGTGAAAGAGAGAGGGGTAAGAGAGAGAGGGGTAAGATAGAGAGGGGTAAGAGAGAGAGGAATAAGAGAGAAAGGGGGTGAGAGAGAGGCGGTGTTAGAGAGAGGGTGTGAGGGTGAATGAGAGACGGGGGCCGAGAGAGAGAGGGGTGGGAGAGAATGAGAGTGGTGAGAGTGGGAGTGGATAAGAGAGTGAGAGGGCTAAGAGAGAGCGGCTGTGAGAGAGTGAGAGGGTGAGACAGAGGGGAGAGAGGGAGGGGATGACAGATAGAGCGGGGTGAGGGAGAGAGAGGGGTGTGAGAGTGAGGGGGGTGAGAGAGAGGATGTGTGAGAAAGAGGGGTGAAAGAGGGGGGGGTGTGACAGAGAGGGGATGAGAGAGAGGGGGTAAGAGAGTGACAGGGCTAAGAAAGAGAGGGTGTGAGAGAGACGACTTAGCGAGGGCATGACAGAGAGAGCAGGGTGAGGGAGAGAGGGGGTGAGTGAGAGAGGGGTGAGAGAGAGGGGGGTTGAGAGTGAGGGGGTAAGAGAGAGGGGTGTGAGAAAGATGGGTGAAAGAGAGGAGTGTGTGACAGAGAGGGGGTGAGAGAGAGAGGGGTGAGAGAGGGGGCGGTGAGAGAGGGGATGAGAGAGAGCGATGTGAGAGAGAGAGGGATGAGAGAAAGCGGGGTGAGAGAGAGAGGGTGTGAGGGAGAGAGGGGCTGTAAGAGAGAGAGAGGGGGTGTAAGAGAGAGAGGGGGTGAGAGAGATGTGTGAGAGAGGGAGGGCCTGAGAGAGAGGGTAAGAGAGAATGGGTGAGAGAGAGGGGGTGAGAGAGAGAGAGGGGGGGTGAGAGAGAGAGAGAGAGGGGTGAGAGAGTGAGAGGGGCTGAAAGAGAGGGGTGAGAGAGAGGGGTGAGAGAGAAGTGGTGAGAGAGAGAGGTATGAGAGAGAGGTTGTGAGAGAAAGGGTGTGAGAGAGAGGGGGTGAGAGAGAGGGTGTGAGAGAGAGGTGTGTGAGAGAGATAGGCGTACGAGAGAGAGGGGTGAGAGAGAATGGGTGAGAGAGAGAGAGGGTGAGAGAGAGGTGAGAGAGAGAGAAGGGTGTGAGAGATCGGGGGGGTTGAGATAGAGGGTTCAGAGAGAGGGTGAGAGAGAGAGAAGTGTGAGAGAGACAGGGGTTGAGAGAGAGGTGTGTGAGAGTGAGGGGTGTCTGAGAGAGCAAGGGGGTGAGAGAGGGAGTGAGAGAGAACGGGTGAGAGAGAGAGGGTGAGAGAGAGAGGGTGAGAGAGAGAGGGATGAAAGACAGACAAAGGGGTGAGAGTGAGAGACGGGTGAGAGAGAGAGAGAAGCGGTGTGTGAAAGAGAGGGATAAGAGAGAGAGAGGTTGGTGAGAGAGAGAATGCATGAGAGAGAGAGGGTGCGAGAGAGGTGTGAGAGAGAGCGGGATGAGAGAGAAAGGGATGAGAGAGAGGAGCTGAGAGAGAGAAGGGGGCAGCGAAATAGAGGGTGAGAGAGAATGGGTGAGAGAGAGAGAGAGGTGTGTGTGAGAAAGAGACGGGTAAGAGCGAGAGGGTGCGAGAGACAGGGGTGAAAGAGAAAGGGGTGAAAGAGAGAGAGGGGTGGAAGAGAGAACGGGTGAGAAAGAGACAGGGGGTGACAGAGAGACAGGCTTAGAGAGAGGGGGTGAGAGAGAGAGGGGTGAAACAGAAAGAGGGGGTGAAAGAGAGAGGGCCTGAGAGAGAGGGGGTGCGAGAGAGGGGATGACAGAGTAGGGGTGAGAGAGAGAGAGGGTGAGAGAGAGAGACAGGTGTGAGAGAGAGAGAGGTAAGAGAGAGAGGGTTGAGAGAGAGAGTGGTGAGAGAGAGGGGATGAGGGAAAGAGTGTGGTGGGAGAGAGAGGGGTGAGAAAGAGACAGGGGTGACAGAGACACAGGCTGAGAGAGTGAAAGGGTGAGAGAGGGAGGGTGAGAGAGAGTGTGTGTGAGAGATCAGGGTGGGAAAGACTGTGGAGTTACTAGGGGGGCTGAGAGAGAGAGAGGGGTTGAGAGAGAAGCGGTGAGAGAGAGGGGGTGAGAGAGAGAGAGGGGTGAGAGAGAGAGGGTGGTGAGAGAGAGGGATCAGAGAGAGGTGTGCGAGAGAGAGGGGTGAGAGAGAGAGGGATCAGAGAGAGAGGGATGAGAGAGAGCGCGAGGGGTGAGAGAGAGGGGGGCTGTGAGAGAGATCAGGGTGGGAGAGACTGGGGAGAGAGACGGGCTGATAGAGAGAAAGGCTGCCAAAGAGAGGGTGAGAGAGAGAGGCTGAGAGAGAGAGAGTTGTGAGAGAAGAAGAGACGGGTTAGAGAGAGAGAAGGTTGAGAGAGAAAGGGGTGACAGATAGAGGAGTGAAAGAGAGAGAGGATCTGAAAGCGAGGGACTGAGAGACGGGGTGAGTGAGGGTGCGAGAGAGATGGGATAGGAGAGAGAGAGGGTGAGAGAGAGAGAGAGAAGGGTGTGTGTGTGAGAGAGAGAGAGAGAGTGAGTGAGAGAGGGCCTGAGAGAGAGGGTGTGAGAGAGAGTAGGTGAGAGAGAAAGGGTGAGAGAGAGTGTAAGAGAGAGAGGGACTGAAAGCAAGGGCCTGAGAGAGGGGGTGAGTGAGGGTGCGAGAGAGATGGGGTGAGAGAGAAAGTGTGAGAGAGAGAGGTGAGAGAGAGGGGGGTGAGAGAGAGGGGGGTATGTGAGAGAGAGGGGTGAGAGAGAGAGGGTGAGTGAGAGAGGGGTGAGAGTGAGAGAGGGGTGAGAGAGAGAGAAGCGGTGTGAAAGAGCGCTGAGAGAGAGGGGTGAGATAGAGAGGGTGAGAGAGAGATCAGGGTGGGAGAGACTGAGGAGAGGGGGGCTGAGAGAGAGAGAGGACTGAGAGAGAAGAGGTGAGTGAGAGGGGTCTGAGAGAAGGCGTGAGAGAGAGGGGAAAGAGAGAGAGTATGATGACAGAGAGAGAGGTGAGAGAGAGAGAGGGGTGTGAGAGAGACAGGCTGAGAGAGACAGGGTGAGAGAGAAGGTGAGAGAGGCGTCAGAGAGGAGGTAAGAGAGAGTGAGTAGAAAGAGAGTGAGGGGTGAGAGGGTGATAGCGAGAGGGGGGATGAGAGAGATCAGGGTGGGAGAGAGCACGGGTGAGAAAGAAGAGAGGGGGTGAGAGAGAGTGGGGCAGTGAGATTGGGTGAGAGAGTGGGGCAGAGAGTGGGGAGAGGGGGAGAGAGTGGAGAGGGGGAGTGAGAGGGAGAGAGAGGGGGGTGAGAGAGGGATGAGAAAGAGGGGGGAGAGAGGGGGAGAGAGAGGGGGAGAGAAAGGGGGAGAGAAAGGGGTGAGAGAGGCCAGAGAGAGTGGGAAGAGAGGGGTGGGGAAGGGAATGAGAGAGGGGGAGAGTGGGGTATGAGAGAGAGAGGGAGAGAGACGGGGGAGAGAGGGGGAGAGAAAGTGGGAGAGAAAGGGAGTGAGAGAGAGGCGGGAGAGAGAGCGGGGAGAGATAAAGGGGAGGGAAGGGGGATGGAGAGGGGTGAGAGAGGGGGAGAGAGGGAGACAGAGAGAGGGGAGAGAGAGAGGAATGGGGTTGAGAGCGAGGGGGTGAGAGAAAGGGGGTGAGAGAGGGGGGAGAGAGAGGTGGGAGAGAGAGGAGGGAGAGAAAGGGGAGAGGGTGAGAGGGGGAATGAGAGCAAGGGGGTGAGAGAAAGGGGGTGAGGGGGGAGAGAAGGGGAGAGGGGAGAGAGGGGATGGGGAGAGAAGGGAGGGAGGGGTGAGTGAGAGTGGTGGAGTGAGAGAGGGGGAAGAGAGCACAAGAGGGGCAGAGAGAGAGGGGAAGAGAGTGAGAGGCGGTGAGAGAGATGGGTTGAGAGTGAGAGGGGGTGAGAGAGAAGGGTGAGAGAGAGGCGCGAGCGAGCGAGAGAGGGGGCGAGCGAGAGAGCGAGGGGGGCAAGAGAGAGACAGAGGTGCAAATGAGCGGGAGGGAGGGGACGGAAATGAGACAGAGTCTGAGAGCGAGAGAGCTCACGAGAAGGGGACAAGAGAGAGAGAGTGAGAGAGAGAGATAGATAGCGATCTCCCCCTCCCTGACTGATCCCGACACAACACTGTAATCTCTCCCTCCTTAACTGATCCCTACCCAACATTGCAATCACCCCCTCCCAGACTGATCCCTACCCAACACTGCGATCTCCCCCTCCCTGACTGATCCCTATCCAACACTGCACTCACCCCATTCCCTGACTGATCCCTACACAACACTGCAATCTCCCCCTCCCTGACTAATCCCTACACAACACTGTAATCTCTCCCTCTTTAACTGATCCCTACCCAACACTGCAATCTCCCCCTCCCTGACTGATCCCTACCCAACACTGCAATCTCCCCCTTCCTTAGTGATACCGACACAATTCTGACTCACCACTCCCCCTCCCCCCAGAAGGTTAGATCGCATGGAATCCAGAAGGCGTTGGCAAGCTGAGTACACAATTGGTTTGATGGTAGGAAGCAGAGGGTAATAGTCAGACTGGAGGCCTGTGACAAGTGGTGTGCCTCAGCGGTCATAGAATCATAGAATCCCTCCTCTGTGGAAACAGGCGCTTCGGCCCAACAAGTCTACTGGCCCTTTGAAGATTATTCCACCCAAACCCATTCCCCTACTTTATTATTCGACATTAACCCCTGACGAATGCAACTTACTTAAACATCCATGAACATTCTCGGCAATTGAGCATTGCCAATTTACCTGACCTGTAGATCTTTGGACTGTGGGAGGAAACCAGTGCATCCAGAGGAAACCCACGCAGACATGGGGAGAACATACAAACTCAGTTGGGGTGGCATAGTGGCTCAGTGGTTGGCACTGCTGCCTCACAGCGCCAGGGACCCGGGTTTGAACCCAGCCTCGGATGATTGTCTGTGTGGAGTTTACACATTCTCCCTGTGTCTGCGTGGGTTTCCTTTGGGTGCTCCGGTTTTCTCCCACAATCCAAAAATGTACAGGTCAGATGAATTGGCAGGGCTAAATTGCCCATAGTGCAAGGTGCATTCGTCAAGGGTAAATATTGGGCACGGAGAGTTACTCTTCAGCAGGTCGGTGTGGACTTGTTGGGCCAAATGGCCTGTTTCCATACTGAAGGAAATCTAACCCAAACAGGATCTAACCCAAACAGACCATCCTGTGAGGTTGGAATTGAACCCAGATCCACGGTGCTGTGAGGCAGCAGTGCTAACCACTGAGCCATTGTGCCGCTGAGCTGGTCAGTACTAGGCCCATTGCTGTTTGTTATCTATATCAATGATTTGGATGAGGATGTTTAAGGCATGATTAGAAAGTTTTCAGATTACACTAAAAAGAGGAAGGTTCTCAGCAATTGCAACAGGGCCTTGATCAGCTGGGGAATTGGGCTGAGAAATGGCAAATTGAGTTTAATATAGACAAGGGCGAGATCGAGCATTTTGGAAAGTCACATCAACACAGGGGTTTCATGGTGAATGGTAGGGCCTGAAGGAGTGTAGTGGAACAGAGAGAACTTGGATTCCATGAGCACTGCTCTCTCAACTCAGGGAGACAGGGCAGTGAAGAAGGCTTTTGGCACACTGGGCCCTTCACCAGTCAGGGCATGGAATATCGAAGTTGGGAAGTTCTGTTGTAGTTGTGCAGGATGTTGGTGAGGCCGCACTTGGAATATTGTGTTCAGTTTTGCCCACCTTGCGATACAAAAGATGTTATTGTACTGGAAGAGTCCAGAAGAAATTTACAAGGATATTGCCAGAAATCAACTAGACGGTTATAGTGAGAGGTTGGACAAGCAAGGACATTTTCTTTAGTGTGTAGGAGACTGAGGGGTGTCCTTATAGAGGTGTATAAGATCATGGGAGGCATGGATAGGGTGAATGCACTCAGTCTTTATCCAAGGCTTAGGGAATCGAGGACGAAAGGGCATCAGTTTAAGGTGAAAGTGGAAAGATTAAAAGGGAACCTGGGGGACAACGCTTTTACCCAGAGGGTGGTACACATACGGAATGAACTACCAGCTGAAGTGGTCAAGAAGGATACATTTAATAACATTTAAAAGGCACTTGGACAAATACATGGAGAGGAACGTATTGGAAGGATATGGGCCAAGTGCAGGGAAACGGGGTTAGTGTGGATGGACCAGTTTGGACCAAAGAGCCTGTCTCCATGCTGTAGAACTCTATGACTCTATGAATATACCCAGGTGTCCCATAATACAGAAGCAGTCAAAGCAATAGGAACACGAGCCGGTACAAATGTGAAACAGTCCTGCAGAATTTGGCAGGAAGCCAGCCTGGCCTTGCAGCGAAGGATTCCTGGTACAGGAGCTATGGTGAGATGCCCATAGAGAACTGGGGAAGGAAGCTGGAAAGCTCACTCCACTGCTGATAGCCTGGAGGACCCCCAGCTGGGATAAGGCTGCTGGGATCCGGTCACCCCAGGGAAACCTACAGGCTGTGACCGAGCTAGGTCTCCTACACAATGAGCAGGGCAGAACATTGTAGGAAAATCTCACCCACATGGGACTACTCCATGGGAAGAACCCATTCCAGTGAAAGGGGGGTCTCTGGGGTTGGGGAGGCAGCCTCAGGTTACATTGACAATCTGGAAGGACAGTGTATGAGCTCCAAGCAGCTGCATGGGCCCTGTACACCTGCAACACTGAGCAACACACATCAGGCCCTAGTAGGAGGTGCCAGGAGCAAATACAATCCCGAGGGAACCAGGGGTCCTTCCAGAATGGGATAGTGTGTGCCTTTCGGGTTCTACCTCCCCAGGGAGATAATGACAGACCCCACACTGACACATCCACACCCTCCCACGGATGGGGAATCCCACTGCCTGTCTCCCAGGTAACTGCACCTTTTGCCCCCAGCGCTCACCCACAGACGGACCCAGATTCCAGGAATCCTGTGGTTACCCAGAGTCAAACAGCTGATGGTCTCACTCCATACACAACAGCCATTCCAGCCACCCAGCTGGTGGGCAGCACCAAAAAGGCCACTCTGTTTGATCCTGTCTCAAACCCAGTTACATTTTTGGAAGAGATAGACCGACAGTCTGTCATACACGGACTGGATGCTGACAAACAAATTAAATTAATCACCATGTGACTTTGTCCGCCAGGCCATTCAGCCCTCCCTGAGGGACAACAGTGAGGGAGGGGCATCCATGATGAAATGAAGGCAGCGGTCCTCACTGCTCGAGAAAAGTCCCATCCCGGATTAGTGACAAACAGCGTAAATATTTGTTCCAGGAGAACACCCACACTAACATGTCTCACTGTCAGTTACAGCAGCTCACCAAGGGCTGGGTTAATGACAGCTGTAAGGATACTTTCGGTGGGGCACTGCGCTTGGTGCGAGGGATTCCAATTATCCCAAGTGACAATGTTAGGATGGAGATCTTTGAAGTCGAAAGTATCCGATTATATTAACAAAGGTATTTGGATGGGTTATCATGGTTCCCTCCCACATGCTGTGGAGATAGTGGGGACATTGACAGGGACCACACTTACGTAAATGGGAAGGACCAGGTCATACCATGACATTCCTATAGCCTGTTATCCAAGAATTCGGCTCCTCTCACATCAAGCTGTGGTCCTAACTGCACTCACCTTGATATATCTCGGGATACCGGTGGTTAGGATTGCAGGCTGCAACAGATGGGTACGATCATGGTGAATAATGCCTGGATACAGCCCCCAGGGACTGGAAGGTAGATGGAACTCCCCGGGTGATCACCTTAGTTTCATTCATTTGCAGTGTTTGAGTGTTCCTGGCTGGGCCCAGTATTGATTGCCTGTCCGTAGCTGCTCGGGAGCTGGTTTTGGTTGTGAGCTGCCTCCTTGAACTGTTGCAGGTGGTGGACCCACAATGTCCTTCGGGAGGGAATTCCTGGAGTTTGAGCCAGCAGGTCTCATTCCCTTGATTTATTCTGCTCACCGGATGTTGGCTATGCATCACAATTCTGTATGGATTCTCAAAATGGAATATGTTTTGTCAAAACAGTTAGGAGAGCCACAGTCACTCAGTGGTTAGCACTGTCACCTCACAGCGCCAGAGACCTGGGTTTGATTCCACTCCTCAGCCACTGTCTGTGTGGAGTTTGTACATTTTCTCTGCATCTGTATGGGTTTTCTCCCACTGTTCAATGGTGGGCATTTTTGACAGATTGCCCGTAGTGTCGAGGGATATTCAGGATAGCTGGAATAGCCATGGGAAATGCAGGGTTTCAGGGATATCATCAGGGGATGGATCTGTGTTGGATTCTCTTCAGAGGGTCATTGTGGACTCGATGGGCTGAAGGGCCTGTTTCTGCTCTGTAGGGATTCTTTGATATCACTTATCAGCCATATGACAATCAGATTGACCAATGTACAAAATGGCTTTCGCTCAAATAGCAGGCTACTCTGACAACAAACATAACCAGCTTTTAAAATTAGGTTTGTAATTCATTGCATAAACTTCTTTCTATTCAAAAAACTAGGTGGGAGAGGGGAAATGGGTGAAATGTTGCGGCCTCCTTGCTAAAACACAGATCGACAGCCAAGTGATGCTGGGTATATTGGACAAGTTATCATCCCAAATCACAAAAGCCAGACAGCAGCCAGATGGTTATCCCATCAGCATAATGTAAACGGCAACAGTTCCCCTGGGCAGACATATCCCTAATAACGTCTCCACCAAACAAAGGAGGTCCCAGACAGGAAGGTACCGGGTCCTGCTACACAAAGAAACTAACGGGAACAAGCCATCCAAATGATTAGCAACGCTTCAAACTATTAACTGATTCTCCCAGTTGGCCAGAAGTATAGAAAGTTCTGGGAAACCATCCAGAAATGAACAAAAGCAGGGTTCACCTGTAAACTGATCTCTTGAATTTTCTGGAGGCTTTCTGAGGTGACCAACATGGCAAGGGACAGAGACCAGCTCACCATCCAGAGAGAGGGAGAGAGAGAGAGGGAGAGAGACAAGCTGAAGGAAACCTCAGGAGCATGGGAGAGAGGGAGTGTGAAAAACCATTGAGAGAGAGAGAGCTGGAACCAACTGGAATACTGAGTGTCACCCCTTCAGTCTGTCCATGCTTCAACGCCTGTTTGTCTCAGTCGGACTTCCCCTTCTCTCTTTGTCCTTCTCTCTCCCTGTCTGTCTCTTTCTCTCAATCTGCCTTTTTCTCACACCCTCCCTCTCAATGTCTGTCTCTAGCCCTTCATTCTCTCATCCCCTTCTCCATCCCCACTCTCTCTACCACTCTTTTTTTCTCAACCTTCCTTTCTCTTTTTCTTTATTTCAGATCTGAAAGTACTCACCCAATTTTCAACCCACTAAAAATATTTTGCCACTCATTTTCACTCTCCTCCCAAATGTATCTCCTTCCCCAAATACCTTCCCTCCCAAATACCTATCACACCAACTGTGCCCCCCCCCACCTCAAATATTTGGTTGTCCCCCTAACACTGCTGTGAGCCCCACTCCTTGGGGCAGAGGGCGTTGAGTGGAAACGTGTGGAGCTGGAAAAGCCCAGCAGCTCAGGCCTGAACCATCGACTCTCCTGACTGACCCGCTGTGCTTCCCCAGCTCCACACTTTGTAACTCTGACTCTCCAGCATCTGCAGTCCTCACTTTCTCACACAGGTAAATGAGTCTGGGTTGACTGGCCTGTGGCTGTTTTATGCACAGCAATTTCCCAGTGCCAGAATTACAGGTTTGCATCACATATGGAGTCTTTTCTGCCCATTCTCCACCCTCCCCCATTAAATGATCCTGGTCCTGTTCAGGATCCTCAGGATTGGCCCCTGAATGGCCGCAATTACTATCCTTCCTGTGGAGACCTCTTCTCCACCCTGTCTCAGACTTTGCATCACATGCTATCCATCCCTCCATCTCTCTCTGACAACAGCCCCTCCTTTCTCCACCAACCCCAAAGCCCCATCAAACCCTCCCGCTGTCTCTGGCTGTCCCACTTCCTCCTTGTCTCCCACTCTCCCCCTTCCCATGCAGACTCACTGCCCCTGGGCTGGAGGACATAGTGCAGAGACTAACTCGCCTTTTGACTGACTGCTGTAATGCACAGCAAGATCCCACACTAAAACCATCGCCAAGTACACACACTGTCCTTCTCCCTCCATATATGTCCTCATTCTCTCTCTCCCTGTCTCTCTCACTCTGCCCTTTTCTCACTCCACCTCCCTGACTCTCACTGCCCATCTCTCTCTCTCCACTTTCTCCATCTCCATTCTCTCCATGTCTCTTTCTCTTTTTATCACTCTCCCTTTCTCTTTCTCTTTTTCTCTATTTCAGACTCACTCAGAAAAGTACTTCATGTTCCTTCCATTCACCCCCTCCCCACAGTGGGGGTAAAACCTAGGAGAGATCAGGCACTGAGGCAAGCTCTTCCCAATACCCCTTCCCCCTGTCACTGGGACAGAGCACAGGGGTCCAGGGAGAAAGAGGGAGAGAAACTACAAGAGAGAAAGAGAGATGGACGGATAGACAGTGAGAGCGAGGGAGATAACAAGAGAAAGACAAGCAGGCGGAGGGGGTGGTGGGGGGAGAGGAAGTGAGAAGAACTGGGAAAGAGCAGGACAGAGACAGACAGAGAGAGAGAGAGAGTGAAACTCCAGGAAGAGAAATACAATGTATGACAGATACAAGGTGAAAATGGGGAGAGAAAGACAGAGAGATAAGTTCGGACAGACAGCAAGACCGAAATCCCAGGGAGAGATATAGGGCAGAGAGAGAGAGGAGTTGCAACAGCAGAGAGATAGAACTGAGAGTGTGGGGTGGTGGTGGGGGCTGTGATGCAGCTAGAATGATGTACAGACAGCAATAGCAAGATCCCACAGAGCTGACAGACAGATGCAGAGAGAGATGAGCAAGGTATTGGTTTTGTGAAAGACTGAATGATCAAGCATTACTGAAAAACCTGGTGAGCTGAAAAATGGGGAAGGGATTCTACTGGGAAATGTAAACAGGACAGCGATGTTGAAAGATAGGGATTAAAGGAAAGATGTGGGAGAGAGAACTGGGAACGCAGAAACAGATATGAGAGCTGCAGAGAGAGAGGGAAACAGTGAAATCTGTGGGATCAGATCCCTCTCTAGCACTTTGCTCCTTTGTCTCTCCCCGTTCCCACAGACGGCCTGAATCCCACAATTCGCGTGTGTGTATGTGTGTGTGTGTGTGTGTGTGTTTGTGCGTGCGCGCGCGCTTTCGTCTGATGATTCCGCATGGCAGAATAATTTGATTCTATGTCTCTGTACTGTCGGGTTTCAACTCCCAAATCAAATGTTGAATCATTCACGATCCTATTGAATAGTAGAGCAGGCTCGAGGGGCTGAATGGTCTCCTACTGTTCCTATTTTGGATTGTCTTTTGTTCTTAACACTACCTCCCAGCTCTTGGCCCCCACACTGGAGGTTATGACTCCACAAGGCCCTGATCTGTAGAGTGCTGCACTCTTCCGTGAGTCTCGGAGGGAACCAGCCTGATTTGGATTGGAGTTGCAGCCTCTCAGTGAGAAGTGAAATCTCCTCGAGATTCCCCTCAGTCTCTCACTGTAAGGTGGAGCAGGCCAGTCTCAGGGAAGCAAACAACAGGCCAGGTCTGCCCTGTCCTCCAGCTCCATTTCAGAAGGCCACATGGGAGGGGCTTGTTTCCTTCATCAGCTTCCCGTGCTCTCCCTTCTGGGTTAGGGTGGGGCCGAATGGCCCTGATCCTGGCTCCTATTGGGGTGCAGGCTGGGTTGAGGGTTATACAGGATATGTCCCTGGAGTGAGGTCATTTAGCTCAGTTGGCAGGTCAGTTGGCTTACCACACCAGCTAGAGTTACTCTGAAGGACTCTCTTTCCCAACCTCTCCCCTCAGCTGGGCCCTGGTGACCCTAGATTAAATCCCCACCAGATCCCACTCTACTCTGTAATGAGGAGCTGTCCCATGCTCTGGAAAGACTATGGTGACATTAAACTGGTTTGTACCTGGAGCACTGTGTGCAGGACTAGTCACTGCATTGCCAGAGGGATGTAAGTGTGTGGGGAGGTTTACTGGATGAATCCCCACTGGAATGAACAGCAGTCTCTTTCCCCCAGTTGAGCCTCCCTGACAGATTTTGAGTCTTTGGAGACACAAGAACCACTTCACTTGAAACAGCAGCTGGGCACACAATAAGACTGGCTAGTTTACACACACACACACACACACACACACACACACACACACAATCACACATTCTCCCAAACACACACACTCTCAATCCCTCAAACATATACACACACACTCTCTCGCACACACAGACGAACACACACTCTCTTTCAAACACACACTCTCACTCCCTCAAACACACACATTCCTCTCTCACACACACATGCACACAAACACACACTCAGACAGACACATACGCAAACACACATTCCCTCTGTCACACACACAGACACACAGAGATACACACACATCCACTCTCTGTCTCACACACACAGACAGACACTCGCTCTCTGTCTCTCTCTCTCTCTCACACACACACACACACACAGATACACACACACAACCACGATTACTGTACGAACATGGAGGAACTTTCGATGGAGAGATTACTTCTCCTCGGACTGGACCCTGAAATCGCATGACGACTGCTCTAGGGAGACAGACAGCAACTGTAAATGACTTGTTGGATCTTCCTGTGCACCACGTCTTGCATCGTTAGCGTTGATCTGTTTGGGTGCCTGCTTTTCTGGAGAGTCTCCAAGCTACAAGTGACCATAGATTGACAACAGTTTTCCTCCAATCCATGTTTAAGACACATGGTGATGTTATTTTTAAATTTTTGTTTAAAAAGATCTGAATCTTCTAAACTGCACGTGGCCTCCATCCCAAATTACGACACCAGTGTGCCTTGCGGACTCTGAGGGAATGATCAGTGAAGTGTATCTGTACCTTCCTACATTCTGCACCTTGTACCACCAGATAGTGCTCCTTCATACCTCAGAAAGCACCACTCTATTGTGTTTACCCACAATGCCCCTCAGACAGTACCTCCACAAAATATTCACATCCTTAACACCTCAGAACACAGCCCAGCCCAACTTTCAGACTGCATTCATCCACAAACCCCTTCAGACCGTAAGGACCCACATCCACTGCAGTCCAAGATTGCAGCCCTGGTCCTCAGAACATTATTGGGTCTCTTGATTAATCATTGAATTCCTACAGTGTAAAATCAGGCCATTCAGCCCATCAGGTCCACATCGGCCGTCTGAAAAGCATCCCACCTACACTCACACTCTCTATTCTATCCCTGTAATGTTGCATTTCTCATGGCTACCCCACCTAACCAGCACATCTTTGGATTGTGGGTAGAAACCGGAACACCCGGAGGGAACCCACAGATACAGGGCGAATGTGTAAACTCCACTCAGACAGTGGCCAGGAGCTAGAATCAAAGTTGCATCCTTGGTGCTGTGAGGAAGCAGTGCTAACCACTGAGGCACCATGTTGTTCTCTCTCCTTGGATGTCATGTCATCTAACCTTTTACTAACCAGTCTCCCAGGTGAAACCTTCTCATCTATCTTCTCAGTCAACCCTTCAAAACCTCTATCAACTTGGATAAACCATTTCCACAAGCCATGCTGATCATCCCTAATCAATTCTTGCTTTTCCAAATGCATGTAAATTGTCTCTCAGAATGCCCTCCAACAGATTACCCACCACTGACCTCAGGCTCGCAGCTCCATAGTTCAATGGCTGTTCCTTGCAGCCTTACTTCAATAATGGCACATCATTAATCACACTCCAGTCTTCAGGCACCTCACCCGTTGCCACTGATCGGTCCACCTGACAAGGCCATCTACATCCTTCTGTAATCTAAGGCTATCATCCTCAGTATTTATCACCCAACCAATCTTCATATCATTCATGAACCCAATGATTAACCCTCCACCATTCAAATCTAAATCTTTTCTATCAACCACATCAGCAAGACCCCAACAGTGAGACATGAACAGACAGAGATTTCTAATTGGGCCATCACTGTCTGCTTCCTGCCACTCAGCATTCTGCGCCAAATTCCTTGGATCTTGAGTTTTTATGTTCACTATAGTTTCCAGCATGGGTCCTGATAAAAGCCTTACTGACCTCCAAGCAGATGACAGGAAAGTATTGCCCTTATTTACACACCTGGTCACCTCCTTAAAAAGTGCAATCCCATTGGTCAGACCTGAGCTCCCCTTAACACAACCATTCTGACTGGTCTTCATGAACTCCAGTCTCTTTAAATGCTGATTAATTCTCTCTCCGAAAATTGCTTCCAACAGACGTCCCACCCACGATATTAGCCTGACTGGCCTGCAGCTGCCTGGTATATCCCATGTTCCTTCTTGAATAACAGTACCACATGGTCAGTCCGACGACACCTCTCCTGTGGCCAGAGGGGATTTGAAAATGTTTGCAAGTGTACCTGCTACTTCCTCCATCACCTCATTCGGTAAACTGAGATAAATTTCCACCGTCTTTGGAGATTTATTGGGTTGGAAGAAGGCCACACCACTTCGAACCATCTCTCTCTATATATATGCTCATTCATTTAATTGTATCACAGAGCATGTCCACGATTTCATATCAACCCTGTCCCAATGAGCATTGACAAAATGCATCCATTCACTGTCGCCTCTGGGTCCATGCACAAATTCTCACTGTGTTTCTCTCATTAGCAATTCACCATTAATGTCACTGTAAGGTACTTTCAGAATTCTATTTCCCCTCTTATCATTCCTCTCTCCCAGGCAAATAGCCTGCGATACGATTTGGAGGAGTGTGGGATGTCATTCTGGATATGGATCGTACCGGGCAGGAAGATCTCTGAGAGTCTTGCACTCCTCAGGGATACTATCGCCTACGTGCAGGACAGGGGGGTGGACACCTGCCTCATCAGCCTGGACCAGAAGAAAGCCTTTGACAGGATATCGCATACATATATGAGGGATGTACTCTCCAAAATGGGCTTTGGGGAGGGAATCGGAAATTGGATCAGACTGCTCTACACCAACATTGTCAGTGCAGTCTCAATCAATGGGTGGGAATCAGATAGCTTCCCTGTAAGATCTGGAGTCAGGCAGGGATGCCCCCTCTCACCCGCCTTGTTTGTGTGTTGCATAGAGCCATTTGCCGAATCCATCAGGAAGGATGCGAGCCTGAGAGGGGTGACTATTCCTGGCAGCGGGGGCCTGCAGGTTAAGGCCTCCCTGTACATGGATGACGTCAACGTTTTCTGCTCGGATCCGCTGTCCGTGTACAGACTCGTGTGCATCTGTGACCAGTTCGAACGGGCCTCGGGGGCCAAGGTAAACCGAGGCAAGAACGAGGCCATGCTCTTCGAGAACTGGGCCGACCAATCCTCTATCCCCTTCACCGTCAGGACTGACCACCTGAAGGTGCTGGGTATTTGGTTCGGGGGGGCTGGGGCGTGCGCCAAGACCTGGGAGGAGCGGATCAGGAAGATGAGACAGAAACTAGGCAGATGGGGGCAACGATCGCTCTCCATCGCGGGAAAAAACCTGGTCATCAGGTGTGAGGTACTTTCAGTATTGCTATATGTGGCACATGTCTGGCCTATCCCCAGGACGTGTGCCGCCGCAGTCACCCGGGCCATCTTCCAATTCATTTGGAGATCAAAGATGGACCGGGTCCGAAGAGACACAATGTACAAAGACTGGTGCAATGGGGGGAAAAACACGCCCAAAGCCACCCTCACCCTGATGGCCACCTTTGTGTGTGGCTGCATCAACTGTGCATGGATCCCCAGTACGCAAACACCAAGTGTCACTACGTACTGAGGTTCTACCTGTCCCCGGTGTTGCGAAGGATGGGCCTGGCCTCGCTGCCGTGGAATGCTCCGAGTAGTTGGACCGTTCCGTATCACCTGTCCTTCGTTGAAAATTTATGAGGAAAAACACCTTTGACCACAAGTCCATCAGGAAGTGGTCAGCACGTAGTGTCCTTGAGACCCTTCAGGAAAAGGAGAGGGCGGATCCTGTCGAGCGGTTCCCTGAGCAGACTGTCAAAGCCTTTTGGCAGAATGCCTCATCGCCAGAACTTTCCAACAAGCACCAAGACGTGGCTTGGCTGGTGGTGAGAAGGGCTCTGCCTGTGAGATCCTTTATGCACGCCCAGACTCTCTGCCGCACCGTACGCTGCCCTCGAAGCGGCTGTGGTGAGGGGGGGAACGAGACTGTCACACACCTCCTTCTGAAATGTGCCTATGCAGAGGAAGTCTGGAGAGGAATGCAGTGGTGTTTGTCGAGGTTCGTCCCAAGCAGTGCTGTGATGCGGGACTCCGTGCTCTATGGCCTGTTCCCTGGGACGCACTCTGAGACGAACATCAACTGCGCCTGGAGGATCATCAAATCGGTGAAGGACGCTCTCTGGGCGGTCCGAAACCTGTTGATCTTCCAGCTGAAGGAGTTGACCCCGACTGAGTGTTGCAGACTGGCACATTCCAAGGTCCAGGACTACGTGTTGAGGGACGGGCTGAAGCTTGGGGAAGCTGCCGCCAAGGAGCAGTGGGGAAAGACCACTGTGTAACATCTGCCTTCCTAAAGAAGAAGAACAGGGGGCCCATGCAGTCGTTTGGGCTCTGCTGACGCCTCAGCTAAATATATGGGCATATGATTGAGAAATGCACAGACCTGTATATAACAATGATAAATTCTGATCTCTGTATGTAAATGTTGACATATGTATGGCATGACCAAATGTACAGACCATCAAATTATTTTATGAATAAAGTATATTTTTGAAATAAAACAAATTCTAGTCGGTGTAAATCAGGAAACACTGATACTTCGACAAACTTCAGGGCTGTGCAAATCAGTAATCAGCGACACTTAGAATAATTTCAGGTCAGTAGAAATCAATAACCAGCGACAGTTGGAAAAGTTTAGGGTCAGTGCAAATCAGTAACCACAAATGGTTGGAATGATTGCGGGTCAGTACAAATCAATATGCACTGAGATTTCAAAAAAATTCGGGTCAGTAAAAATTAGTCAACATCCACACTTAGAGAAACTGAAGGTCAGTTACAAATTAGTAACCACCAACAGTTGGAAAAATTTAGGGTCAGTTCAAATCAGTAAGCCCTGCCACTTTGAAAAATATTGGATGAGTACAAATCAGTAATCACCAACAGTGAGAGAAATTACGGGTCAGTACAAATCGGTGAGCACTTTCATTTCAAAAGAATTTGGGTCAGTGCAAATCAATAACCATCCACACTTCGAAAATGTTCGGGTCAGTAGAAATCAGTAACCACTAAAACTGAGAATAATTTGGAGTCAGTACAAATCAGGAAACACTGATCCATGGAAAAAAATTCTGGTCGGTGCAAATCAGGAAACACTGACAGTTGGAAACATTTAGTTCAAATCAGTAAGCCCTGACAAATCGAAAAATTTTGGGGGAGTACAAATCAGTAATCACCAAAATGTTGACAAATTACGGGTCAGTACAAATCGTTGAGTACTGACATTTAAAAAAGTTTTGGGATAGTGCAAATCAGTCACCATCTGGGCTTAGCAAAATTTGTGCTCAGTAAAAATCAGTAACCACCAACACTGAGAAAATGTTCGGGTCAGTGCAAATCAGTAAACACTGGCACATGGAAAAAAATTCTGGTCGGTGCAAATCACTGACACTTTGAGAAATTTCAGGGCAGTGCAAATCAGTAACCACCAATACGTAGAATAATTTCAGGTCAGTAGAAATCGATAATCACCGACAGTTGGAAAAAGTTAGGGTCAGTGCAAATCAGTAAGCACTAACACTTTGAAAAATGTCTAGTCAGTGAAAATCAGTAACCATTGACAGTTGGAAAAATATATGGTCAGAACAAATCGGGGAGCACTGACACATCAAAAGAATTTGGGTCAATGCAAATCAGTAACCATTCACACTTAGAAAATGTTCGGATCAGTAGAAATCAGTAACCACCAAATCTGAGAATAATTTGGCTTCAGTATAAATCAGTAACCACTGATACATGGAAAAAAAAAGGTCAGTCAAATCAGGAAACAAAACAGTTGGAAAAATTTAGGGTCAGTTCAAATCAGTAAACACTGCCACTTTGAAAAATATTGGGGGAGTACAAATCAGTAATCACCAACAGTTAGAGAAATTACGGATCAGTACAAATCGGTGAGCACTGACATTTCAAAAGAATTTGGGTCACTGCAAATCAGTCACCATCCACACTTCGAAAATGTTCGGGTCAGTAGAAATCAGTAACCACTGACACAGAGAATAATTTGGAGTCAGTACTAATCAGTAATCACTGATACATGGAATAAAAATTTCTGGTCGGTGCAAATCAGGAAACTCTGACACTTCGACAAACTTCATGACAGTGCAAATCAGTAACCACCGACACAGAGAATAATTTCAGGTCAGTAGAAATCAATAACCACCGACAGTTGGAAACATTTCGGGTCAGTACAAATCGATAAGCACTGACATTTAAAAATTTTTTAGGACAGTGCAAATCAGTCACTGTCTGTGCTCAGCAAACTTTGTGCTCAGTAAAAATCAGTAACCACCGACACTGAGAATCATTTGGGGTCAGTGCAAATCAGTAAACACTGGTACATGGAAAAAAATTCTGGTCGGTGCAAATCACGAAACACTGACACTTCGACATAACTTTGGGGCAGTGCAAATCAGTAACCACTCACAGTTTGAAAAATTTCAAATTAGTACAAATCAGGAACCAGTGACAGCAAGAAACGTTTAGGGTCAGTACAAATCAGTAACCACTGAGAGGTGGAAACATTTCGGGTCAGTACAAACCAATAAGTACTGAGATTTGAAAAGAATTTGGGTCAGTACAAATCAGTCACCATCCACACTTGGAAAAACTGAGGGTCAGTTACAAATCAGTAAGCACTAACACTTCAAAAAATGACTAGTCAGTGAAAATCAGTAACCACTAACAGTTGGAAAAATTTAGGGTCAGTGAAAATCACTAAGCACTGACACTTCGAAAAATATTGGGTGACTACAATTCAGTAATCACCAAAAAGTGGAAAAATTACAGGTCAATACAAATTGGTGAGCACAGACATTTCAAAAGAATTTGGGTCAGTGCAAATCATTAACCATCCACACTTAGAAAATGTTCGGGTCAGTAAAAATCAGTAACCACGAAAACTGAGAATAATTTGGGGTCAGTACAAATCAGCAACCAGTGATACATAGAAAAAATTCTGGACGGTGCAAATCAGGAAACACTGACAGTTGGTAAAAGTTAGGGTCAGTAAAAATCAGTAACCACTGACACAGAATAATTTGGTGCCAGGACTAATCAGTAACCACTGGTACATGGAAAACATTTCTGGTTGGTACAAATCAGGAAACTCTGACACTTCAACAAACTTCAGGGCGTTGCATATCAGTAACCACTGACACTAAGAATAATTTCAGGTCATTAGAAATCAATAACCACCGACAGGTGGAAAAATTTCGGGTCAGTACAAATCGGTAAGCACTGACATTTAAAAAATTTTGGGACAGTGCAAATCAGTCACCATCCGCGCTTAGTCAAATTTGTGCTCAGTAAAACTCTGTCACCACCGACACTGAGAAAATGTTCGGGTCAGTGCAAATCAGCAAACACTGGTACATGGAAAAAACATTCTGGTCGGTGCAAATCACAAAACACTGACACTTCGACAAACTTTCAGACAGTGCAAATCAGTAACCACGGACAGTTGTAAACGTTTCGGGTCAGTACAAATCAGGAACCAGTGACAGTTTGAAAAATTTCAAGACAGTACAAATCAGTAACCACTGACACTAAGAAAGATTTTGGGTCTGTGCAAATCAGTAAACATCCACACTTGGAAACATTTGGGGTAATACAAATCAGTAACCACCAACATTTGGAAAAAATTCAAGGCAGTACACATGATTCATCACCGACACTTAGAAAAATTTGGGGTCAGTGTAAATCAGTAACCACTGAGAGTTGGATGAATTTCAAGTTAGTACAAATCAGTAAGCACCAACACTGAGAGTAATTTTGGGTCAGTACAAATCATTAACCACCGACAGGTGGAAAAATTATGGGTCAGTACAAATTGGTAAGCACTGATGTTTAACATAATTTTGGGGTCAGTGCAAATCAGTAACCACCAACACTGAGAAAATGTTCGGGTCAGTACAAATCAGTATCCACTGACACATGGAGACATTTCTGTTTGGGTGCATATCAGGAAACACTGACACTTCGACAAACTTTGGGGCCGTGCAAATCAGTAATATCTGACATTTAGAAAAATTTCAGGTTTTTACAAATCTGTAACCACCAAAACGTGGAAAAATTACAGGTCAGTACAAATCAGTAAGCACTGACATTTCAAAACATTTCGGGACAGTGCAAATCAGTAACCCACAAAATTAGAAACATTTTGGGTCAGTGCAAATCCATAACCATCCACACTTGGAAAAACCTCGGGTCAGTCCAAATCAGTAAACACCGATAGTTGGATAAATTTCGGGTCAGGACAAATCAGTGTGGGAAAAGATTTTCTAACCCACAATAAGCCCACAAAAGCAAAATTGGCCAAACTGTACCAGAAGACCCAGAATTCCCGAGCAGCTCACAAGCCGAATCAGACAGCACACATACAAGGGATTAGGATTTCTGCTCCCACTGACATGACACAACACCACAGTTATCTCAAAGCCCTAAGGACAGTTTCACAACCCAGCAATACTAAAGTCACACAAGGAGTGGGTCAGACAGAGAGGCACCAGCAAGGACACCCTCCAGGAACAGGACAATGGAAACACCTCACTACTTCAGGAGAGATATTAACACCCACCTGTGAAGAGGAATGGAACCGTCGATCCTGTCAGGATGTTGCATTGTGTGAAGGAACAGGACATTCATCCAATAAACTGCTTTCCAATTCGCATCCTTGGACCTAGATGACTCCATTTCCAGATACATTGTAGTTTCCCATTTCTTAATCAGTGTCATTGTGCAGCAATATTATAAAACTGGTCTCAGCCTCAGCTTTGGGAAGAGAAATTCTGATCTACATGTACAGACTGTCAGTTCTGCGTCAGCTGGTCTGTTTACTCTTCCAGCCAGATTGCTTGCAATAAACTACTTGTCAATTTCACTTCGAGCTGTGTTTTGTGATCTCGAACCTAATGGGCAAATTTCTCTGACCCTCCCTTTCTCCTTACCCCCTTTCCTTCCCCCGCTCTCCTTCCCCCCTCCTTACCACCTCTCTACCCCCTCTCTCTTTCTGTCCTTCTCGCCTTCCCCTCGTCCTTCCCCTAATTTCTTCGCACCCTATACTTCACCCCTCCTTTCCCCCTCTCCTTTCCCCCTCTGTCCTTCCCCCAAATCTCCTTCACTTTCTCCTCCCCTCTCTCCTTCCCCCCTCTTTTACCCATCTCCTTGGCCTCTTCCCCCTCTCCTTTCACCCTCTCCATCCCCCTCTCCTCACCCCAACTCCTTAACCCTCTCTCCTTTCCCCATCTCATTGCCCCCTCCTCCCTCCCTCTCCTTCCTCCTCCAATCCCCCTTCCACCTCTCCTTCCTCCTTTCCTTTCACCCTTTCTTCCCCCTTCTTCCACCCTTCCTTTCCCCCACCTTCCCTCTCTCTTCTTCCACCCCTCTCCTTCCCCCCACTCTCTTCTTCCCCCTACTCTATTCTTCCTCCCTTCCCCCCTCTCCTTCCCCCTTCCCCTTCTCTCTTTTCCCTGCCTCTCCTCCCCCTCTCCTTCTCCCATCTCTCCTTCCCTCCGACCCCCTCACCTTCCCTCCTTCCCCCTCCCCTTCCACCCTCCTTTCTCTCCCTCCTCCTCTTCTTCCCCCCTCTCCTCCCCCCCTCCTTCCACCCTCCTTTCTCCCCTCTCCACCTCTCCTTCCCCCACTCCCTCTCCTTTCCCCAATCCGTCTCTTTTCCTTCCCCCTCTCCTTCCACCCTCCTTTCTCCCCTCTCCTCCTCTCCTTTCCCCACCCACTCTCTTTGGTTTCCCCCTCTCCTTATCCCCTCCCCACACTCCTTCACCCTCTCCTTCCTTCCCTTCCCCACTCCTTCACCCCCACCTCATTCCCCCCTTGTTCCCCCAGCCTTCCCCCTCTTTTCCCGTACCTTCCCACCTCCTTTCCCCTCCTACCTTTCCACTTCCCCCATCCTCTCCACACCTTCCCTCGTCTTTCCTCTCTCCTCCCCTTCTCTCTCTCCTCCCCTTCCTCTCCCTGACCCCCCAACCCCTCCATGTCTTCTTCCCACCCTCCCCATCTCCTTGTCCGCCCCTCTCCTCACCTCCCCTTCTCCTCGCCCCCCCCCACCCACCCACAATCTCCTCCCCCTCCCATCTCCAGTACGGCACCTCTAAATGGTAGAGTTGGTCCAGGGCATCATTAAATGGATGAATGAGTATCGGGGTATGAGTAAATGGGAGAACTGGTGGGCCATCAGTAGGTGGGTTTGGTACACAGTGCCATTACATTAGAAAATTAGTGGGAGTGCCGATAAATTAGAGAATTGGAACAGAGTAGGTCTAAATGGGAGAATAGGGACAGGGAATCACTAAAAAGGAGAAATGTTGCAAGCATCAGGAAATTGGAGTTTCAGTTCAGCGCACCCCAAAATGACCAAATGTGAGTAGGGAACCAATCCGTGTAAGAAGCATATCAGAGAACAGTTACATGGGCATCAGTATTTGGAGGCTTGCTAGAGAGAGTGTACACGTGAGAGATAGATTGCGAGTGCACGAGGAAGGGAGTGTGTGTGCGTGCATGAGTGAGAGTGTACATGTGTGAGTGAGAGAGAGTGTGCACATGCAGGACTTACACAGTCAAGTGTTGTTGAACAGAGAGACCAAGGGGGGGGCAGGTACATAGTTCCTTGAAAGTGGTGGTCACAGGTAGGCAGGGTCACAGGGTGGTGAAGGAAGCATTTAGCAGGCTTGCCTTTATCGGGCAGAGCACTGAGCCCAGGAGTTGGGACGTCATGTTACAGCTGTACAAGACACTGGTGAGGCCACATTTGGAGGACTGCATACCATCATGTTCACCCTGCTGTAGGAAGGAGGTTATTAAACGGCAAAGGGTGGAAAACAGATTTACAAGGATATTACCCAGACTGGAAGGCGTGAGCTCTCAGGAGAGGTTGGGACATTTTATCCTGGAGCACAGGAGGCTGGGGGGTGACTGTACAGAGGGTTATAGAATCATAAAGGGGATATGTTTAAGATGAGATGGGAAAGATTTAAAAGGGACCTGAGGGGCAACTTTTTAACTCAGAGAGTGGTGTGTATATGGAAGGTGAGGAAGTGATAGAGGTGAGTACAATTACAACATTTAAAATACATTAGGATAGGGGTGATGGTAGGAAACGTGCAAATAGGCCTAGCTCAGTTGAGGAAAACTGGTCAGCACAGACCAGTTAGGCTGAATGGCCTGTTTCCTTGCTGTGTTAATGATCTAGATGAAAGAACTGAGGGCATTCTGTCTACGTTTGCCGATGATATAAAGATAGGTAGAGGGACAGGTAGCATTGAGGAGGTGGGGAGGCTGCAGAAGGATTTGGACAGGTGAGGAGAGTGGGCAAAGAAGTGGCAGATAGACTACAATGTGGGAAATTATGCACATTGGTTGGAGGAATAGAGACAGAGAGGCATGGACTATTTTCTAATTGGGGAGAAAATTCAGAAATCTGAAAGGCAGAGAGACTTGGGAGTTCCTGTCCAGGATTCTCTCAAGGTAAACCTGCAGGTTGAGTCAGTAATTAGGAAGGCAAATGCAATGGTGGTATTTATTTTGAGAACACTTGATTATAAAAGCAGGGATGTATTTCTGAGGCTCTATAAAGCTCTATAAAGCTTAACACATGAGGAATGTGTGAGGACTCTGGGTCTATCCTCAATGGAGTTCAGAAGGATGAGGGGGTGGGGGATCTAATAGAAACTTACAGAATACTGAATGGCCTGGACAGAGCGGATGTTGGGAAGATGTTTCCATTTGGTCGGAGAGACTGGGAACCAATGGCACTGCCTTAGAGTAAAGGGAATAGCTCTTCGAACAGAGATAAGGAGAAACTTATTGATACAGAGTGTGGGGAATCTGTGGAATTCATTCCCACTGAAGGTTGGGGAGGCGAACTCACTGAGTATCTTGAAGACTGAGATCGATAGGTTCCTGAGTATCAAGGGTTACAGGGAGAAAGGGGGAGAATGAGATTGAGAAACCTATCAGCCATGATTGAATGGTGGAGCAGGCTCGGTGGGCTGAATGGTCTTATGGCATGACTCTGTCATTTCTATCATCTCAAAAACTGACTCCCGGGTAACTGTTACACTGTATAAAAACCATCTTGAGTCCCTCAATTACATTCCAGTCTGTAACGTACTCCTGTATATAAACCACCCCCATACCTTCGATTAGATTCATGTCTGCAACTCACTCCCAGTTATCAGTCTCTCTGCGTTTTAACCACCCCAATAACCTCGATTAGATTCCAGTCTTTAAATCACGCCTGGTTAAATATTAGTCTCTAGCTAAAGTAATCAAACATCTTGTTTAGATTCCAGTCTGTAACTCTCTTCTGTCTCTGTTATTCTGTATATAACCCCCCTGACCCCTTCAATTAGATTCCAGGCTGTAACTCAGTCCTGTTACTTCAAATTTATATCCCCACTGAACCCTCGATTCGATTCCAGTCAGAAACTCACTTTTGGGTATCTGATATTCGATATGCAAAGCACTGTACTCACACCGAGTGGAAGAGTGAGTAAGAGAGTGAGTGCGTAAGTGTCCGTGTGAAGGATGTGTGAGCGAAAGTCAGTGTCTGTACATGACAATGTGTGTATATGAGAGTGTGTGTGAGTGCATGTGAGAGTGTGTGAGTGTCTGTGTGTTTGTGTTTGCATGTGTGTTGTGAGTGAGTGTGTGTCTTTGTGTTAGTGAGTGAGTGAGTGTGAGTGTGAGGCTGTGGATGTGTACATGAGTGTGAGGAGTGCCATCATGTAATCATTGACACTCAAGTTGGACACACATAGAACATAGAACATAGAACAATACAGCGCAGTACAGGCCCTTTGGCCCTCGATGTTGCGCCGATCAAAGCCCACCTAACCTACACTAGCCCACTATCCTCCATATGCCGATCCAATGCCCGTTTAAATGCCCATAAAGAGGGAGAGTCCACCACTGCTACTGGCAGGGCATTCCATGAACTCACGACTCACTGAGTAAAGAATCTACCCCTAACATCTGTCCTATACCTACCACCCCTTAATTTAAAGCTATGCCCCCTTGTAATAGCTTACTCCATACATGGAAAAAGGTTCTCATGGTCAACCCTATCTAAACCCCTAATCATCTTGTATACCTCTATCAAGTCACCCCTAAACCTTCTTTTCTCCAATGAAAACAGCCCCAAGTGCCTCAGCCTGTCCTGTTATGATCTTCCTACCAGACCAGGCAACATCCTGGTAAACCTCCTCTGCATCCGTTCCAGTGCCTCCACATCCTTCCTATGGTATGGCGACCAAAACTGCACACAATACTCCAGATGCGGCCGCAACTGCAACATGACCTCAGGACTCCGGAACTCAATTCCTCTACCAATAAAGCCCAGTACACCATATGCCTTCTTCACTGCACTATTTACCTGGGTGGCAACTTTCAATGATCTGTGTACATGGACACCAAGATCCCTCTGCTCATCCACACTAAGTACCCGACCATTAGCCCAGTACCCCATCTTTTTGTTACTCTTACCAACGTGAATCACCTCACACTTAGCTACATTGAACTCCATTTGCCACCTTTCTGCCCAGCTCTGCAGCTTATCTATATCCCGCTGTAACCTGCCATATCCTTTTTCGCTGTCCACAACTCCACCGACTTTCGTATCATCCGCAAACTTGCTCACCCAACCTTCTAACCCCTCCTCCAGGTCATATATAAAAATGACAAACAGTAATGGTCCCAAAACAGATACTTGCGGAACACCGCTAGTAACTGCACTCCAAGATGAATCTTTAACATCAACTACTACCCTCTGCCTTCTTCCAGCCAGCCAATTACTAATCCAATCCTCCAACTCACCCTCAATGCCATACCTCCGTATTTTTTACAGTAACCTACCATGGGGTACCTTATCGAACGCCTTGCTAAAATCCATATACACTACATCTACCACTTTCCCCTCGTCCTCCTCCTTAGTCACCTTCTCGAAGAATTCAATAAGGTTTGTGAGGCACGACCTGCCCTTCACAAAACCATGCTGACTATCCCTTATCACATTATTTCTATCCAGATGTTCATAAATCCTATCCCTTACAATTCTCTCGAAGAGTTTGCCCAAAACAGAAGTGAGACTCACCGGCCTATAGTTACTAGCATTATCCCTACTCCCCTTCTTGAACAAGGGAACCACTTTTGCTGTCCTCCAGTCTTCTGTCACTATTCCTGTAGACAACGAGGACATAAAAATCAAGGTCAATGGCTCTGCAATCTCCTCCCTTGCTTCCCAAAGAATCCCAGGATAAATGCCATCAGGCCAAGGGGACTTATCTATTTTCAACCTTTCCAGAATTTCCAACACCTCTTCCCTACATACCTCAAAGCCGTCCATTCCAATTAATTGTGACTCAGTATTCACATCGGCAACAATGTCCTTTTCCTGAGTGAATACTGACGAAAAATATTCATTCAGTATCTCCCCAATCTCTTCAGCCTCCACACATAACTTCCCACTACTGTCCTTGACTGGATCTATTCCTACCCTAGTCATTCTTTTATTCCTGACATACCTAAAGAAAGCCTTAGGGTTTTACGTAATCCTACCAACTAAGGACTTTTCATGTCCCCTCCTTTCTGCTCTTTGCCCTCTCTTCAGAACCTTCCTGGCAACCTTATAACACTCAGTCGCCCCAATTGAACCTTCACGCCTCATCTTTACATAGGCCGCCCTCTTCCATTTAACAAGGGATTCCAATTCCTTATTAAACCACGGCTCCCTCACAAGACCCTTTCCTCCCTGCCTGACAGGTGCATACTTATCTAGGACACTCAATAGTTGCTCCTTGAACAAGCTCCACATATCAATTACGCCATTGTCTTGAAGCCTAATTTTCCAAGCCACACATCCTAAGTCATGCCTCACCGCATCATAATTTCCCTGCCCCCAGCTATAACTCTTACCCTGCAGTGCCCACTTATCCCTCTCCATCACTAAAGTAAAAGTCACTGAATTGTGGTCACTGTACCCAAAGTGCTCACCTACCTCTAATTCTAACACCTGGCCTGGTTCATTACCCAGAACCAAATCCAGTATGGCCTCACCCCTTGTTGGCCTGTCTACATATTATGTGAGGAAACCCTCCTGCACACATTGGACAAACACCGACCCATCTAACGAACTCGAGCTACAGCTTTCCCAGTCAATATCAGGAATGTTAAAGTCCCCCATAACAACCACCCTATTACTTTCAGTATTCTTCTGAATCATTCTCACAATCCTATCTTCTATGTCTCACGGACTATTAGGAGGCCTGTAAAAAACTCCAAACAGGGTGACCTCACCTTTCGTATTCCTAACCTCAGCCCAAACTACCTCAGATGGCGAATCTTCATATATTGTCCTTTCCACCGCTGTAATACTATCTTTGACAAGCAATGCCACACCTCCCCCTCTTTTACCGCCACCTCTGACCCTACTAAAACATTTAAACCTTGGAACCTGCAACAGCCAATCCTGTCCCTGTTCTACCCATGTCTCCATAATAGCCACAACATCGAAATCTCAGGTACCAACCCACGCTGCAAGTTCACCTACCTTATTTCGTATACTTGTTGCATTGAAGTATACACACTTCAAGCCACTTTCCTGTTTACAGGCACCCTCCTTTGAGATTGATGCCATATTCCTAACCTCCCTAAACTCCAGGTCCTGCACCATAAAGCTACAGTCTAGGTTCCCATGCCCCTGCAGAGTTAGTTTAAACCCCCCCCCCCCCTCCCAAGAGCACAAGCAAACCTCCCCCCAAGGATACTGGTGCCCCTCAGGTTCAGGAGTAGACCATCCTTTTTATAGAGGTCCCACCTTCCCCAGAAAGAACCCCAGTTATCCAGATACCGGAATCCCTCCCTCCTGCACCATCCCTGTCGCCACGCATTTAACTGTTCTCTCTCCTCATTTCACGACGCTCTATCACGTGGCACGGGTAACAAACCAGAGACAGCAACTCTGTTTGTTCTAACTCTGAGCTTCCAACCTAGCTCCCTGAAAGCCTGTCTAACATCCTCAGTCCTCCTCCTACCTATGTCATTGGTGCCAATGTGGACCACGACTTCAGGCTGCTCCCACGTCCCCTTAAGGAACCGGAAAACACAATCAGAGACATCACGTACCCTTGCACCTGGGAGGCAACATACCAAACGTGAGTCTCTCTCGCCCCCACAAAACCGCCTATCTGTGCCCCGAACTATCGTGTCCCCAATTACTATTGCTCTGCTCTTCTCCACCCTTCCCTTCTGAGCAATGGGGACAGGCTCCGTGCCAGTGGCTTGAACCCCATTGCCTACCCCTGGTAAGTCGTCCCCCCCACAAGTGTCCAAAACGGTATACTTGTTCTTGAGGGGAGCAGCCGCAAGGGGTCCCTGCACTGGCTGCTTCCTCCCAGTCCCCCTCACTGTCACCCATCTGTCTGCAATCTTTGGAGTTACTACTTCCCTAAAGCTCCGATCTATGACCCCCTCTGCCTCCCGAATGATCCTAAGTTCATCCAACTCCAGCTCCAGTTCCCTAGCATGGTCTTGGAGGAGCTGGAGATGGGTGCACTTCCTGCAAGTGTAATCAGCAGGGACGTCCACGGCATCCCTCACCTCAAACATGTTGCAAGAGGAACATTACACTACCTTCACTGCCATCCCTCTAAAAGTAACCTTTTTTAAAAAAAAAACTGGGTCTAAAGAATAGAACAAGCAAAAGGCATCACTTCCCTCCTTCCTACAACGGGTATTATTATTAGGTTAGAGGAGGAGGGCGGGTGAGTTTCAGAGCATGTCAGAGAGAGACACAGCGTGTCACAGTTTGTCTAAGAGAGTGTTGGAGAGAGTCAGAGAGCGTGACAGTTTGTCATAATTTGTCAGAGAGTGTCATAGTGTGCCTCAGAGAGTGTCATAGTGTGTCTCAGAGATTGTCGGAGAGGGTCACAGTGTGTCTCAGACAGTGTGAGAGAGAGTCAAAAGATGTCACAGTGTGTCTCAGAGAGTGACCGAGTGTCTCAGAGAGAGGCAGAGAGTGTCACAGTGTGTCTCAGAGAGTCAGAGATAGACAGAAAGTGTCACAGAGATTGTCATAGTCGGTCGGAGAATGTCACAGTGTGTCTCAGTGAGTGTCAGAGAGAATCACAGAGTATCACAATGTATCTCAGAGAGTGACAGAGAGAGTCACAGAGTGTCACCGTGCGTCTCAGAGATGGTCAGAATGTGTCACAGTGTTTTACAGTCTGTCAGAGAGTGTCATAGAGTGTTACAGTGTGTCTCAGAGAGGGTCAGAGAATTTTACAGTGTGTCTCAGAGAGTCAGAGAGTGTCACAGTGTGTCACAGTCTGTCAGGGATTGTCACATTGTGCCTCAGAGTGTCAGAGAAAGTCAGAGAATGTCACAGTGTGTCATAGACTGTCAGAAAATGTCACAGTTTGACTCAGAGCGTCGGAGAGAGTCAGAAAGTGTCACAGTGTGTTCAGAGAGTGTCACAGTATGTCAGTGTGTCAGCGAAGGTTGCAGTGTATTTCAGAGTATATCAGAGAGAGTCAGAAAGTGTCAAAATGTGTCATACTGTGTCTCAGAGAGTGTCAGAGAGGGTCAGCATTTGTCTCAGAGAGTGTCACAGTCTGTGAGAGAGTGTTACAGTGTGTCTCAGAGATTGACAGAAAAAGTCAGAGAGTGTCACATCGTGCCTCAGTGTCAGAGAGTGTCACAGTCTGTCTCAGAGAGTGTCAGAGAGAGACAGAAAGTGTCACAGTGTGTCTCAGAGAGTGCCACAGTGTCTCAGAGAATGTCACCGTGTGTCAGATAGCATCGCAGTCGGGCAGGGAGTGTCACAGAGAGTGTCACAATCTGTCAGAGAGAGTGTCACAGTCTGTTTCAGAGGGTGACAGAGAGAGTCAGAAGGTGTTACACTGTGTCGCAGAGAGGGTCAGAGAGTCTCAGAAAGTGTCACAGTGTGTCTCAGAGAGTGTCACAGTGTGTCTCAGAGGCTCAGAGAGTGCCACAAAGTGTCACAGTTTGTCGCAGAGAGTGTCACATTGTGTCACAGTCTGTCAGAGAGGGTCACAGTATATTTCAGAGTGTATCAAACAGTGTCAGAGAGAGTCAGCATTTGTCTCAGAGAGGGTAACAGTCTGTCAGAGGGTGTTACTGTGTGGCTTAGAGGGAGTCAAAAGTGTCACAGTGCATCTCCGAGAGTGTCACAGTGTCTTAGAGAGTGTCACAGTGTGTCAGAGTGTGTCACAGTGTGTCAGAGAGTGTCAGAGGGTGTCTCAGTGTGTCAGAGAGAGTCACAGAGTGTCACAGCATGTCTAAGAGAGTGTCACAGGGCATCAGAGAGTGTCACAGTGTGCTTCAGAGAGTGTCAGAGCGTGTCAGAGAGTCCACAGTGTGTCTCGGAGAGTGTCACAGTGTGTCAACAAGTGTCACAGAGTGCCTCAGAAAGAGTCAGATAGAGTCAGAGTGTCTCACAGTGTGTCACAATCTGTCAGAGAGTGTCAGAGGGTGTCTCAGTGTGTTAGAGAGAGTCACAGAGTGTCACAGCATTTCTAAGAGAGTGTCACAGGGCATCAGAGAGTGTCACAGTCTGTCTCAGAGCGGGTCAGAGTGTGTCGCAGTAGGTCAGAGAGTGCCACAGTGTTCCTCAGAGAGTGTCAGAGAAAGTCAGAGAATGTCACAATGTGCCATAGTCTGTCAGAGAGTGTCACAGTGTTTCTCAGTGAGTGTCAGAGAGAGTCACAGTGTGTCTCAGGGAGTCAGAGAGAGATGGAAAGTGTCACAGTGTGTCTCAGAGAGTGTCGCAGTGTCACAGAAAATGTCACCGTGTGTCAGAGAGTGTCACAGTAGGTCAGAAAGTGTCATCGTGTGTCTCAGAAATTGTCACAGTCTGTCAGAGTCTGTCAGAGAGTGTCACAGTGTTTCTCAGAGAGTGTCACAATGTCACAAAAAATGTCACCGTGTGTCAGAGAGTGTCGATCTAGGTCAGAGAGTGTCATCGTGTGTCACAGAAATTGTCACAGTCTGTCAGAGAGTGTCACAGTGTTTCTCAGAGAGTGTGAGAGAGCGTCACAGTGTATCTCAGTGTGTCAGAGAGAGTCACATTGTGTCTCAGAGAGAGTCAGAGAGTGTCACAGAGTGTCTCAGGGAGTCAGAGAGAGGCGGAAATTGTCAGTGTGTCTCAGAGAGCGGCAGAGTGTCACAGAAATTGTCACAGTCTGTCAGAGAGTGTCACAGTGTTTCTCAGATAGTGTCAGAGAACATTACAGTGTATCTCAGAGTGTCAGACAGAGTCACATTGTGTCTCAGAGAGTCAAACAGTGACACAGTGTGTCTCTGAGAGTGTGAGAGAGAGTCAAAAAATGTCACAATGTTTCTCAGAGAGTGACCAAGTGTCTCAGAGAAAGACAGATAGTCAGAGAATGTCACAGTTGGACAATGTCTGTCAGAGAGCGTCATAGTGTGTCTCACAGTGTGTCAGAGATAGTCAGAAAATGTCACAGTGTTTCTCAGAGAGTGTCAAAGAGAGTCACATTGTGTCTCAGAGAGAACCAGAGAGTGACACAGTGTGTCTCAGAGAGTGTGAGAGAGTCAAAAAATGTCACAGTGTATCTCAGAGAGTGACCGAGCGTCTCAGAGAATCAGAGAGCGATAGCAAGTGTCACAGTGTGTCTCAGAGAGTGTCACAGTGTGTCAGAGAATGTCACAGTGTTTCTCAGACAGTGTTACAGTGTGTCTCAGAGAGGGTCAGTGAGTCAAAGAGTGTCATATTGTGTCATCCTGTGCCTCTGAGCGTGTCTGAGACAGTCAGAGAGTCTCACAGTGTATTTCAGAGAGTGTCAGAGAGCGCCAGACAGGGACACAGTGTGTCATACTATGTCTCAGAGAGTGTCACAGAGGGGCAGAGAGTCCACAGTGTGACTCAGAGAGAGTCACAGACTCTCTAATAATGTCACAATGTGTCATAGTGTGTCACAGTGTGTTTAAGAACCAATCAGAGAGTGTCACCGTGTGTCTCAGAGAGTGTCACAGTGTGTCACAGTCTGTCAGAGAGTATCAGAAGGTGTCAGAGGGTCTCTCAGTGTGCCAGAGAGAGTCACTGAGTGTCACAGCATGTCTAAGAGAATGTCACAGGGCATCAGAGAGTGTCGCAGTCTGACTCAGAGTGGGTCAGAGTGTGTCGCAGTAGGTCAGAGTGTGTCATCGTGTGTCACAGAAATTGTCACAGTCTGTCAGAGAGTGTCACAGAGTTTCTCAGAGATTGTCAGAGAGCGTCACAGTGTATCTCAATGTGTCAGTGAGAGTCACATTGTGTCTCAGAGAGAGAGTCAGAGAGTGTCACAGAGTGTCTCAGAAATTGTCACAGTCTGTCAGAGAGTGTCACAATGTTTCTCAGAGAGTGTCAGAGAGCGTCACAGTGTATCTCAGAGTGTCAGACAGAGTCACATTGTGTCTCAGAGAGAGTCAGAGAGTGACACAGTGTGTCACAGTCTGTCAGAGAGTGTCACAGTGCTTTTCAGAGAGTGACAGAGAGTGTCAAAGTGTGTCTCAGAGAGTGTCATAGAGAATCAGAGAGTGTCACAGTGCATCACAATTTGTCAGAGAGAGTTACAGTGCGTCTCAGAGAATGTCAGAGAGTGTCAGATAGCGTCACAGTGTGTCTCCGAGAGTGTCACAGTAACGCAGAAAATGTCACCGTGTGTCAGAGAGTGTCGCAGTAGGTCAGAGAGTGTCATTGTATGTCACAGAAATTGTCACAGTCTGTCAGAGAGTGTCACAGTGGTTCTCAGAGTGTCAGAGAGCGTCACAGTGTGCCTCAGAGAGAGTCAGAGAGTGTCACAGTGTGTCTCAGAGAGAGTCAGATAGAGTCAGAGTGTCTCACATTTTTTTACAGTCCGTCAGAGAGTGTCACAGGGTGTCTCAGTGTGTCAGAGAGAGTCACAGAGTGTCACAGCATGTCTAAGAGAGTGTCATAGTGTGTCACAGTGTGTCTAAGAACCAGTCAGAGAGTATCACCATGTGTGTCAGAGAGAGTCAGAGAGCGACACAGTGTGTAACAGTCTGTCAGAGAGTGTCACAGTGCTTTTCAGAGTGTCAGAGAGTATCACAGTGTGTCACAGTGTGTCTCAGAGAGTGTCAGAGTGTCACAGTGTGTCTCAGAGAGTGTCACAGAGAATCAGAGTGTCACAGGGCGTCACAATCTGTCAGAGAGAGTCATAGTGCGTCTCAGAGAATGTCAGAGTGTGTCAGATAGCGTAACAGTGTGTCTCAGAATGTGTCACATGTGTTTGAGAGAATGTCCGAGAGAGTCAAAGAGTGTTATGCTGTGTCTCAGAGCGTGTTAGAGACTGTTACAGTCTGTCTCAGACAGTGTCACAGTGTGTCTCAGAGTGTCAGAGAGAGTCATTGAGTGTCATAGTGTGTCTCAGACAGCGTCAGATAGGTCAGAGAGTGTCACAGTGTGCCTCTTAGAGCGTCAGAGTGTGCCTGAGAGTGGCAGAGTGAGTCAGAAAGTGTCACAGTGTGTTTCAGAGAGTGTCAGAGAGTGTCAGTGTTTGTCTCAGAGAGGGTCACAGTCTGTCAGAGAGTGTCACACTGAGTTTCAGAGAATATCAGAGAGAGAGAGTGTCACAGTTTGTCTAAGAGAGTGTCGGAGAGAGTCAGAGAGTGTGACAGTTTGTCACAATCTGTCAGACAGCGTCACAGTGTGTCTCAGAAATTGTCAGAGAGGGTCACAGTGTGTCTCAGACAGTGAGAGAGAGAGTCAAAAGATGTCACAGTGTGTCACAGTGTGTCTCAGAGAGTGACCGAGTGTCTCAGAGAGAGGCAGAGAGTGTCACAGTGTGTCTCAGAGAATCAGAGAAAGACAGAATGTGTCACAGAGATTGTCATTGTCTGTCAGAGAGTGTCACAGTGTGTCTCAGTGAGTGTCAGAGAGAATCACAGAGTGTCACAATGTGTCTCAGAGATGGTCAGAATGTGTCAGTGTTTCACAATCTGAAACAGCGTGTCATAGAGTGTTTCTCAAAGAGTGTTGCAGTGTTGCAGAAAATGTCACCGTGTGTCAGAGAGTGTCACAGTAGGTCAGAGAGTGTCATCGTGTGTCTCAGAATTTGTCACAGTCTGTCAGAGAGTGTCACAGTGTTTCTCAGAGAGTGTCAGAGAGCATCACAGTGTGTCTCAGAGAGGGTCAGAGAGTTTTACAGTGTGTCTCAGAGTATCAGAGAGAGTCAGAGACTCTCACAGTGTATCTCAGAGAATCAGAGAGTGTCACAGTGTGTCGCAGTCTGTCAGGGATTGTCACAGTATACCTCAGAGAGTGTCAGAGAAAGTCAGAGAATGTCACAGTGTGTCATAGACTGGCAGAAAGTGTCACAGTTTGTCTCAGAATGTCAGAGAGTCAGAAAGTGTCGAAGTGTCAGAGAGTGTCACAGTCTGTCTCAGAGAGTGTCACAGAGAGACAGAAAGTGTTCTAGTGTGTCTCAGAGAGTGTCACAGTGTCTCAGAGAGTGTCACAGTCTGTTTCAGAGAGTGTCAGCGAGAGTCGGAATGTGTTACACTGTGTCTCAGAGAGGGTCAGAGAGCATCACAGTGTGTCTCAGAGAGGGTCAGAGTGTCACAGTGTGTCTTAGAGGGTCAGAGAATGCTAGAAAATGTCACAGTTTGTTTCAGAGAGTGTCACATTCTGTCACAGTCTGTCAGAGAATGTTACAGTATATTTCAGTGTATCAGACAGTGTCAGAGAGGGTCAGCATTTGTCTCAGAGAGGGTCACAGTCTGTCAGAGGGTGGTACTGTATGTCTCAGAGAGAGTCAAAAGTGTCGCATTATGTCTCCAAGAGTGTCACAGTGTCTCAGAGAATGTCACCGTGTGTCTGAGAGTGTCACAGTGTGTCGGAGTGTGTCATAGTGTGTCAGAGAGTTTCATAGTGTGTCATAGTGTGTTTCAGAGAGTGTCAGAGAGAGTCAGAGACTGTCATAGTCTGTCTCAGAGAGTGTCAGAGAGTCCACAGTGTGTCTCGGAGAGCATCAGAGTGTGTCAACGAGTGTCACAGTGTGCCTCAGAGAGAGTCAGATAGAGTCAGAGTGTCTCACAGTGTGTCACAGTCTGTCAGAGAGTGTCACAGTGTGCCTCAGTGTGTCAGAGAGAGTCAGAGAGTGTCACAGCATGTCTAAGAGAGTGTCACAGAGCGTCAGAGAGTGTCACAGTCTGTCTCCGAGCGTGTCAGAGTGTGTCACAATCTGTCAGAGAGTGTCACAGTGTTCCTCAGAGTGTCAGAGAAAGTCAGAGAATGTCATAGTCTGTCCGAGAGTGTCATAGTGTGTCTCAGAGAGAGTCAGAGAGTGTAATACTGAGTCTCAGAGAGTGTCACAGTGTGTCAGAGAAGGTTATAAATATTTCCAAGTGTGTCAGAGAGAGTCTGAGAGTGTCACAGTGAGTCATACTGTGTCTCAGAGAGTGTCAGACAGGGTCAGCATTTCTCTCAGAGAATTAGAGTAGATTAGATTAAATTACTTAGAGAATGTCACAGTCTGTGAGAGAGTGCTACAGTCTGAGCAGAGTGGGTCAGAGTGTGTCACAGAGAGTGACAAAATGAGTCAGGAAGTGTCTCAGAGAGTGTCTCTGTGTGTCACAATCTGTAAGAGAAGGCTACAGTGTATTTCGGAGTGGGTCAGAGAGAGTCAGACATTGTCACAGTGTGTCATACTGTGTCTCAGAGATTTTCAGAGACAGTCAGCATTTGTCTCCAAGAGGGTCACCGTTATAGTGTGTCTCAGAGAGAAACAGAAAGGGTCAGAGAGTGTCACAGTGTGCCTAAGAGTGTGTCAGAGAAAGTCAGAGAGTGTCACAGTTTGTCACAGTCTGTCAGAGAGTATCACAGTGTGACTCAGAGAGTGTCAGAAAAAGTCAGAATGTCACAGTGTGTCACAGTCTGTCAGAGAGTATCATAGTGTGCCTCAGAGAAAGACAGAGAGAGTCAGAGATTGACACAGTGTGTCACAGTCTGTTAGAAATTGTTACAGTATGTTTCAGAGAGTGTCAGAGAGAGTCAGAGAGTGTCATAGTGTTTCTCTAAGAGTTTTACACTGCGTCTCAGAGAGGGTCAGAGTGAGTCAGAGAGTGTCATATTGTGCCCCAGAGAGTGTCAGAGAGAGTGTGAAAGTGTCACAGTGTGTATCAGAGAGGGTCAGAGTGTCATAGTGTGTCTGAGTAAGTGTCAGAGCAATTCAGAGAGTGTTAAAGAGTGTCAGAGTATGTGTCAGTGTGCCTCAGAGAGAGTCAGAGAATGTCACAGAGTTTCATAATCTGTCAGAGAATGTCATGCTGTGTCATAGTGTGTCTCAGAGAGTGTCACAGAGTCTTACAGTGCGTCTCAGAGAGTGTCAGAAAGTGTCACAGTGTCAGAGTGTCGCAGTGTGTCACAGAAAATGTCACAGTCTATCACAGTCAGTCAGAGTGTCAAAGTGTGTCAGAGAGTGTCACAATGTGTCTCAGAGAGTGCCACAGTGTCTCAGAGAATGTCACCATGTGTGGGAGAGTGTCACAGTTGGTCAGAGAGTGTCACAGTGTGTCTCAGAGTGTGTCAGGGAATGTCACCGTGTGTCATAGTCTGTCAGAGAGGGTCACAGTGTGTCTCAGAGAGACAGAGATAGTCAGAAAGTGTAATGGTGTGTCTCAGAGAATGTCACAGTGTGTCACAGTATGGAAGAGAAGGTTACAGTATATTACAGAGTGTATCAGAAAGAGTCAGAGAGTGTGACAGTGTGTCATACTCCATCTCAGAGAGTGTCAGGCAGGGTCAGCATTTATCTCAGAGAATGTCACAGTCTGTGAGAGAGTGTCACAGTGCATCTCAGTGTGTCAGAGAGAGTCACAGTGTGTCTCAGAGAGAGTCAGAGAGTGCCACAGTGTATCTCAGAGAGTGTGAGAGAGATTCAAAAAATGTCACAGTGTGTCTCAGAGAGTGTGAGAGAGATTCAAAAACTGTCACAGTGTGTCTCAGAGAGTGACCGAGTGTCTCAGCAAAAGAGACAGAGTGTGTCACAGTGTGTCTCAGAGAGTGTCACAGTATCTCAGAAAATGTCACCGTGTGTCAGAGAGTGTAACAGTGTGTCAGAGAGTATCACAATGTGTCAGAGAGAGTGTCAGAGAGAGTCAAAGAGTGTCACAGTGTGTCTCAGAGAATGTCATAGAGTGTCATAGTGTGTCTTAGTGAGCGTCAGAGCGATTCAGAGTGTGTTACAGCGTGTCTCAGAGAGGGTCAGAGAGTGTCACAGAGTGTCACATCGTCTCTCAGAGTGTCAGAGAGAGACAGAGAGTGTCAAATGTCTCAGAGAATGTCACCATGTGTGAGAGAGTGTCACAGTCTGTCAGAGAGTGTCACAGTGTGTCTCAGAGAATCAGAGAATGTCACAGTGTGTCACAGTCTGTCAGAGAGTGTCACAGTCTGTCACAGAGTGTCACAGTGTGCCTCAGAGAGTGTCAGAGAATGTCACCGTGTGTCAGAGAGTGTCACAGTGTGTCAGGGAGTATCACAGTGTGTCTCAGAGTGTGTCAGAGAGGGACAGAGAGTGTCACAGAGTGTTCCAGAGTGTCAGAGGGAGACACAGAGGGTCACAGTGTGTCTCAGAGTGCGTCAGAGAGTGTCATAGTGTGTGTCAGTGAGTGTCAGAGTGATTCAGAGAGTGTTACAATGTGCCTCAGAGAGGGACAGAGAGTGTCACAGTGTGTCTCAGCATGTCAGAGAGAGTCAGAAAGTGTCACAGTGTGTCTCAGAGAGTGTCACAGTGTGTCTCAGAGTGTCAGAGATAGTCAGCGAGTGTCACAGTCTGTCACAGTCTGTCAGAGAGTGTCACAATGTGCCTCAGAGAGAGTCAGAGAAAATCAGACAATGTCACAGTGTTTCATAATCTGTCAGAGAGTGTCATAGTGTGTCATAGTGTGTCTCAGAGAGTGTCAGACAGTGTCACAGTCTGTCAGAGAGTGTCATAGTGTATCAGAGAGTGTCACAGTGTGTCTCAGAGAGTGTCATAGTGTGTCAGAGAATGTCACCATGTGTCAGAGAGTGTCACAGTTTGTCACAGAAAGTGTCTCAGACTGTCACAGTCGGTCAGAGAGTGTCACAGTGTGTCAGAGAGACTCACAGTGTGTCTCAGACAGTGTCACAGTGTGTCTCAGAGAGTATCACAGTGTGTCTGAGAACGTCACCATGTGTGAGAGAGTGTCACAGTTTGTCACAGAAAGTGTCACAGATTGTCACAGTCGGTCAGAGAGTGTCACAGTGTGTCAGAGAGTCTCAGTGTGACTCAGAGTGTCACAGTCGGTCAAAGACTGTCAGAGTGTGTTTCAGAGAGTGTCAGAGAGGGTCTGCGAGTGTCACAGTGTGTCTCAGAGAGTCAGAGAGTGTTACACAGTGTCTAAGAGAGTGTCATAGAGCGTCTGCAAGTTTCACAGTCTGTCTCAGAGAGGGTCAGAGAGTGTCACAGTGTGTCTCAGAGAGAGTCAGAAAAAGTCAGAGAATGTCACAGTGTGACATAGTCTGTCAGAGAGTGTCATAGTGTATCTCAAAGAGAGTCAGATTGTGTCGCAGTCTGACTCAGAGAGTGTCAGAGCACAGCAGAGAGTGTCACAGTGTGTCTCAGGGATGGTCACAGTGTGTCAAAAAAGTCATTGTGTATCAGAGAGTGTCACAGTCTGTCAGAGAGTGTCATAGTGTGTCACAGAAAGTTTCACAGTCTGTCACAGTCTGTCAGAGAGTGTCATAGTGTTTCTCAAAGAACCTCAGAGAGTCTCACAGTGTGTCTCAGAGTGTCAGAGAGAGTCACAGTGTGTCTCAGAGAGTGTGAGAGAGAGTCAAAAAATGTAACAATGTGTCTCAGAGAGTGACCGAGTGTCTCAGAGAGAGACAGATAGTCAGAGAATGTCACAGTTGGACATAGTCTGTCAGAGAGTGTCATAGTGTGTCTCACAGTGTGTCAGAGATAGTCAGAGAGGGTCACAGTATGTTTCAGTCTGTCAGAAAAGGTTGCAGTGTATTTCAGAGTGTGTCAGGGAGAGTCAGAGAGTGTCACAGTGAGTTGTACTGTGTCTCTGAGAGTGTAAGAGAGGGTCAGCGTTTGTGTCAGAGAGGGTCACAGTCTGTGAGAGAGTGTCATAGTGTGTCTCAGAGAGAGACAGAATGAGTCAGAGAGTGTCACAATGTGTCTCAGAGAGTGTCAGAGAATGTCACAGTGTGTCACAGTCTGTCAGAGAGTGTCAAAGTGTGTTTCTGAGAGAGTCAGAGAGTGACACAATGTGTTTCAGAGAGTGTCCGATAGGATCAGAGAGTGTCATAGTGTGTCTCAAAGTGTCAGAGAGAGTCACAGAGTGTCACAGTGTGCCTTAGAGAGAGTCAGCGAGTGTCACAGTGTGTCTCAGACAGTGACAGATAGAATCAGAGATTGTCACAGTGCGTCTCAGAGAGTGTCTCAGTGCGTCTAAGAGACTCTCAGAGAGAGTCAGAGTATCACAGTCTGTCAGAGATTGTCACAGAGTGGTTAAGAGAGTGTCAGAGAGTCACAGTGTGTCTAAGAGAGAATCACAGTGTGTCTCAGAGAGTCAGAGAGGGTAAGAACGTGTCACAGTTTGTCACGGAGAGTGTCACAGTGTGACACAGTTTGTCAGAGAATCTTACAGTGCATTTCAGAGAGTGTCAGAGCGAGTCAGAAAGTGTCACTGTGTCTCATACAGTGTCTCATACAGTGTCTCAGAGAGTGTCAGAGTTTGGCTCAGAGATGGTCACAGTCTGTGAGAGAGTGTCACTGTGTGTCTCAGAGAGTGTCAGAGTGAGTCAGAGAGTGTCACAGTATGTCATACTGTCCCTCAGAGAGTGTCAGAGAGAGTCAGACTGTATCACAATGTATCTCAGAGAGAGTCAGAGAGTGTAACAGTGTGTCTCAGAGAGAGTAAGAGAGTGTCAGAGTCTGTCTCAGAGAGTGTCAGAGCAGATCAGAGAGTGTCACAGTGAGCCACAGAGTGTCAGAGAGAGTCACAGTGTGTCTCAGAGAGTGTGTCAGTGTGTCTCAGTGAGTGTCACAGTGTGTCACAGTCTGTCAGAGAAGGTTACTGTATATTTCGGAGTGAGTCAGAGAGAGTCAGAAAGTGCCACAGTCGGTCATTGAGAGTGTCTAAGTGTGTCACAGTCTTTTTAGAGAGTGTCACAGTGTGCCTCAGAGAGTGTCAGAGAGAGTCAGAGACTGTCACAGAGTGGTTAAGAGAGTGTCAGAGAGTCACAGTGTGTCTAAGAGAGAATCACAGTGTGTCTCAGAGAGTCAGAGAGAGTCAGAACGTGTCACAGTTTGTCACGGAGAGTGTCACAGTGTGCCACAGTTTGTCAGAGAATCTTACAGTGCAGTTCAGAGAGTGTCAGAGCGAGTCAGAAAGTGTCACTGTGTCTCATACAGTGTCTCATACTGTGTCTCAGAGAGTGTCAGAGTTTGGCTCAGAGATGGTCACAGTCTGTGCGAGAGTGTCACAGTGTGTCTCAGAGAGTGTCAGAGTGAGTCAGAGAGTGTCACAGTATGTCATACTGTCCCTCAGAGAGTGTCGGAGAGAGTCAGACTGTATCACAATGTATCTCAGAGAGTGTCACAGTGTGTCTCAGAGAGAGTAAGAGAGTGCCAGAGTCTGTCTCAGAGAGTGTCAGAGCAGATCAGAGAGTGTCACAGTGAGCCTCAGAGTGTCAGAGAGAGTCACAGTGTGTCTCAGAGAGTGTGAGAGAGAGTCAAAAAATGTAACAATGTGTCAGAGAGTGACCGAGTGTCTCAGAGAGAGACAGATAGTCAGAGAATGTCACAGTTGGACATAGTCTGTCAGAGAGTGTCATAGTGTGTCTCACAGTGTGTCAGAGATAGTCAGAGAGGGTCACAGTGTGTTTCAGTCTGTCAGAAAAGGTTGCAGTGTATTTCAGAGTGTGTCAGGGAGAGCCAGAGAATGTCACAGTGAGTTTTACTGTGTCTCCGAGAGTGTAAGAGAGGGTCAGCGTTTGTGTCAGAGAGGGTCACAGTCTGTGAGAGAGTGTCATAGTGTGTCTCAGAGAGAGACAGAATGAGTCAGAGAGTGTCACAATGTGTCTCAGAGAGTGTCAGAGAATGTCACAGTGTGTCACAGTCTGTCAGAGAGTGTCAAAGTGTGTTTCTGAGAGAGTCAGAGAGTGACACAATGTGTTTCAGAGAGTGTCCGATAGGATCAGATAGTGTCATAGTGTGTCTCAAAGTGTCAGAGAGAGTCACAGAGTGTCAAAGTGTGCCTTAGAGAGAGTCAGCGAGTGTCACAGTGTGTCTCAGAGAGTGACAGATAGAATCAGAGATTGTCACAGTGCGTCTCAGAGAGTGTGTCAGTGTGTCTCAGTGAGTGTCACAGTGTGTCACAGTCTGTCAGAGAAGGTTACTGTATATTTCGGAGTGAGTCAGAGAGAGTCAGAAAGTGCCACAGTCGGTCATTGAGAATGTCTAAGTGTGTCACAGTCTTTTTAGAGAGTGTCACAGTGTGCCTCAGAGAGTGTCAGAGAGAGTCAGAGACTGTCACAGAGTGGTTAAGAGAGTGTCAGAGAGTCACAGTGTGTCTAAGAGAGAATCACAGTGTGTCCCAGAGAGTCAGAGAGAGTCAGAACGTGTCACAGTTTGTCACGGAGAGTGTCACAGTGTGCCACAGTTAGTCAGAGAATCTTACAGTGCATTTCAGAGAGTGTCAGAGCGAGTCAGAAAGTGTCACTGTGTCTCATACAGTGTCTCATGCAGTGTCTCAGAGAGTGTCAGAGTTTGGCTCAGAGATGGTCACAGTCTGTGCGAGAGTGTCACAGTGTGTCTCAGAGAGTGTCAGAGTGAGTCAGAGAGTGTCACAGTATGTCATACTGTCCCTCAGAGAGTGTCAGAGAGAGTCAGACTGTATCACAATATATCTCAGTGAGAGTCAGAGAGTGTCACAGTGTGTCTCAGAGAGAGTAAGGGAGTGTCAGAGTCTGTCTCAGAGAGTGTCAGAGCAGATCAGGGAGTGTCACAGTGAGCCTCAGAGAGTCAGAGAGAGACAGAAAGTGTCACAGTGTGTCTCAGTCAGTTTCAAAATGTCTCAGAAAATGTCACTGTGTTAGAGAGTGTAACAGTGTGTCAGAGTGTATCACAGTGTGTCACAGAGAGTGTTACCATCTGTCAGAGAGGGTCACATTCAGTCAGAGAGTGTCACAGTGTGTCTCAGAGAGGGTCAGAGAGTGTCATACTGTGTCTCAGTGAGTACCAGCCAGTCAGTCAGAGAGTGTCACAGTGTGTCAGAGAAAATGTCACAGTCGTCTCCGTCGGTCAGCTAGTGTCACAGTGTGTCTCAGAGAGTGTCACAGTGTGTCACAAAGAGTGTCACAGTCTGTCATGATCTGTCAAAGAGTATCACAGTGTGTTTCAGAGAGGGTCTGAAAGTGTCACAGTGTGTCTCAGCGAGTCAGAAAGAGTCAAATAATGTTACAGCGTGTCTAAGAGAGTCTCAGAGAGCATCAGAAAGTGTCACAGTCTGTCTCAGAGAGGGCCAGAGTGTGTCACAGTCTGTCAGGGATTGTCACAGTATGCCTCAGAGAAAGTCAGAAATGTCACAGTGTGTCATAATCTGTCAGAGAGTGTCACGGTGTGTCTTAGAGTGTGTCAGAGATAGTCAGAGAGTGTCACAGTGTGTTTCAGAGAGTGTCACAGTGTGCCTCAGAGAGTGTCACAGTGTGTCACAGTCTGTCAAAGAAGGTTACAGTGCTTTTTAGAGTGTGTCAGAGAGAGTCAGAGATTGTCACAGTGAGTCGTACTCTGTCTCAGAGAGTGTCAGAGAGGGTCAGCATTCCTCTCAGAGAGGGTCACAGTCTGTCAGAGAGTGTCATAATGTGTCTCAGAGTGGGTCAGAATGAGTCAGAGAGTGTCACAGTGTGTCTAAGAGAGTGCCAGAGAAAGTCAGAAAGTTTCACAGTTTATCACAATCTGTCAGAGAGTGTCACAGTGTATCGTGCTGTGCCTCAGAGTGTGTCAGAGAGAGTGAGAGAGTTTCACAGTCTGTCTCACACAGGGTCAGAGGTTGTCACTGTGTGTCTCAAAGAGTGTCAGAGTCGGTCAGAGAGTGTCATAGCATGTCTTAGACAGTGTCAGAGAGGGTCACAGTGGGTCTCAGAGTGTCAGAGAGAGTCAGGGAGTGTCACACTGTGTCTAAGAGAGCGTCAGAATGTGTCACAGTGTGTCTCAGTAAATGTCAGAGAGTGTCACAGTCGGCCAGAGAGTGTCGCAGTCTGTCAGCAAGTGTCAGTGTGTCTCAGGGAGTCAGACAGAATCTGAAAGTGTCACAGTGTGTATCAGAGAGTGTCACAGTGTCTCAGAATATGTCACTGTGTTTCAGAGAGTGTCACAGACTGTCAGAGAGTGTCATAGTGTGTCACAGAAAATGTCAGTCTGTTAGAGTCATTCAGAGAGTGTCACAGTATGTTTTAGAGAGTGTCAAAGAGATTCAGAGAGTGTCACAGTGTGTTTCAGAGAGTGTCAGAGAGGGCCAGAGAGTGTAACAGTGTGTCAGAGAGTATCACAGTGTGTCACAGAGTGTCACCGTCTGTCAAAGAGTGTTACATTCAGTCAGAGAGTGTCACAGTGTGTCTCAGAGAGGGTCAGACAGTGTCACAGTGTGCCTCGGAGAGAGTCAGAGATAGTCAGAGAATGTCACAGTGTGTCATAGTCTGTCGTAGTGTGTCTCAGAGAGTGTCAGATATAGTTAGAGAGTGTCACAGTGTGTCTCAGAGAGTGTCACACAGGGTCACAGTCCATCTGAAAAGGTTACAGTGCATTTCAGTGTGTGTCAGAGAGAATCAGAGTGTCACAGTGAGTCGTACTGTGTCTCAGAGAGTGTCCGAGAGGGTCAGCGTTTGTCTCAGAGAGGGTCACAGTCTGTGAGAGAGTGCCATAGTGTGTTTCAGAGAGTGACAGAATGACTCAGAAAGAATCACAGTGTGTCCCAGAGAGGGTCAGAGAGAGTCAGTGAGTATCACAGTGTGTCGTGATGTGCCTCAGAGAGTGAGAGAGAGAGAGAAACAGTCGGTCTCAGAGAGTGTCACTGTGTGTCTTAGAGAGTCAGAGAGAGTCAGAAAATGTAACAGTGTGTCTCAGAAAGTGTCAGAGAGTGACACAGTGTGTCACAGTCTGTCAGAGTGAGTCACTTTGTGTCTCAGAGAGTGTCAGAGAGAGTCAGAGATGGTCACAGCGTGTCTCTGATAGAGTCACAGTGTGTCTCAGAGAGTCAGAGAGAGTCAGAACGTGTTACAGTCTGTCTCAGAGAGTGTCACAGTGTGTCACAGTCTGTCAGAAAAGGTTACATGTATTTCAGAGTGTGTCAGAGAGTGTCACAGTGAGTCCTACTGTGTCTCAGAGAGTTTCAGAGAGTCCCAGCATTTGGTTCAGAGAGAGTCACAGTCTGAGAGAGAGTGTTATAGTGTGTCTCAGAGAGTGACAGAATGACTCTGAAAGTGTCACAGAGTGTCTCAGAGAGAGTCAGAGAGTGTCACAATTTGTCACAATCTGTTAGAGAGGGTCACAGATGTCGTGCAGTGGCTCAGAGAGTGTCAGGGAGAGTCAGAGAGTGTCACAGTCAGTCTCAGAAAGGGTCAGAGAGTGTCACAGTGTTCTCCAGAGTATCAGAGAGAGTCACAGAGTGTCAGTGTGTCTCAGAGAGTCAGAGAGAGTCAGAAGGTGTCACAGCGTGTTACAGAGAGAGTCAGAGAGTGTCACAGCGTGTCTACGTAAGTGTCAGAGAGAGTCATAGAGTATCACAGTCTGTCAGAGAGTGTCACAGTGTGTCTCAGAGAGTGTCAGAGATGGTCAGAGTTTGTCTCAGAGAGGTTAACAGTCTGTGAGAGAGTGTCACAGTGTGTCTCAGAGAGTGTCAGAGTGAGTCAGAGAGTGTTATAGTGTGTCATACTGTGCCTCATAGAGTGTCACAGAGAGTCAGACTGTATCACAGTATATCTCAGAGAGTCAGAGTGTGTCACAGTCTGTCTCAGAGTGACAGCGGGGGTCACACTCTGTCAGAGAAGGCTACAGTATATTTTAGAGTGAGTCAGAGGGAGTCGGAAAGTGTCACAGTCTGTCTTTGAGAGTGTCACAGTGTGTCACAGTCTGTCAGAGAGTGTCACAGTGTGTCTCAGATCGGATAAGAGAGTGTTACAGTGCATCTCAAATTGTCAGAGGGAGTCAGAGAGTGTCCCATTGTGTCTCAGCGAGTGTCAGACTGTGTCGCAGTGTGTCACAGTCTGACAGAGCGTGTCACAGTGTGTTTGAGAGAGTGTCAGGGAGTGTCACAGTGTCTCTCAGCATGTGTCAGAGAGGGTCACAGTGTGTCTCAGAGAGAATCAGAGAGTGCCACAGTGTGTCTCAGAGAGTGTCAGATAGGATGAGAGTGTCACAGTGTGTCTCAAAGTGTCAGAGAGAGTCAAAGAGTGTAACAGTGTGTCTCCGAGAATGTCAGATAGGATCAGAGAGTGTCACAGTGCGTCTCAAAGTGTCAGAGATTGTCACAGAGTGTCTCAGTGTGTCACAGTCTGTCAGAGAGTGCCACATTGTGCCTCAGAGAGTGTCACAGTCTGTCAGAGAGTGCCACAGTTTGTTTCAGAGATAGTTAGAGAGTGTCACGGTCTGTCAGAGAGTGTCACAGTGCTTTTCAGACAGTGTCAGAGAGTGTCACAGTGTGTCTCAGAGAGCGTCGGATAGGACCAGAGAGTGTTACAGTGCGTCTCAAATTGTCAGAAAGGGTCACAGGGTGTCTTAGAGAGTGTCACAATCTGTCAGAGTGTGTCACAGTCTGTCAGAGAGTGTCACATTGCGTCTCAAATTGTCAGAGAGGGTCCCAATGTGTCTCAGAGAGTCTCGGGGCGTGTCACAGTGTGTCACAGTCTCTCAGAGAGTGTCACAGTGTGTCACAGTCTGTCAGAGAAGGCTACAGTATATTTCAGAGTGAGTCATAGAGAGTCAGAAAGTGTCACAGCCTGTCTTTGAGAGTGTCTCAGTGTGTCACAGTCTGTCAGAGAGTGTCACAGTGTGACTCAGAGAGTGTCAGAGAGATTCAGAAAGTTTCACAGTCTTTGAGAGTGTCTCAGTGTGTCACAGTCGTTCAGAGAATGTCTTGTGTGTCACGGTCTGTCAGAGCGTGACACAGTGTGTCTCAGAGAGTGACAGAGAGAGTCAGAGAGTGTCTAAAAGAGTGTCAGAGAAAGTCAGAGAATGTCACAGTTTGTCACAACCTGTCAGAGAGTGTCACAGTGTGTCGTGCTGTGCCTCAGAGAGTGTCAGAGTGTCACATTCTGTCTCAGAGAGTATTAGAGAGAATCAGCATGTGTCTCAGAGAGTTAGAGAGTGTCATAGTCTGACACAGAGTGTCACAGTGTGTCGCAAAGAGTGTCAGAGAGTGTCACAGTGTGTCGCAGAGAGTCAGAGTCAGTGAGAGTCATAAAGTGTCACAGTGTGTCTCAGAGAGTGTCACAGTGTGTCACATCTTGTCAGAGAAGGTTATAGTGTATCTCCAAGTGTGTCAGACTCTGAGAGTGTCACAGTGAGTCATACTGAGGCTCAGAGAGTGTCAGACAGGGTCAGCATTTGTGTCAGAGAGTCAGAGAGTGTCACATTGTGCCTTAGAGAGTGTCAGGTAGGATCAGAGAGTCTCACAGTGTGTCTCACAGAGTGTCAGAGAGAGCCAGAGAGTGTCACAGTGTGTCACAGTCTGACCGAGAGTGTCACAGTGTGTTTCATAGAGAGTTAGAGAGTGTCGCAGTGTGTCACAGTCTGTCAGAGAGTGTCACAGTGCTTTTCTGATAGTGTCAGAGAGTGTCACAGTGTGTCTCAGAGAGTGTCACAATGTGTCTCAGAGAGTGTCGGATAGGATCAGAGAGGGTCACAGTGTGTCACAGTCTGTCAGAGAAGGCTACAGTATATTTCAGAGTGAGTCAGAGAGAGTCAGAAAGTGTCACAGCCTGTCTTTGAGAGTATCTCAGTGTGTCACAGTTGTTCAGAGAGTGTCATAGTGTGTCACAGAAATTGTCACAGCCTGTCAGAGCGTGACACAGTGTGTCTCAGAGAGTGACAGAGAGAGTCAGAGAGTGTCACAGAGTGTCTAAGAGAGTGTCAGAGAAAGTCAGAGAATGTCACAGTTTGTCACAACCTGTGAGAGAGTGTCACAGTGTGTCGTGCTGTGCCTCAGAGAGTGTCAGAGAGTGTCACATTCTGTCTCAGAGAGTGTCAGAGAGAATCAGCATGTGTCTCAGAGAGTCAGAGAGTGTCACAGTGTGTCACAGTCTGACACAGAGTGTCACAGTGTGTCTCAGAGAGTGTCAGAGAGTGTAACAGTGTGTCTCAGAGTCAGAGAGTGTCACAGTGTGTTTCAGAGTGTGTCAGAGAGTGTCACAGGGTGTCTCAGAGAGTCAGAGAGTGTCACAGTGTGCCTCAGAGAGTGTCAGGTAGGATCAGAGAGTGTCACAATGCGTCTCAGAGAGTGTCTTTTAGGATCAGAAAGTGTCACAGTATGTCTAAGAGAGTGTCAGAGAAGTGTGTCATAGTCTGTCAGAGAGTATCACAGTTTGTCTCAGTGAGTGTCACAGTGTGTCTAAGAGAGTCTCAGAGGGTGTCATAGTGTCACAGTCTGTCAGAGAGTTTCACGGTGAGTCTCACTGAGTGTAACAGTGTGTCTCAGAGAGTCAGAGAGAGTCACAGTCTTTCTTTGAGAGTGTCACAGTGTGCCACAGGGAGTGTCAGAGAGTCTCACAGTGTGTTTAAGAGAGTATCAGAGAGAGTAACAGTGTGTCAAAGAGAGAGTCACAGCGTGTCTCAGAGAGAGTCACAGTGTGTCTCCGAGAGTCAGAGAGAGTCAGAATGTATCACAGTCTGTCTCAGAGAATGTCACAGTGTGTCACAGTCTGTCAGAAAAGGTTATATGTATTTCAGAATGTGTCAGCGAGAGGCAGAGAGTGTCACAGTGAGTCCTACTGTGTCTCAGAGAGTGTCAGAGTGGGTCCGCGTTTGTCTCTGAGAGGTTCACAGTCTGTGACAGAGTATTATAGTGTGTCTCAGAGAGTGACAGAATGACTCAGAAAGTGTCACAGAATGTCTCAGAGAGAGTCAGAGAGTGTCACAATTTGTTACAATCTGTCAGAGAGGGTCACAGATGTCGTGCAGTGGCTCAGAGAGTGTCAGGGAGAGTCAGAGAGTGCCACGGTCGGTCTCAGAGAGGGTCAGAGAGTGTCACAGTGTGTCACAGTCTGTCAGAGTGTGTCACAGTGTGCGGCAGAGTGTGTCAGAGAGTTTCACAGTCTGTGAGAGAGTGTCACAGTGTGTTTCAGAGAGTGTGTCAGTCTGCCTCAGAGAGTGTCAGAGAGAGTCAGAGAGTGTCACATTGTGTTTCAGAGTCAGAGAGAGTCAGAATGTGTCACAGTCTGTCTTTGAGAGTTTTTCAGGTTGTCACAGTCTGTCAGCGAATGTCACAGTCTGTCACAGAAATTCTCACAGTCTGTCAGAGCGTGACACAGTGTGTCTCAGAGAGTGTCTGAGAGAGTCAGAGAATGTCACCGTTTGTCACAACCTGTGAGAGAGTGTCACAGTGTGTCGTGCTGTGCCTCAGAGAGTGTCAGAGAGTGTCACATTCTGTCTCAGAGAGTGTCAGAGAGAATCAACATTTGTCTCAGAGAGTCAGAAAATGTCAGTGTGTCACAGTCTGACACAGAGTGTCACAGTGTGTCTCAGAGAGTGTCAGGTAGGATCAAAGAGTGTCACAACGCGTCTCAGAGAGTGTCAGATAGGATCAGAGAGTGTCACAGTGTGTCACAGAGTGTCAGAGAGTGTCACAGTCTGTCAGAGAGTGTCACAGTGTGTCTCAGAGAGTCAGAGAGAGTCAGAAAGTGTCACAGTCTATCTCAAAGAGTGTCACAGTGTCTCAGAGTGTGTCACAGTGTGTCTCAGAGAGTGTCACAGTGTGTCTCAGAGAGTCAGAGGGAGTCTGAAAGTGTCACAGTGTGCCTCAGAGAGAGTTAGAACGTGTCACAGTCTGTCTCAGAGAATGTCACAGTCTGTCAGAGAAAGTTACAGTATATTTCAGAGGGAGTCAGAGTGTCAGAAAGTGTCACAGTGTGTCTCAGAGAGTGTCTGAGAGAGTCAGAGAGTGTCACAGTGTGTCTCAGAGTGTGTCAGAGAAAGTCAGAGAATGTCACAGTTTGTCACAACCTGTGAGAGAGTGTCACAGTGTGTCGTGCTGTGCCTCAGAGAGTGTCACATTCTGTCTCAGAGAGTGTCAGAGAGAATCAGCATTTGTCTCAGAGAGTCAGAAAATGTCAGTGTGTCACAGTCTGACACAGAGTGTCACAGTGTGTCTCAGACAGTGTCAGGTAGGATCAAAGAGTGTCACAATGCATCTCAGAGAGTGTCGGATAGGATCAGAGAGTGTCACATTGTGCCTCAGAGAGTGTCTGATAGGATCAGAGATTTTCACAGTATGTGTCAGAGACGCAGGGAGAGTCAGAAAGTGTCACAGTCTGTCTCTGAGAGTGTCACAGTGTGTCACAGTCTGTCAGAGAGTGTAACAGTGTGTTTCAGAGAGAGTCAGAGAGTGTCACAGCGTGTCACAGTCTATTAGAGAATGTCACAGTATGTCTCAGAGAGTGTCAGCATTTGGCTCAGAGAGTGTCACAGTCTGTGCGAGAATGTCACAGTGTGTGTCAGGGAGTGTTAGATAAGAACAGTGCGTGTCACAGTGCGTCTAAGAGAGTATCAGAGAGTGTCACAGTGTGTCACAGTCTGTCAGAGAATGTCACAGTATGTCTCAGAGAGTGTCAGAGAGTGTCAGCATTTGGCACAGAGAGTGTCAGAAAGTGTCACAGTGTTTCTCAGCGAATGTCACAGTGTGTCACAGTCTGTCAGAGAAGGTTACTGTATCTTTCAGAGTGTGTCAGAGAGAGTCATAAAGTGTCACAGTCTGTCTTTGAGAGTGCCTCAGTGTGTCACAGTCAGAGAGTATCGCAGTGTGCCTTAGAGAGTGTCAGAGAGAGTCAGAGAATGTCACTGTGTGTTTAAGAGAGTGTCAGAGATGGTCACAGTGTGTCTAAGAGAATGTCACAGTGTGTCTCAGAGAGTCAGAGAGAGTCAGAAAATGTCACAGTCTGTCTTTGAGAGTGTCTCAGTGTGTCACAGTCTGTCAGAGAGTATCACAGTGTGCCTTAGAGAGTGTCAGAGAGAGTCAGAGAATGTCACTGTGTATTTAAGAGAGTGTCAGAGATGGTCACAGTGTGTCTAAGAGAATGTCACAGTGTGTCTCAGAGAGTCAGAGAGAGTCAGAAAATGTTACAGTATTTCTCAGAGAGTTTCACTGTGAGACACAATCTGTCAGAGAATCTTATAGTGTATTGCAGAGTGTCTCAGAGAGAGTCAGAAAGTGTCACAGTGTGACATACTGTGTCTCAGAGAGTGTCAGAGAGTGTCACAGTCTGTGAGAGAATGTCAGAGGGTGTCTCAAGAGTGTCAGATAGGTCAGAAAGTATTGCAGTGCGTCTCAGAGAGTGTTAGATAAGAACAGTGCGTGTTACAGTGTGTCTAAGAGAGTGTCAGAGAGTGTCACAGTCTGTCGGAGAGTGGCACATTGTGCCTCAGAGACTATCTGATAGGATCAGAGATTTTCACAGTGTGTGTCAGAGTCACAGGGAGAGTCAGAAAGTCTTACAGTCTCTCTCTGAGAGTGTCACAGTCTGTCAGAGAGTGTCACAGTGTGTCGTACCGTGTCTCAGAGAGTGTCAGAGAGTGTCAGCATTTGGCTCGGAAATGGTCACAGTCTGTGAGAGAGTGTCACTGTGTTCTCAGAGAGTGTCAGAATGAGTCAGAGAGTGTCGCAGTATGTCATACTTTGCCTCAGACAGTGTCATAGAGAGTCAGACTGTATCACAGTGTGTCTCAGAGAGTGTCAGATAAGATCAGAGAGTGTCACAGTCCGTCTCAGAGAGTGCCACAGTGTGTCACAGTCTGTAAGAGAGTGTCACAGTGCTTCTCAGGGAGTGTCACAGTGCGTCTCAAATTGTCAGAGAGTGTCGCAGTATGTCATACTTTGCCTCAGACAGTGTCATAGAGAGTCAGACTGTATCACAATGTGTCTCAGAGAGTGTCAGATAAGATCAGAGCGTGTCACAGTCCGTCTCAGAGAGTGCCACAGTGTGTCACAGTCTGTCAGAGAGTGTCACAGTGCTTCTCAGAGAGTGTCACAGTGTGTCTCAAATTGTCAGAGAGTGTCACAGTGTGTCACAGTCGGTCAGAGAATGTCACAGTATGTCTCAGAGAGTGTCAGAGAGTGTCAGCATTTGGCACAGAGAGTGTCAGAAAGTGTCACAGTGTTTCTCAGCGAATGTCACAGTGTGTCACAGTCTGTCAGAGAAGGTTACTGTATCTTTCAGATTGTGTCAGAGAGAGTCATAAAGTGTCACAGTCTGTCTTTGAGAGTGCCTCAGTGTGTCACAGTCAGAGAGTATCAGAGTGTGCCTTAGAGAGTGTCAGAGAGAGTTAGAGAATGTCACTGTGTGTTTAAGAGAGTGTCAGAGATGGTCACAGTGTGTCTAAGAGAATGTCACAGTGTGTCTCAGAGAGTCAGAGAGAGTCAGAAAATGTCACAGTGTTTCTCAGCGAATGTCACAGTGTGTCACAGTCTGTCAGAGAAGGTTACTGTATCTTTCAGATTGTGTCAGAGAGAGTCATAAAGTGTCACAGTCTGTCTTTGAGAGTGTCTCAGTGTGTCACAGTCTGTCAGAGAGTATCACAGTGTGCCTTAGAGAGTGTCAGAGAGAGTCAGAGAATGTCACTGTGTATTTAAGAGAGTGTCAGAGATGGTCACAGTGTGTCTAAGAGAATGTCACAGTGTGTCTCAGAGAGTCAGAGAGAGTCAGAAAATGTTACAGTATTTCTCAGAGAGTTTCACTGTGAGACACAATCTGTCAGAGAATCTTATAGTGTATTGCAGAGTGTCTCAGAGAGAGTCAGAAAGTGTCACAGTGTGACATACTGTGTCTCAGAGAGTGTCAGAGAGTGTCACAGTCTGTGAGAGAATGTCAGAGGGTGTCTCAAGAGTGTCAGATAGGTCAGAAAGTATTGCAGTGCGTCTCAGAGAGTGTTAGATAAGAACAGTGCGTGTTACAGTGTGTCTAAGAGAGTGTCAGAGAGTGTCACAGTCTGTCGGAGAGTGGCACATTGTGCCTCAGAGACTATCTGATAGGATCAGAGATTTTCACAGTGTGTGTCAGAGTCACAGGGAGAGTCAGAAAGTCTTACAGTCTCTCTCTGAGAGTGTCACAGTCTGTCAGAGAGTGTCACAGTGTGTCGTACCGTGTCTCAGAGAGTGTCAGAGAGTGTCAGCATTTGGCTCGGAAATGGTCACAGTCTGTGAGAGAGTGTCACTGTGTTCTCAGAGAGTGTCAGAATGAGTCAGAGAGTGTCGCAGTATGTCATACTTTGCCTCAGACAGTGTCATAGAGAGTCAGACTGTATCACAGTGTGTCTCAGAGAGTGTCAGATAAGATCAGAGAGTGTCACAGTCCGTCTCAGAGAGTGCCACAGTGTGTCACAGTCTGTAAGAGAGTGTCACAGTGCTTCTCAGGGAGTGTCACAGTGCGTCTCAAATTGTCAGAGAGTGTCGCAGTATGTCATACTTTGCCTCAGACAGTGTCATAGAGAGTCAGACTGTATCACAATGTGTCTCAGAGAGTGTCAGATAAGATCAGAGCGTGTCACAGTCCGTCTCAGAGAGTGCCACAGTGTGTCACAGTCTGTCAGAGAGTGTCACAGTGCTTCTCAGAGAGTGTCACAGTGTGTCTCAAATTGTCAGAGAGTGTCACAGTGTGTCACAGTCTGTCAGAGAATGTCACAGTATGTCTCAGAGAGTGTCAGAGAGTGTCAGCATTTGGCACAGAGAGTGTCAGAAAGTGTCACAGTGTTTCTCAGCGAATGTCACAGTGTGTCACAGTCTGTCAGAGAAGGTTACTGTATCTTTCAGATTGTGTCAGAGAGAGTCATAAAGTGTCACAGTCTGTCTTTGAGAGTGCCTCAGTGTGTCACAGTCAGAGAGTATCAGAGTGTGCCTTAGAGAGTGTCAGAGAGAGTTAGACAATGTCACTGTGTGTTTAAGAGAGTGTCAGAGATGGTCACAGTGTGTCTAAGAGAATGTCACAGTGTGTCTCAGAGAGTCAGAGAGAGTCAGAAAATGTCACAGTGTTTCTCAGCGAATGTCACAGTGTGTCACAGTCTGTCAGAGAAGGTTACTGTATCTTTCAGATTGTGTCAGAGAGAGTCATAAAGTGTCACAGTCTGTCTTTGAGAGTGTCTCAGTGTGTCACAGTCTGTCAGAGAGTATCACAGTGTGCCTTAGAGAGTGTCAGAGAGAGTCAGAGAATGTCACTGTGTATTTAAGAGAGTGTCAGAGATGGTCACAGTGTGTCTAAGAGAATGTCACAGTGTGTCTCAGAGAGTCAGAGAGAGTCAGAAAATGTTACAGTATTTCTCAGAGAGTTTCACTGTGAGACACAATCTGTCAGAGAATCTTATAGTGTATTGCAGAGTGTCTCAGAGAGAGTCAGAAAGTGTCACAGTGTGACATACTGTGTCTCAGAGAGTGTCAGAGAGTGTCACAGTCTGTGAGAGAATGTCAGAGGGTGTCTCAAGAGTGTCAGATAGGTCAGAAAGTATTGCAGTGCGTCTCAGAGAGTGTTAGATAAGAACAGTGCGTGTTACAGTGTGTCTAAGAGAGTGTCAGAGAGTGTCACAGTCTGTCGGAGAGTGGCACATTGTGCCTCAGAGACTATCTGATAGGATCAGAGATTTTCACAGTGTGTGTCAGAGTCACAGGGTGAGTCAGAAAGTCTTACAGTCTCTCTCTGAGAGTGTCACAGTCTGTCAGAGAGTGTCACAGTGTGTCGTACCGTGTCTCAGAGAGTGTCAGAGAGTGTCAGCATTTGGCTCGGAAATGGTCACAGTCTGTGAGAGAGTGTCACTGTGTTCTCAGAGAGTGTCAGAATGAGTCAGAGAGTGTCGCAGTATGTCATACTTTGCCTCAGACAGTGTCATAGAGAGTCAGACTGTATCACAGTGTGTCTCAGAGAGTGTCAGATAAGATCAGAGAGTGTCACAGTCCGTCTCAGAGAGTGTCACAGTGTGTCTAAGAGAGTCTCAGAGAGAGTCAGAGTATCACAGTCTGTCAGAGAGTGTCACATTGTGTCTCAGAGCGTGTTACAGTCTGTCAGAGAGTGTCAGTGTGTTTCAGAGAGAGTCAGAGCGTGTCACAGTGTGTCACAGTCTGTCAGAGAGTCTCACAGTGCTTTTCAGAGAGTGTCAGAGAGTGTCACAGTCTGTCTCAGAGTGTGTTGGATAGGATCAGAGAGTGTCCCAGTGCGTGTCAAATTGTCAGAGAGGGTCCTGCTGTTTTGCAGAGTGTGTCAGAGTGTGTCACAGTCTGTCAGAGAGTGTCACAGTGCGTTTCAAATCGTCAGAGAGGGTCCCAGTCTGTCTCAGAAAGTCTCAGAGAGTGTCACAGTGCCTTTCAGAGAGTGTCACAGTGTGTCTCAGGGAGTGTCCGATAGGATCAGAGAGTGTCATAGTGTGTCTCAAAGTGTCAGAGAGAGTCACAGAGTGTCACAGTGTGCCTCAGAGAGAGTCAGCGAGTGTCACAGTGTGTCTCAGACAGTGACAGATAGGATCAGAGACTGTCACAGTGCGTCTCAGAGAGTGTCTCAGTGCGTCTCAGAGAGTGTCTCAGTGTGTCTAAGAGACTCGCAGAGAGAGTCAGAGTATCACAGTCTGTCAGAGATTGTCACATTGTGTCTCAGAGTGTGTCACAGTCTGTCAGAGAGTGTCACAGTGCGTTTCAGAGAGAGTCATAGACTGTCACAGTGTGTCACAGTCTGTCAGAGAGCGTCACAGTGCTTTTCAGAGAGTCTCAGAGAGTGTCACAGTGTGTCTCAGAGTGTGTTGGATAGGATCAGAGAGTGTCCTAGTGCGTGTCAAATTGTCAGAGAGGGTCCCGCTGTGTCGCAGATTGTGTCAGACTGTGTCACAGTCTGTCAGAGAGTGTCACAGTGTGTTTCAAAGAATGTCAGAGCGTGTCACAGTGTGTCACTTTCTGTCAGAGTGTCACAGTGCATCTCAAAATCTCAGAGAGTGTCCCAGCGTGTCTCAGAGAGTGTCACAGTTTGTCACAGTTTCTCAGAGAGTGTCGCAGTGTGTCACAGTCTGTCAGAGAGTGTCACATTGTTTCGAAGAGAGTGACAGACAGTATCACAGTGTGTGTCAGAGATTCTGAGAGAAACTGAAAATGTCACCATCTGTGAGAGAATGTCACAGTGTGGCACAGTCTGTCAGAGAATGTCATAGTGCTTTTCAGAGAGTTTAAGAGAGTGCCACATTGTGTCTCAGAGAGTGTTGGATAGGATTAGATCATGTTTCAGTGCATCTCAAATTGTCAGAGAGTGTCCCAGTTTGTCTTCGAGAGTGTCAGAGTACGTCACTGTTTGTCAGAGAATGACACAGTGTGTTTCAAAGAATGTCAGCGAATGTCACAGTGTGTGAGAGTGTGTCAGAGTTTGTCACAGTCTGTCAGAGAGTGTGACAGTTCGTCTCAAATTGTCAGAGAGTGTCCCAGTGTGTCTCAGAGAGTCTCAGAGTGTTACAGTGTATCTCAGAGAGTGTCAGATAGGTTCAGAGAATGTCATAGTGCATCTCAATGTGTCAGTGAGAGTCAGAGAGTGTCACAGTGTGTCTAATAGAGTGTCGGAGAGTGTCACAGTGAGTCTCAGAGAGTGTTGTATAGGATCAGAGAGTGTCCCAGTGCGTGTCAAATTGTCAGAGAGGGTCCCGCTGTGTCGCAGAGTGTGTCAGAGTGTGTCACAGTCTGTCAGAGATTGTCACTGTGTGTTTCAAAGAATGTCAGAGAGTGTCACATTGAGTCTTATAGAGTGTCAGAGTGTGTCACAGTGTGTCACTTTCTGTCAGAAAGTGTCACAGTGCATCTGAAAATCTCAGAGATGGTGTGTCCCAAAGAATCTCAGAGAGTGTCACAGTTTCTCAGAGAGGGTCCCAGTGTGTCTCAGAGAGTCTCAGAGAGTAGCACAGTTTGTCATAGTTTCTCAGAAAGTGTCATAGTGTGTTTAAGAGAGAGTCAGAGAGCGTCACAATGTGTCTTATAGAGTGTCAGAATGTGTCACAGTGTGTCACTTTCTGTCAGAGAGTGTCACTGTGCATCTCATAATCTCAGAGAGGGTCCCAGTGTGTCTCAGAGAGTCTCAGAGAGTGGCACAGTTTGTCATAGTTTCTCAGAGAGTGTCACAGTGTGTTTCAGAGAGAATCAGAGAGGCTCACAGTGTGTCTCCGAGAGTGTCAGATAGGATCAGAGAGCGTCACAGAGTGTCTCAAAGTGTCAGAGATTGTCAGAGAGCGTCACAGTGTGTCACAGAATTGCAGAGAGTGTCACAGTGCGTCTCGGAGAGTGTCTCAGTGTGTCACAGTCTGTCAGAGAGTGTCGCATTGTGTCTCAGAGAGGCACAGACAGTATCACAATGTGTATCAGAGATTCTGAGAAAATCTGAAAGTGGCACTATCTGTGAGAGAGTGTCACAGTGTGTCACAGTCTGTCAGAGAGTGTCACAGTGTGTCTCAGATAGTGTCGGATAAGGTCAGAGGGTGTGACAGTGCATCTCAAATTGTCAGAGAATGTCAGAGTGTGCCACAGTTTTTCAGAGAGTGTCACAGTGTGTTTCAGAGAGAATCAGAGAGTCTCACAGTGTGTCTCCGAGAGTGTCAGATAGGATCAGAGAGCGTCACAGAGTGTCTCAAAGTGTCAGAGATTGTCAGAGAGCGTCACAGTGTGTCACAGAATTGCAGAGAGTGTCACAGTGCGTCTCGGAGAGTGTCTCAGTGTGTCACAGTCTGTCAGAGAGTGTCGCATTGTGTCTCAGAGAGGCACAGACAGTATCACAATGTGTATCAGAGATTCTGAGAAAATCTGAAAGTGGCACTATCTGTGAGAGAGTGTCACAGTGTGTCACAGTCTGTCAGAGAGTGTCACAGTGTGTCTCAGATAGTGTCGGATAAGGTCAGAGGGTGTGACAGTGCATCTCAAATTGTCAGAGAATGTCAGAGTGTGCCACAGTTTTTCAGAGAGTGTCACAGTGTGTTTCAAAGAATGTCAGCGAATGTCTCAGAGTGTGTCACAGTCTGTCAGAGAATGTCACAGTGCGTTTCAAATCGTCAGAAAGTGTCCCAGTCTGCCTCAGAGAGTGTCACAGTGTGTTTCAGAGAGAGTCAGCGAGTGACACAGTGTGTCTCAGAGAGTGTCACAGTGCCTTTCAGAGAGAGTCAGCGAGTGTCACATTGCGTCTCAGAGAGTGTCTCAGTGTGTCTAAAGAGTCTCAGAGAGAGTCAGAGTATCACATTCTGTCAAAGAGTGTCACATTGTGTCTCAGAGCGTGTCACAGTCTGTCAGTCTGTCAGAGAGTGTCACAGTGCATTTCAGAGAGAGTCAGAGAGTGTCACAGCGTGTCTTAAATAGTGTCACAGTGTGTCGCTTTCTGTCAGAGAGTATCACAGTGCGTCTCAAAATCTCAGAGAGGGTCCCAGCCTGTCTCAGAGAGTGTCACGGTTTGTCACAGTTTTTCAGACAGTGTCACAGTGTGTCTCAGAAAGTGTCAGAGAGTGTCAGAGACTGTCACAGTGTGTCTCAGAGAGTGTCAGATAGGATCAGAGAGTGCCATAGTGCATCTCAACGTGTCAGCGAGAGACAGAGAGTGTCACAGTGTGTCTACGAGACTGTCAGAGAGAGTCAGAGCGTGTATCATTGTTTCACAGTCTGTCAGAGAGTGTCACAGTTTGTCATACTGTGCCTCAGAGAGTGTCAGATAGAGTCAGACTGTATCCCAGTGTGTCTCCGAAAGCGTCAGATAGGATCAGAGAGTCTCACAGTGCGTCTCAAAGTGCTGGAGAGTGTCAGAGAGCGTCACAGTGTGTCACAGTCTGTCTGAGAGTGTCACAGTGTGTGTCAGAGAGTGTCTCAGTGTGTCACAGTCTGTCAGAGAGTGTCACATTGTGTCGAAGAGAGTGACAGACAGTATCACAGTGTGTGTCAGAGATTCTGAGAGAAACTGAAAATGTCTCTATCTGTGAGAGAGTGTCACAATGTGTCACAGTCTGTCAGAGAGTGTCATCGTGCTTTTCAGAGAGTTTAAGAGAGTGTCACATTGTGTCTCAGAGAGTGTTGGATAGGATTAGATCGTGTTACAGTGCATCTCAAATTGTCAGAGAGGGTCCCAGTGTGTCTTAGAGAGTGTCACAGACTGTCAGAGCGTGTCACAATGTGTCTTATAGAGTGTCCAGGTATGTCGCAGATAGTGTCAGTGTGTCACAGTTTGTCAGATATTGTCACAGTGTAATTCAAAGAATGTCAGCGAGCGTCACAGTGTGTATCAGAGTGTCTCAGAGTGTGTCACAGTCTGTCAGAGAGTGTTACAGTGTATCTCAATGTGTCTCCGAGAGACAGAGAGTGTCACAGTGTGTCGCCGAGAGTGTCAGGTAGGATCAGAGAGTGTCATAGTGCGTCTCAAAGTATCAGCGAGTGTGGGAGAGTGTAACAGTGTGCCTGAGAGAGTGTCAGAGAGTGTCACAGTGCATCTCAAATTCTCAGAGAGGTTCCCAGTGTGTCTCAGAGAGTTTCACAGTTTGTCATAGTTTCTCAGAGAACTTCATAGTGTGTTTCAGAGAGAGTCAGAGAGTGTCGCAATGTGTCTTATAGAGTGTCAGAGTGTGTCAGAGTGTGTCACTTTCCATCAGAGAGTGTCACAGTGCATCTCAAAATCTCAGAGAGGGTCCCAGTGTGTCTCAGAGACTCTCAGAGAGTGGCACAGTTTGTCATAGTTTCTCAGAGAGCGTCACAGTGTGTTTCAGAGAGAGTCAGAGAGTGTCACAGTGTGTCTCAAAGTGTCAGAGAGTGTCACAGTGTGTTTCAGAGAGAGTCAGAGAGTGTCGCAATGTGTCTTATAGAGTGTCAGACTGTGTCACAGTGTGTCTCAGAGAGTGTCAGATAAGATCAGAGAGTGTAACACTGCGTCTCAGAGAGTGTCGCAGTGTGTCACATTCTGTCAGAGAGCGTCACAGTGTGTCTCAGAGAGTGTCAGATAAGATCAGAGAGTGTAACAATGCGTCTCAGAGAGTGTCGCAGTGTGTCACAGTCTGTCAGAGAGCGTCACAGTGTGTCTCAGAGAGTGTCAGATAAGATCAGAGAGTATAACAGTGCGTTTCAGAGAGTGTCTCAGTGTGTCACAGTCTGTCAGAGAGTGTCACATTGTGTCTCAGAGAGTGACAGACAGTATCACAATGTGTGTCAGCGATTCTGAGAAAATCTGAAAGTGGCACTATCTGTGAGAGAGTGTCACAGTGTGTCACAGTCTGTCAGAGAGTGTCACAGTGTGTCTCAGATAGTGTCAGGTAGGATCAGAGAGTGTTACAGTGCATCTCAAATTGTCAGAGAGTGTCTTAGAGAGTGTCAGAGTGTGTCACAGTTTGTCAGAGAGTGCTCAGTGTGTATCAAGGAATGTCAGCGAATGTCACAGTGTGTGTCAGAGAGTGTCACAGTCTGTCAGAGACTGTCACAGTCAGTCAGAGAGTGTCACAGTGTGTCTCAGAGAGTGTCAGATAGGATCAGAGAGTGTTACAGTGCATCTCAAACTGTCAGAGAGTGTCTTAGAGAGTGTCAGAGTGTGTCACAGTTTGTCAGACAGTGCTCAGTGTGTATCAAGGAATGTCAGCGAATGTCACAGTGTGTTTCCGAGAGTGTCACAGTCTGTCAGAGAGTGTCACAGTCAGTCAGAGAGTGTCACAGTGTGTTTCAGAGAGACACAGAGAGAGTCAGAGTATGTCACAGTGTGTCACTTTCTGTCAGAGAGTGTCACAGTGCATCTCAAATTGGCAGAGAGTACCCAGGTATGTCGCAGATAGTGTCAGAGTGTGTCACAGTTTGTCAGAGATTGTCACAGTGTGATTCAAAGAATGTCAGCGAGTGTCACAGAGTGTGTCAGAGTGTGTCACAGTCAATCAGAGAGTATCACAGTGCGTCTCAATGTGTCTCCGAGGGTCAGAGAGTGTCACAGTGTGTCTCAGAGAGTGTCAGATAGGATCAGAGAGTGTCATCGTGCATCTCAACGTGTCAGCGAGAGTCAGAGATGTCACAGTGTGTCTACGAGAGTGTCAGAGAGAGTCAGCGCGTGTTTCAGTGTGTCACGGTCTGTCAAAGAGTGTCACAGTGTGTCATACTGTGTCTCAGAGTGTGTCAGAGAGTGTCAGCATTTGGCTCAGAGAGGGTCACAGTCTGTGAGAGAGTGTCACAATGTGTCTCAGAGAGTGTCAGATAGGATCAGAGAGTGTAACAGTGCGTCTCAGAGAGTGTCTCAGTGTGTCACAGTCTGTCAGAGTGTGTCACATTGTGTCTAAGAGAGTGACAGACAGTATCACAGTGTGTGTCAGAGATTCTGAGAGAAACTGAAAATGTCACTATCTGTGTCCTAGTGCGTGTCAAATTGTCAGAGAGGGTCCCGCTGTATCGCAGAGTGTGTCAGAGTGTGGCACATTCTGTCAGAGATTGTCACAGTGTGTTTCAAAGAATGTCAGAGTGTCACAGTGTGTCTTATAGAGTGTCATAGTGTCACAGTTCATCTCAAAGTCTCAGAGAGTGTCACAGTGTGTCTTATAGAGTCATAGTGTCACAGTGTATCACTTTCTGTCAGAGAGTGTCACAGTGCATCTCAAAATCTCAGAGAGGGTCCCACTGTATCTCACTTCTTAATGAGATTGAGGAAGGGTTTAAGTGAAATGTAACTACTCTGTCTGACACACAAGGCAAAAGTGCTGTTGCTGATGTTATCAGAGCCCATCAACTTGAGCTAAAGATATCAAGGGGGAAGATGCTTTGATGCAGCGAGTTGTTGTGTTCTGGGATATAATTCATATCAATTCCAATGCTCAACAATATTTATAAAAAAGCTTGTACATCTCCAAAACAAAACAGGATTTAACCCGAATTGTTCCCATCCACAACAACATTTATATTTATAAACAAACAGTTCCCAATCAAAAAATATTTATTAATAACCAGAGATGGTTCGATGCAAGTCATATTTACATGTAAACAGATCAGCTCCAATGCAAAACAATATTTATGCACAGACAAGCAGCTCTATACAACAATGTATCTGCGATATTGTACGTATTATATAATACAAAACCTGAAAGAGCTCAGCCACTGAATTGTCAATTTTCAGTGTTAGATCAGAAACTCTCTCAACCCCTCCCTCTCCCCTCTCTCTCACTCCCTCTCTCTTTCCCCCTTCTCCACGCTCTCTCCTCACCCTCTGTCACCCCCTCTCTCGCCCTCCCCGCTCTTTCCCCCTCTCTCTCTCCCTCTCTCTCCCCCTCCCCCTCTCTCTCCCCCCTCTTTTCCAGTGTCTGTCTCTCCCTCCTCTCCCCATTCTCCCACTCCCCTCTTCTCCCCCTCCCCTCCACCTTTCGCTACCTCACGCCCCCTCCCTATCTCCCCATCCCCTTCTCTCCTGCCTCTCTCTACCCCCTCCTCTCACCCCTGTCCACTAACCCTCTACACACCCTCCACGCCGTCTCCAATCCTCCCTTCTCAACCCCCATGCTCCCCCCTTTTTTCCACTTCCCTATTTCGCCGACCTATCTTCCCCCTCTCTCTCCCCTCTCTCCGTCCCAATCTCTATTGCCACTCTCTGTCCACCCTCTCTCCCCCTCACTTTCTCTCCCCCTCTCCACTCTCTACCCCTCTCTCTTGCTCTCCCATCTCTCGCCCTCACCTCTTTCGCCCATCCCTCTATCTCGCCCAGCACTCTCACCCTCCCCTCTCTCGCCCTCCCCATCCGCCCTCTCCCTCTTGTCCTCCCTTCTCTTGTCCTCCCCTCTCTCACACTCACTTCTCTCTCACCCTCCCCTCCCTCCCTACCCTCTCACGCCCACCTGTCTCTCGCCTGCCCCCTCACTCGCCCTCCCCTCTCTCGCCTTCTCCCTCCCTCTCGTCCTCACCTCCCTCCCATCTCTCGCCTTCCCTTTTCTTGCCCTCCTCTCTCTCTCTCGCCCTCCCCTGTCTCGCCCTCCCCTCGCTCACCTATCCCTCTATCTCGTCCTTCCCCCTCTCTCCATCATCTCTCTCGCCCTCCACTCTCTCGACCTCCCCTCTCTCGCCGCCTCAATCCCTCTCATCTTCCCGTCCCTCCCTCCCCTCTCTTGCCCTCACCTCTCTCACCCTCTCCCTCCCTCTCGCCCTCCCCTCCCTCCCTTCCCCTCTCTGGCCCGCTTCTCTCTCGCCCTCCCCTCTCCCCCACACCTCTCTTACCCTCTCCCTCCCTCTCGCCCTCTCCTCTCTCAGCCTCCCCTCACTTGTCCTCCCCTCCCTCCCCTCGCTCGCCCTCTCCTCGCTCGCCCTCCCCTCCCTCCCTCGCCTCTCTCGCCCTCCCCTCCCTCGCCCTCCCCTCTATCGCTCTCCCCTCTCTCCCCTCTCTCGCCCTCCCATTCCCTCCCTACCCTGTCTCGTCTTCCCCTCTCTTGCACTCCCCTCTCTCACCCACCCCTCTCACACTCCCCTCTCTCTCGCCCATCCCTCTATCCCTCCATTCCCTTTCTCGCTCTCCCCTCTCTCGCCATCCCCTCTCTCGCACTCCCCTCTCTCGCCCTCCCTCTCCCTCTCATCCTCCCCTCTCTCGTCCTCCCCTCTCTCACACTGACTCCTCTCTCACCCTCCCCTCTCTCCCTCCTCTCTCTCCCCCTCCCCTCCCTCCCTACTCTCTCTCACCCTCCCCTCTCTTGCCCTCTCCCTCCTTCTTGCCTTCACCTCCATCCCTCCCTTCTCTTGCACTCCTCTCTCTTGCTGCCTCCTCTCTCGCCATCCCCTCCCTCGCACTCCCCTCTCTCGCCCTCCCTCTCCCTCTCATCCTCCCCTCTCTCGTCCTCCCCTCTCTCACACTGAATCCTCTCTCACCCTCCCCTCTCTCCCTCCTCTCTCTCCCCCTCCCCCTCCCTCCCTACCCTCTCTCACCCTCCTCTCTCTTGCCCTCTCCCTCCTTCTTGCCTTCACCTCCATCCCTCCCTTCTCTTGCACTCCTCTCTCTTGCTGCCCCCTCTCTCGCCCTCCCCATTTGTTGCCCTCACCTCTCTCACCCTCTCACTCCCTCTCGCCCTCCCCTCCCTCCCTTCCCCTCTCAGTATCTCCTCTCTCTCGCCCTCCCCTCTCTTGCCCTCCCCTCTCTCACCCATCCCTCTGTCTCTCCCTCCCCTCTCTCGCTCTCACCTCTCTCGCCCTCCACTCTCTCGCCCTCCCCTCTCTTGCCCTCTCCCCCCTTTTTGCCTTCACCTCCATCCCTCCTTTCTCTCACGATCTCCCTCCTACTCGCCCTCCCCCCTCTCGGACTCCCCTCACTTGTCCTCCCCGCCTTCCTTCCCCTCTCTTGCCCTCCGCCCGCTCGCCCTTCCCCCACTCGCTCTTCCGTCCCCTCCCTCCCCTCTCTCGCACTCCCCTCTCTCATCCTCCCTTCCCTCCCACCCTTCTCTCGCCCTCCCCCTCCCTCCCTATCCACTCTCGCCTTCCCCTCTCTTGCAATCCCCTCTCTTGCCCACCTCTCTCGCCCTCTCCTCTCTCTCACCCTCCTCTCTCACCCTCTACCTCCCTCTCGCCCTCCCCTGCCTCCCTTCCCCTCTCTGGCCCTCCTCTCTCTAGCCATCCCCTCTCCCCTCTCACCTCTCTCACTCGTTCCGTCCCTCCCTCCCTACCCTCACTCTCCTTCCCCTCTCTCACTTCCCTTTCTCGCCACCTCTCTCTCACCCTCTCCTCTCTCTCGCCCTCCTCTCTCACCCTCCCCTCTCTCTCACCCTCTCCTCTCTCTCGCCCTCCTCTCTCACCCTCCCCTCTCTCTCGCCCATCCCTCTATCTCACCATCCCTCTCTCGCCACCCCCTGTCTCGCCATCCCCTCTCTCGCCCTCTCAATCCCTCTCATCTTCCCCTCCCTCCCCTCTCTTGCCCTCACCTCTCTCACCCTCCCCCCCTCACTCGCCTCTCTCGCCCTCCCCTCTCTCGCCCTCCCCTCTCTCGTCCTCTCCCTTTTTCTTGCCTTCACCTGCATCCCTCTCTCTCGCCTGCCACGCTCTCTCAAACCCCTCTCTTGCCCTCACTGCCCTCACCATCTCCCTCCCTCTCGCTTTCCCCTCCCTCCCTTCCCCTCTCTCGCCCTCCCCTCTCTCGGTCTCCCCTCACTTGTCCTCCCCTCCCTCCCTCCCCTCTCTCACCCTCCCCTCTCTCGCATTCCCCTCTCTCGTCCTCCCCTCTCTCGCCCTCCCCTCTTTCGCCCTCCACTCCCTATCTCCCCTCTCTCGCTCTCCCACTCCCTCCCTACCCTCTCTCGTCTTACCCTCTCTGGAACTCCCCTCTCTCACCCACCACTCTCACACTCCCCTCTCTCTCGCCCGTCCCTCCGTCTCAGCATCCCCTTTCTCGCTCTCCCCTCTCTCGCCATCCCCTCTCTCCCTCCCCTCTCTCGACATCCCTCTCTTGCACTCCCCTCTCTCTCGCCCTCCGTATCCCTCTCGTCCTCCCCTCTCTCGTCCTTCCCTCTCTCACACTGAATCCTCTCTCACCCTCCCCTCTCTCCCTCCTCTCTCTCCCCCTCCCCCTTCCTCCCTACCCTCTCTCACCCTCCTCTCTCTTGCCCTCTCCCTCCTTCTTGCCTTCACCTCCATCCCTACCTTCTCTTTCACTCCTCTCTCTTGCTGCCCCCTCTCTCGCCCTCCCCCACTTGTTGCCCTCACCTCTCTCACCCTCTCCCTCCCTCTCGCCCTCCCCTCCCTCCCTTCCCCTCTCTGGATCTCCTCTCTCTCGCTCTCCCCTCTCTTGCACTCCCCTCTCTCACCCATCCCTCTATCTCGCCCTCCCCTCTCTCTCCCTCACCTCTCTCGCCCTCCACTCTCTCGCCCTCCCCTCTCTTGCCCTCTCCCTCCTTCTTGCCTTCACCTCCATCCCTCCTTTTTCTCACCTTCCACGCTCTCATGCCCTCCCCCTCTCTTGCCCTCACCTCTCTCACCCTCTCCCTCCCTCTCACCCTACCCCCCTCTCGGCCTCCCCTCACTTGTCCTCCCCGCCCTCCCTCCCCTCTCTCGCCCTCCCTCGCTCGCCCTTCCCTCGCTCGCCCTTCCCTCCCTCCCTTCCCTCTCTCGCCCTCCCCTCTCTCACCCTCCCTTCCCTCCCACCCATCCGTCGCCCTCCCCCTCCCTCCCTACCCTTTCTCGCCTTCCCCTCTCTTGCAATCCCCTCTCTTGCCCACCTCTCTCGCCCTCTCTTCTCTCTCGCCCTCGTCTCTCACCCTCTACCTCCCTCTCGCCATCCCCTCCCTCCCTTTCCCTCTCTGGCCCTCCCCTCTCTCGCCATCCCCTCTCCCCCTCTCTCTCTCCCCCCCCTCCCTCTCGTCCTCCCCTCTCTCTTCCTCCCCTCTCTCACACTGACTCCTCTCTCACCCTCCCCTCCCTCTCTCCACTCTCTCGACCTCCGGTCCCTCCCTACCCTATCTCACGCTCCCCTCTCCCGCCCTCTCCCTCCTTCTTGCCTTCACCTCCATCCCTCCCTTCTCTCCCACTCCTCACTCTCGCTGCCCCCTCTCTCACCCTCCCCCATTTGTTGCACTCACCTCTCTCACCCTCTCCGTCCCTCTCGCCCACCCCTCCCCTCTCTGGACCTCCTCTCTCTTGCCCTCCCCTCTCTCGCCCTTCCCTCTCTCACCCATCCCGCTATCACGCCCTCCCCTCTCTCGTCCTCCCCTCTCTCACACTGACTCCTCTTTCACTCTCCCCTCCCTCCCTCCCTCTCTCGCCTTCTCCCTCTCTCTCACCCTCCCCTCCCTCTCTCCCCTTTCTCGCCATCCACCCTCCCTCCTTACCCTCTGTCACCCTCCCCTCTCCCACCGTCTCCCTCCTTCTTGCCTTCACCGCCATCCCTCCATTCTCTCGCACTCCTCTCTCTCGCCGCCCCCTCTCTCGCCCTCCCCCATTTGTTGCACTCACCTCTCTCACCATCTCCCTCCCTCTCGCCCTGCCCTCCCTCCCTTCCCCTCTCTGGTCCTCCTCTCTCTCTCCCTCCCACTCTCTTGCCCTCACCTCTTTCACCTTCTCCCTCCCTCTCGCCCTCCCCTCCCTCCCTTCCCCTCTCTGGAACTCCTCTCTCTTGCCCTCCCACTCTCTCCCCTCACCTCTCTCACCCTCTCCCTCCTTCCCCCCGTCCCCTCCATCCCTTCCCCTCTCTGGACCTCCTCTCTCTCGCCCTCCCACTCTCTTGCCCTCACCTATTTCACCTTCTCCCACCCTCTCGCCCTCCCCTCCCTCCCTTCCCCTCTTTGGACCTCCTCTCTCTCGCCCTCCCACTCTCTTGCCCTCACCTATTTCACCTTCTCCCTCCCTCTCGCCCTCCCTTCCCTCCCTTCCCCTCTTTGGACCTCCTCTCTCTCGCCCTCCCACTCTCTTGCCCTCACCTATTTCACCCTCTCCCTCCTTCTCTCCCTCCCTTCCCTCCCTTCCCCTCTCTGGATCTCCTCTCTCTCGCCCTCCCCTCTCTTGCACTCCCCTCCCTCACCCATCCCTCTATCCCGCCCTCCACTATCTCACCCTCCCCTCTCTTGCACTCTCCCTCCTTCTTGCCTTCACCTCCATCCCTCCTTTCTCTCGCCTTCCCACTCTCTTGTCCTCACCTCTCTCACCTTCTCCCTCCCTCTCGCCCTCCCCTCCCTCCCTTCCCCTCTCTGGCCCTCCTCTCTCTCGCTGTACCCTCTCCCCCTCACCTCTCTCACCCTCTCCTTCCCGCTCACCCTTCCCCCACTCGCTCTTCCGTCCCCTCCCTCCCCTCTCTCGCACTCCCCTCTCTCATCCTCCCTTCCCTCCCACACTTCTCTCGCCCTCCCCCTCCCTCCCTATCCACTCTCGCCTTCCCCTCTCTTGCAATCCCCTCTCTTGCCCACCTCTCTCGCCCTCTCCTCTCTCTCACCCTCCTCTCTCACCCTCTACCTCCCTCTCGCCCTCCCCTGCCTCCCTTCCACTCTCTGGCCCTCCTCTCTCTCGCCATCCCCTCTCCCCTCTCACCTCTCTCATGCATTCCATCCCTCTCCCCCTCCCTTCTGTCGGCCTCCCCTCACTTGTGCTCCCCACCCTCCCTCCCCTCCCTCGCCCTCCCATCCTTCCCCTCTCTTGCCCTCCTCTCTCTCACCTTTCACTCCCTCTCTCCCCTCTCTCGTCCTCCCACTCCCTCCCTACTCTCTCTCACCATCCCCTCTCGCACTCCCCTCTCTCGCCCCCCTTTCTCAACCTCTCCTCTCTCTCACCCTCCTCTCTCACACTTCCCTCTCTCTCGCCCATCCCTCTCTCTTGCTCTCCACTCTCACACTCCCCTCTCTCTCGCCCATCCCTCTATCTCACCATGGCCTTTCTCGCTCTCCCCTCTCTCGTCCTCCCCCTCTCACACTAACTCCTCTCTCACCCTCCCCTCCCTCTCTCCACTCTCTCGACCTCCCCCTCCCTCCCTACCCTATCTCACCCTCCCCTCTCCCGCCCTCTCCCTCCTTCTTGCCTTCACCTCCATCCCTCCCTTCTCTCGCACTCCTCGCTCTCGCTGCCCCCTCTCTCGCGCTCCCCCATTTTTTGCACTCACCTCTCTCACCCTCTCCGTCCCTCTCGCCCTCCCCTCCCTCCCCTCCCCTCTCTGGACCTCCTCTCTCTTGCCCTCCCCTCTCTCGCCCGTCCCTCTCTCACCCATCCCGCTATCTCGCCCTCCCCTCTCTCGTCCTCCCCTCTCTCACACTGACTCCCCTTTCACCCTCCCTCCCTCCCTTTCTCGCCTTCTCCCTCTCTCTCACCCTCCCCTCCCTGTCTCCCCTCTCTCGCCATCCACCCTCCCTCCCTACCTTCTCTCACCCTCCCCTCTCCCACCCTCTCCCTCCTTCTTGCCTTCACCTCCATCCCTCCTTTCTCTCGCACTCCTCTCTCTCGCCGCCCCCTCTCTCGCCCTCCCCCATTTGTTGCACTCACCTTTCACCATCTCCCTCCCGCTCACCCTCCCCTCCCTCTCTTCCCCTCTCTGGACCTCCTCTCTCTCGCCCTCCCACTCTCTTGCCCTCAACTCTCTCACCCTCTCCTTCCTTCTCGCCCTCCCCTCCCTCCCTTCCCCTCTTTGGACCTCCTCCCTCTCGCCCTCCCACTCTCTTGCCCTCACCTCTCTCATCCCCTCCTTCCTTCTCGCCCTCCCCTCCCTCCCTTCCTCTCTCTGGACCTCCTCTCTCTCGCTGTACCCTCTCCGCCTCACCTCTCTCACACTCTCCCTCCTTCTCCCCCTCCCCTCCCTCTCCCTCTCTGGATCTCCTCTCTCTCGCCCTCCCCTCTCTTGCACTCCCCTCCCTCACCCATCCCTCTATCTCGCCCTCCACTATCTCACCCTGCCCTCTCTTGCACTCTCCCTCCTTCTTGCCTTCACCTCCATCCCTCCTTTCTCTCACCCTCCCACTCTCTCCCCCTCACCTCTCTCACCCTCTCCCTTCCTCTCGCCCTCCCCTCACACCCTTTCCCCCTCTGGCCCTCCTCTCTCTCGCCATCCCCTCTCCCCCTCATCTCTCTCTCATAAGTTCCCTCCCTCTCGCCCTCCCTTCTGTCGGCCTCTCCTCACTTGTCCTCCCCACCCTCCCTCCCCTCCCTCGCCCTCCCCTCCCTCGCCCTCCCATCCCTCGCCCTCCCATCTCTCGCCCTCCCATCCCTCCCCTCTCTCGCACTCCCCTCTCTCACCCTCCACTCCCTCTCTCCCCTCTCTCGCCCTCCCATTCCCTCGCTACTCTCTCTCGCCTTCCCCTCTCGCACTCCCCTCTCTCGCCCTCCTCTCTCAGCCTCTCCTCTGTCTCACCCTCCTCTCTCAACCTCCCCTCTCTCTCGCCCATCCCTCTCTCGCCCATCCCTCGCTCATGCTCTCCACTCTAACACTCCCCTCTCTCTCGCCCATCCCTCTTCTCACCATGGCCTTTCTCGCTCTCCCCTCTCTTGCCACCCCCTCTCTCGCTCTCCCCTCTCTCGCCCTCCCTCTCTCGCACTCCCCTCTCACTCAACCTCCCTCTCCCTCTCGTCCTCCCCCTCTCGTCCTCCCCTCTCTCATTCTCCCCTCTCTCACTCTGACTCCTCTCTCACCCTCCCATCCCTCTCTCCTCTCTCTCGCCCTCCCCCTCCCTCTCTCCCCTCTCTCATCCTCCCCTCTCCCGCCCTCTCCCTCCTTCTTGCCTTCATCTCCATCCCTCCCTTCTCTTGCACTCCTCTCTTTTGCCACCCCCCCTCTCGCCCTTCCCTCATTCCCCTCTCTCGCCCTCCCATCCCTCCCTCCCCTCTCTCGCCCTCCCCTCTGTTGCCCTCTCCCTCCTTCTTACCTTCACCTCCAGACCTCCTCTCTCTCGCTCTCCACACTCTCTTGCCCCTCTCTCTCTTGCCCTCACCTCTCTCACCCTCTCCCTCCCTCCCTCACTCCCCTCTCTCACCCTCCCCTCTCTCGCCCTCCCCTCCCTTCCCTCTCTCGCCCTCCCTTCTCTCACCCTCCCTTCCCTCCCTCCCTTCCCTCGCCCTCCCCCTCCCTGCCTATCCTCTCTCGCCTTCCACTCTCTTGCAATCCCCTCTCTTGCCTACCTCTCTCGCCCTCTCCTCTCTCTCGCCCACCTCTCTCAACCTCCCCTCTCTCTCGCCCATCCCTCTATCTCACCATCCCCTCTCTCGACCTCCCCTCCCTCGACCTCCCCTCTCTCGTCCTCCCCTCTCTCACCCTCCCCTCCCCCTCTCGGCTTCTCCCTCCGTCTCGCCCTCCCATTCCTCACTCCCCTCTCACTCCCTCCCCTCCCACGCCCTCACCCTCTCTCACTCTCTCCCTCTCTCTCTGGCCCTCCACTCCCTCCCTACCCTCTCTCACTCTCTCCCTCTCTATCACCCTCCCCTCCCTCTCTCCCCTCTCTCGCCCTCCCCTCCTTTCCTACCCTCTCTCACCCTCCTCTGTCTCACCCTCTCCCTCCTTCTTGCCTTCATCTCCATCCCTCCCTTCTCTCGCACTCCTCTCTCTCGTCCTCCCCCCTTTCTTGCCCTCACCTGTCTCACCCTCTCCGTCCCTCTCGCCCTCCCCTCCCTCCCCTCCCCTCTCTGGACCTCCTCTCCCTCCCCCTCCGCTCTCCCCCTCCCCTCTCTCACCCTCTCCCTCGCTCTTGCCCTCTGCTCTCTCGTCCTCCCATCACTCACCCTTCCATCTCTCGCCCTCCCTCCCTTGCCCCACTCTCTCCCCCTCCTCCCTCCCCACCCTCCCTCCCATCTCTCGCACTCCCCCTATCTCGCCCTCCCCTTTCTCCCATCCGCTCTCTCGCCCTCTCGCTCCCTCCCTCCCTTCCCTCTCTCACCTTCTCCTTCCCTCTCGCCATCTCCTCCCTCCCCTCCCTCACCCTCCCCTCGCCCTCTCTTCTCTCACCCCTCGCCCTCTCCTTTCTCGCCCTCTCCCCCTCTCGCCTTCCCTTCCTCTCACCCTCCTCTCCCTCTCTCCCTCTCTCCCTCCCCTCTCTTGCCCTATCTCTCCCTTGCCCCTCTCTTCCCCCTCTTGCCCTCTGCTCTCTCGCCCTGCCCATCCCCTCCCTTCCTCCCCTGTCTCACCCTCCCTCCCCTGTCTTAGCCTCCCCCTCTCACGCTCCCCTTTTGCCCTCCCCTCTCTCGCCTCCACTCCCTCTCTCCCTCCCCTCCCTCCCTCCCCTGTCTCACCCTTCCCATCTGTCACCTTCCCCCTCTTGCCCTCCCCCCTCGCCCTCCCCCTCTCTTGCCCTCCCCCTCCCTGTCTTCCTCCCCTCCCTCCCTCTCTCGCCCTCCTCTCTCCCGCCCTCACCCTCCCTCTCTCCCTCTCCTCTCTCGCCTGCCCCTCTCTCACCCTATCTCTCCCTTGTCCCCCCTCTCTCCCTCCTGCTCCTTCGCTCGTTCTCCTCTCTTCTCTCATTCTCGACTCCCCTCAATCGGAGTCTCTCTCTCCCCACTTCCCTCCGTTTCTCTCTGACTGAATGTGTCTCCGTTCTTTCCCTCCCTCCCTCTCCCTCAGACTCACTCTGTCTCCCTGGTCCTTCCCTCTCCCTCTGACCCAGAGACTGGGGGGTGCGGGGGTAGTTGGTCATGAGGCTGCATGTGGCAGGGTGTGGTGAGAAGTGCGAGGTAGGAGGAGGGGAAAATGGGGTAGAGATGGAACTGCGGGAGGAAGACAGAGATGGCAGGACAGAGAGAGTGAGGGTGAGGGGAAAGGAGAGAGTGGAGGCAGTTGGAAAAAACGGGGTTGGGGGTGTGTGAGAGAGGGGGAACGAGGAAGTGTGAAGAGGAGAGGTGGTGAGAGAGAGGGAGAAAATTGAGTAGAAAGAGTGGGGGAGAGGAAATATGGAGGTCAGGCAGCAGTGAGGAGACAGAGGGAGTTAGACCCAGCGCCTGAGCTCATGGCGCGGTGCCCTCCCCTTCCCTGAGGACCAGGACTTGGGGCTGAGTCTGTCTCTCTCCAGCTCAGCTTCTCCAACACAAAGACGCACAACAACATCGGTCACTCTGCTGCTCGGCATGCTTTAATCAACATTTTTATTGGTTACAAATGGAAGTGATGGATGCAGTCAGTGGGATGGTGCCTTTTCTCACTAGCCCCTGAGTTGTGAGAAACATTGAAATGTTTCCATGTAACCCCTGTGGGATAAGGATGGACAAACCAGCGCTACCCTCAGTCTGTTACAATAGCGACAGGCTGCTCCATCACTGAAACACTGAACTGAAATGAGAAAATCCTGGATGGTGTGATTAATGAGGGAATTTGATGGATGGATGGATTTGTGTGAAGGGATATTTCAGCACATTCTTCAGCTGCTGCCTGAACTTAGACTGGGTCATGGCATAAATCGCGGTGTTTGTGCAGCAACTGAAGAGCTGCAGCATTAAGCCCAATTCCGCCACAAAGGGATGGAGATACACAGACCGATACCCAAACCACCACATCCGGGCCCATATAGAAAACAGCATTAACGTTGACCATAACAGGATGAAATTGGCCGAGATCACAAACAGTAAAATGATGGATTTTTTTCAGTTTCTCATTTCAGTGTCAGACTGAAGGTCCCCATTGGTGTGAGCGCGGAGTCTCCTGCGGGCTCTGCTGGTCACTAAAATGTGTCTGACGGTGAGAACATTGAGCAGCAGAATCAGGAGAAATGGGACACACGCGGTTAGAATGTGGTGGAGGAACTCGATTGTGACCCAGACAATGGAGATTCGAACAGCGAATGTTACATCACAAAACCAGGGGACGTTCATCAGCCGATACCGAGGCGTATGAATAAAATACCAGGAAATGTTCTTTAAACAGCTCAGCACAGTCACTGCTCCCAGAACCACAGCCGCCGTTTTCTCACTGCAATATTTACTTTACAGCTTCTGCCAACAAATGGCCACAAACCGATCAAAGATGAAAGTGACGGTGAACCAGACTGAGCAGTCAGTGGCTGCATAAAGCAGGACGGCGTGGATATTACACACGGGGACGAAGTCCATCAGGAAATAAAACTGTTCACGATAAACAATAGGAATGTGTCTCAGGATCAAGTCGAGGATGATGACCAGGAGATCCGCCGCTGCCATGGCCCCCAGGTAACGTCTGACACATGGAGACAATTCACAATCTTTATAAAGCAGGACGTAGATGGTCACTACGTTAACTGTGAGGAAGGAAAACAAACCCATTATCCATCAGCCTGGAGTCAAAGGGACCCGTTTGATCAGGGACCCAGTGAGATTTTCAAATGTGTCCCTGTATTCAGGGATTTATTAAAAAAATTGGAGCTGGAATAACAAATGGGAAGATCGGAATTACTGACAAAAACGTGACATAAACCACAAGAATCCCTCCCTCCCTAAACACACAGAGACACATCCATAAGGACAGATAGTTTCGGGAACATTCCCACACACTCGATCACTCGAGAGCAGACACAGGTCACTCCTTCCCAGTTCCTAATACAGAGGGTGGGAACGTTGCTGTCCTTAAGGATTCTCTCCCAGTTTCCTGAAGGCAAACGGAGTTTGGGAATTTCTGTATTTTGGTCTAAATTGTGGTCGATCCTGTGTCGTGGAGAAATGTAAACGCAGGGAAAATGTATTCCCCCCTTTAACTGCCTGAGGGTCCTTCGGAACAGTGTCTCCTTCTCCCTGGAACGGGATCTCTTCCCTCGGGATCTTATCGTTTGGTCAATTCATTGACGTCTGGACGTTCACAAACAATGTCAGGGACAGAAACTTCCGGGGAATGTCAGTTATAGAATGTCGGGGGCAGAACGTTCCGTGGAATGTCAGTAATAGAATGTCAGGGTCAGAACGTTCCGGGGAATGTCAGTTATAGAATGTCAGGGACAGAACGTTCCGGGGAATGTCAGTTATGGAATGTTGGGGACAGATCGTTCCGAGGAATTCCTTGACCTGTCCATGACCTTACCCCCCTATCCACCCCACCAACATCATGTACTGTGCAAAGGCCACATATCCATCCAGCGTGGGGAGCTGCACTGAACACATCATTGCATTATCTATAAACCGCAGATAGTCTGACCAGCACAGCAGGATGTGCAGTGATCGCCCGTGAATTAATCTGTAAACCAGGAGCAGTTACCCTCCCAGCATGTAGGACTGTGCACCCCACCCCGGTACATTGATTTGTAACCCAGGAGCAGTAACCCTTCCAGCATGTAGGACTGTGTACCCCACCCCAGTACATTGATCTGTAACCCAGGAGCATTTACCCTCCCAGCATGTAGGACTCTGTACACCACCCCAGTACATTGATCTGTAACCCAGGAGCAGGTACCCTCCCAGCATGTAAGACTGTGTACACCACCCCAGTACATTGATCTGTAAACCAGGAGCAGTTACCCTCCCAGCATGTAGGACTGTGTATCCCACCCCAGTGCATTGATCTGTAACCCAGGAGCAGTTACCCCCCCCCCCCCCAGCATGAAGGACTGTGTACACCACCCCAGTGCATTGATCTGTAACCCAGGAGCAGTTACCCTCCCAGCATGTCGGACTGTGTACACCACCCCAGTACACTGATCTGTAACCCAGGAGCAGGTACCCTCCCGGCATGTAGGACTGTGTACACCACCCCAGTGCATTGATCTGTAACACAGGAGCAGTTACCCTACCAGCATGTAGGACTGTGTACCGCACCCCAGTACATTGATCTGTAAACCAGGAGCAGTTACTCTCACAGCATGTAGGACTGTGTCCACCACCCCAGTGCATTGATCTGTAAACCGGGAGCAGTTACCCTCCCAGCATGTAGGACTGCGTACACCACCCCAGTACATTGATCTGCAACCCAGGAGCAGTTACCCTCCCAGCATGTAGGACTGTGTACCCCACCCCAGTGCGTTGATCTGTAATCCAGGAGCAGTTACCCTCCCAGCATGTAGGACTGCGTACACCACCCCAGTACATTGATCTGCAACCCAGGAGCAGTTACCCTCCCAGTATGTAGGACTGCGTACCCCACCCCAGTACATTGATCTGTTACCCAGGAGCAGTTACCCTCCCAGCATGTAGGACTGTCTACCCCACCCCAGTGCATTGATCTGTAACCCAGGAGCAGTTACCCTCCCAGCATGTAGGACTGTGTACCCCACCTCAGTGCATTGCTCAGTAACACTGTGTTAGATCCCTACCCAGTGTGGAAAAACTTGCAGCCCATGCTGGAAGTGACTGGATGTGCAGCTCCCACCCATTTACAGCTCAATCTCTCCATTGTGCCCTGACAAGGGGGTGCTGTGTGTGTGAACATCACTGCCAGAGAGAGATGGCAGGGGGAATCAGTTTAAATATCACCACATGGGAGGGGTTTGGGGTATAGACAAAGATGGGGAGACTGAGAGACAGTGTCATGGAAGGATGTGTTCCCAGGTTGCAGAATGCTGAAATGTAGACACTTCAATAGCATCCTGTAACATGAGCCAGTCTTCCCAGGAAAAATGGGAAAAAAGGATTTTGGTGTGAGATCAGATGAAACAACAGCTGCTGTGAGGTTTTGAAATTACGTTTGTGTAATTTTAATAAGTGTCTTTTTGAAACAGTGCATTTCTGTAAAGTTGGAGTAGGGTAATAAGCAGTTAAGAGAAATGGGGTCTCAGAGTTGTGAATAGTTGATGTAAAATGTTCAGTTTCAGAGTTAAAAAAATAAATTGATGTTTTTATTTAAACAGTGGAATTTGGGAGTTCTCTGTCACTCATATTTTAACAGTTTACAAGGCAAATTTAGCGTTTCTTTATGTTTAGTTTATATTACCAGATGAGCTCAATGTTGTGTCCTAACAATTGCTGTGTGTATCTGTGAGTCTGTGTGTGGGGCAGGTCTGGCAGTCTCTGTGGTGCTTAAAGTGATACAATGCCACCCTCTGCTGGCCTCCACACGCCACTGCACAGACAGTAACAGAGGGTGAAAACCAACAGGGATTCATTCAGAGATGGGGAGGGAGAGGGCAGCTGCTCACAGCACCGTCCAAACTGATGTCTGATCCATGTACTGATCTAAATATCCTTCAAACGTTGTAACTGTCCCTGTTTTCCTTGATTTTGTCCCTTGATTTTTGTGTCATCATTGTCTATGGGAATAGTGCCAGAAGACTGGAGGATAGCGAATGTGGTCCCCTTGTTCAAGAAGGGGAGCAGGGATAGCCCGTGTAACTATAAGACCATAAGACCATAAGACATAGGACTGGAAGTAAGGCCATTCGGCCCATCGAGTCCACTCCGCCATTCAATCATGGCTGATGCGCATTTCAGCTCCACTTACCAGCGTTCTCCCCGTAGCCCTTAATTCCTCTAGACAACAAGAATCTAGCAATTTCGGCCTTGAAGACATTTAGCGTCCCGGCTTCCACTGCACTCCGTGGCAATGAATTCCACAGGCCCACCACTCTCTGGCTGAAGAAATGTCTCCGCATTTCTGTTCTGAAATGACCCCCTCTAATTCTAAGGCTGTGTCCACGGGCCCTAGTCTCCTCGTCTAACGGAAACAAACTCCTAGCATCCACCTTTTCCAAGCCATGTATTATTTTGTACGTCTCTATTAAGTCTCCCTTTAATCTTCTGAACTCCAACGAATATAGGCCAGTGAGTCTCACTTCTGTTGTGGGCAAAGTCTTAGAGAGAATTGTAAGGGATAGGATTGATGAACATCTCGACAGGATTAATGTGATCAAGGATAGTCAGCATGGTTTTGTAAAGGGCAGGCCATGCCTCACAAACCTTATTGAATTCTTTGAGAAGGTGACCAAGGAAGTGGACGAGGGTAAAGCAGTAGATGTGGTGTATAAGGATTTTAGCAAGGCGTTCGATAACGTACCCCATGGCAGGCTAATGCAAAAACTACGGAGGTATGGCATTGAGGGTGCATTAGAGGTTTGGATTAGGAATTGGCTGGCTGGAAGGAGACAGAGGGTAGTAGTTGATGGTATAGGTTCATCTTGGAGTGCAGTTACTAGCGGTGTTCCACGAGGATCTGTTTTGGGACCATTGCTGTTTGTCATTTTTGTAAATGACCTGGAGGAGTGGCTTGAAGGCTGGGTGAGCAAGTTTGCGGATGACACGAAAGTCGGTGGAGTTGTGGACAGCGAAGAAGGATGTGGCAGGTTACAGCGTGATATAGATAAGTTGCAGAGCTGGGCAGTAAGGTGGCAAATGGAGTTCAATGTAGCTAAGTGTGAAGTCATTCACGTTGGTAGGAGTAACAAGAAGATGGATTACTGGGCTAATGGTAGGCTTCTTGGTAGTGTGGATGAGCAGAGGGATCTTGGTGTCCATGTACACAGATCTCTGAAAGTTTCCACCCAGGTACACAGTGCTGTGAAGAAGGCATATTGTGTACTGGGCTTTATTGGTAGAGGAATTGAGTTCCGGAGTCCTGAGGTAATGTTGCAGTTGTATAAGACTCTGGTGCGGTCTCATCTGGAGTATTGTGTGCAGTTTTGGTCACCATACCATAGGAAGGATGTGGAGGCACTGGAACCGGGTGCAGAAGAGGTTTACCAGGATGTTGCCTGGTATGGTAGGAAGATCGTATGAGGAAAGGCTGAGGCACTTGGGACTTTTCTCATTGGAGAAAACAAGGTTTAGGGGAGATTTGATCGAGGTGTACAAGATGATTAGTGGTTTAGATAGGGTTGACAGTGAGAACCTTTTTCCGCGTATGGAGTCAGCTGTAACTAGGGGACACAGCTTTAAATTAAGGGGTGGTTGGTATAGGACAGATGTTAGGGGTAGATGTTTTACTCAGCGGGTTGTGAGTTCATGGAATGCCCTGCCAGTAGCAGTGGTGGACTCTCCCTATTTATGGTCATTTAAACGGGCATTGGACAAGCATATGGAGGTTATTGGGCTAGTCTAGGTTAGGTAGGCTTCGGTCGGCGCAACATCGAGGGCCGAAGGGCCTGTACTGCGCTGTATTTTTCGATGTTTCTATGCTTTCACCACTTCCTCTGGAAGTTCATTCCACACACAAGCCAGCTTCTGTCTAACATAATTACCTCTCATGACTTTTGTAAATATTTTTCCTCGCACCTTAAAATATCCCTCAGTTTTGAATCCTCAACTCTAGGGAAAAGACATCAGTCCTCCCTTCAGCTTCTCTGTACCCCCCATTATTTTATAAACCTGTGTAAAGTTACTGCTTAATCTCATATTCTTCAATGAAAAAAATCCCAGCCGATCCAGTCTCTCCTTATAGCTCAATCCCTCCTTTCCCAGCAACATCCAGGTTAATCTCTTCTCAATCCTCTCCAGCTGAATAATATCAAGGTCAGTAATATCAGAGTGAATAGTCAAGGTATTGTCTTAGGGTACGGGGAGACCCAAATTAGAGGACATCGACTTAAGGTGAGAGGGGAAACATTTAAAAGTGACCTAAGGGGCAGCTGTTTCACCCAGAGGGAGGTGTGCCTATGGAATGGGTGGGCAGGATGACCAGACTGAACACAGTATTCCAGAAGTGGTCTCACCAATATCCTGTACAACCTCAACATGACATCCCAATTCCGATATTCAAAGGTCTGACCGATGAAGACAAGTGTGCTAAACACCTTCTTAACCACACTATCTATATGAGATGCAAATTTTAAAGAGTTAAACCTGACGGCCTAGGTTTCTGTTCTACAACACTGCCAAAGGCCCTGCTTTTAATTGTATAGGTCCTGTTCTTGTTTGATTTACCAAATCCAATCCCTCGCATTAATCCAAACTCAACTCCATCCGCCACCCCTCAGCCCAGTGAGTGATATTACTGCCACCTCACCTTACCCCTTCAATTTTAAAATGCCCATCCCTCTCCAGGAAGCCTGCACACTCCGGCCTTGATTTTCACAAAGACCCTGAGCTTGGTTTGCCTTGTGTGATTAGGGGGAGGAGGGACAGATTGCAGATACAGTCAGTGGGGAGGAGAGACTGGGCAATAATCAGCGGCCTGGTGTCACTTCATGGTTTTAGGAAGAGGGCAGTCGCACGTTAGAGGTGGGTAAGAGTGATCGGTGTTTTGGGACCAGAAATTAAGCTCTTCCTTCGTCTCTGGTGTTCAGTAATAAATATCTATTTGAGACCCTTCATTGGGCAGAGTGTGTCTGCAAAATTTCTTTCCTTAATAATGCAGACGTCAGATAATAGCAATTAAAGATGGTCATAGTTAATTTCGATAGCACAGCACGTACACTCAATATCCTACAGTCGAGACAAATATCTTGCATTTGTTTAATAATACAAAGTGTTTTTTTGTAATTCAGTAATGGCAACCTGATTATAATCATCCACACCGAGCTGAAAGTGGGCACTTAAAATATGACCCAAAATATGGATATCGTACTTGTATTGGGTAGTGTCCCTGTCTCTGAGCCAGAGCTCTGGATTTGATTCCAATTCCTGAACTTGTGTGGTAGTGTTCCTAGCTCTGGACTAGAAGGCCTGGATTCAAGTCCTGCCTGTTGCAGAGGTATGTCCCCGCATGTCAGGGCAGTCTGATGAACAAACACACAGGAGAATAATGTTACAGCTTTATGGGTATTGCTGAGTGATGCTAGGGGGAGGTGGCAGTAATATCGCACACTGGGCTGAGGGGTGGCAGATGGAGTTTAGTTTGCATTAATGAGAGGCATTGGATTTGGTAAATCCAACAAGAACAGGCCCTATACAATTAAAAGCAGGGCCTTTGGCAGTGCTGTAGTACAGAAAACCTAGGCCATCAGATTAAATTCTTTAAAATTTGCATCTCATATTGATAGTGTGGTTAAGAAAGTGTTTAACACACTTGTCTTCATCGGTCAGATCTTTGAGTATCGGAATAGGGACATCATGTTGAGATTGTACAGGATATTGGTGAGACCTCTTCTGGGCTCAAAGGTCTCGGTGTAAAGCCCACAGAAGTGTCTCATGATACATCTGAACAAACTGATTAAAATGGATTTAGAATTGTGATTTGATGGAGAAGGAAGAGGTGTCAGTATTGCATTTCAGAATTTAGGCCCAGGATGAGTGAAAGTCAAGCCATTCGTGTTGATTGGAGTCACATGTCGCAGCAGTAAAGGTTTATAAAATCAGAATGGTCATGGGTAGGGTGAGTAGTCAGGGTTTTTCCCCAGTTTAGGGGCGTCCAAAACTAGAGGGCATTGGTGGAAAGTGAGAGGGGAAAAGTTTTGATGAGGCCTAAAAGGCCCCTTTTCACACAGAGGGTGGTGTGCATATGGAATGAGCTGCCAGAGGAAGTGGTGGAGGGTGGTACAACTACAGCATGTAAAAGGCATCTGGATGCTGACAGACCTGCCGAGATTTTACAGCAATTTCTGTATTTCTTGAAAAAATGCATTCATTTTAACACAGGTATTCTGGATAAATTAAACATTTTTATTTTTTAATGACACAGGGACATATAAACATATCTTCAAATCGACCAAGACCATTTTCTGCTCAGGGTATTGCTCTGTGTATGACAGCAGCAATGATGCACCAACATGGAACAGGGAATGTGATGGAGACATAGTTTGGACAATGTACAAGAAGACCTCACATGGTCCAGTTTGGGAGAGGATGACATTACTGTGTGATTCAACTCAGAGAGGGAGAAAATGTAATCTGCCTGAGAAGGAATGGTCTATTACACTCTCGCTCCTTCATTGTTCCTCATCACAGCAATGTGTGTGAGCTAAAAAATCACTCTGAAGTCATCGTTACTATTCGTATTTTTATGGAATCCCTACAGTGCTGAAACAGGCCCTTCGGCCCAACAAGTCCATACCAACCTTCCCAACCCATTTCCCGATATTTACCCCTGACTAACGCATCTAACTTAGAAATCCCTGAACACTACAGACAATTTAGCGTGACCAATCCACCGAACCTACACAGTTTGTGGTAGAAAACTTGATCACCCATTAGAAGCTCACACAGACAAGGGGAGAATGTGCAAACTCCACACAGACAGTCACCCAAGGCTGGAATCGAACCCAAGTCCCTGGTGCTGTGAGGCAGCAGTGCTAACCACCGTGCTACCCTTTGGATGATCCCTAACCAGAATTCACTGGAAACTACTCACTGCCTAAAACAAAGGGAATTCAGCCAAATCCAACTCTCCCTGGATGAAATCCCATTGCGAGCAGCTTGTGTGAGTACAATATCTTCAGAAGCAGAATAACATTTTGGACAATCTTACAATTTTCCTTTGTCACGTGTTCCAATAATATCTGGACAAAGTTCTTTCAAATTGAAGTTGCAGAGATTTTGTGTGTGTGTGTGTGTGTATCAGTGTTTTAAACAGGGAACACTTGCTGCTCCTATATCATGGCCTTTATTGATATGAACAAAAGAGGTTGACTCAAGGGTTCAGGTAAAAATGACTGGCCACAATATCAAGGCAGTGGTTGACTTTTATTGACATCAAGGAGCTTAACAAAACTGGACTTAATGGGAATCAGAGTAACCTCTCCAGTGTTTGGGGTCAAACATGGCACAAAGGAAGATGGTGATCATCTCAGTCCTGGGTCACCTCTGTGGGAGATCCTCAGGGTAGCTTCTTCTTCACAAACATCTTCAGTTACTTCATCAATGTCTCCCTGCCACCACCACCAACCCCATCCTCCCCACCATAAGGTCAGAAGTGGGGATGGTCACTGAGGATTCTACAATGTTCAGAACATTTTATCCCCCGTCAGTTCCTGAACTGGTTTGCGTCCATGTGCAACAAGACCCAGACTCCATTGAGGCGTGTGCTGTTAAAGTGTCCATAACATTCATGTAAGAGCACTTCCTGACACTGCACATTGTCACAGTTAAACAAGAGTTCATTCAGCACCTAACGCTGGTTTCACAGGAATATGAGGAAGCCATTCAGCCCATTGACACTATTGGAGATGAACAGGGATAGCCCATTCAGTGCCTCCAGCTTATTACGCAGGAAGGGAAGGAGTCTAGTGTGATGGACCACACCAGAGCCCCTCGAAAATATTTCAAGGCGGTAGCCGAGACACTAATGTTTTCTTATTTTAAAGGAAATGTAAACTGTCTGTTCCAGATGCAATGTGACAGGTCAAACTACTCGGTGGTAAGCAAAACACCATCTACTTAAACACGGAAGATAAAACAAAACCAAAGAAAGAGGAATTTAGAATAACGTAATTCTATTGTGCAACTAAACAGAATAATAGATCTAGGAGCTATTACTAATGAACTAGTCCAACATAGGAAACTCCCATAAACACAGCCCTTTGAAAAAAGGAACATTCAGGAATAGAATACAGCATCAAGAGAAAATTCAGAGAGAGTAGCAACCAGGAGACATTCCCTGAAGCTTCCAACTCTGTTGAGACCCCAATAGTTTCTGATGTTACTGAGAAACCAAAACCCAGTGATACTAATCTGTGAGAGCTGGCCACACTCATTCAGGCTGCATTAAAATTAACCTAAGGTCTCACTATCTGTTACTCAAGTGGTCTTAACTAGCCAGCTTGGTAACGATCGTTCAATCTCTCTCTTAAAAGAAACCAGGATAAAAATGACCTCTTAAAGCTGCAGCATCATCACACTTGTCAGCACATCGAGCTATCAAACAGGAACCAGGGGTAACCAGTCAGGCCCTTGGCCCTGTCTAATTGGACGAGGAAGAAGCCAGTCAGTCCCTTGAGTCACTTACACTGGAACAGTAGGAGGCCATTCCCACCTCAAAGCACTGACACAGGGGCAGAATGAGGTAATTGATGCTGATTCCTGATGAATGCCTTATGCCCGAAACATCGATTCTCCTGCTTCTCGGATGCTGCCTGACCTGCTGTGCTTTTCCAGCAATTGATGCTCTACTCTGATCTCCAGCATCGGCAGTCTTATGTTCTCCAGATTGATGCTCCAACATGATGATCAAGTGGGGCAGAGGCTGCACAGACAGACTGCTCCACGTTGTTCCAGGTGGCTCCGTTGCTTATGATACACACATGGGACTTTAACGTGGTTTTCTAGTGGTGAGGAGGGAAGCCATATGTCTTGTGTGAAGTCTCAAGAAGGCACCTTCCATCTCCAAGAAGACAGCCTGGTGTTCTCTATGTAGGACGGAAGCTGGTGGGAATGGCTACCTGTTTCAGATGGAAGGTATTGTGGCTGCTGTTGGGGATTGTGAGCAACCTGACGTTCAGTACAGGGTTCACATGCCGACTGCACAATAACATGGGGAGAGTCAATTTAGGCATATAAACTATTAGGAAAGTCACGTTAGACTGATGAATGGACTCTCTAAGTTCAAATAATGCTGATCTTGTTCATGTTGATCTTGTCTAATGCACGTCCTGTGCAGTATAACCTGTATGCCTTACTCTTTCCAAGTCTATTTCCACCCTATGATCTGTCTGACCATGCTTACTATGATCTGCCTCCACTGCTCATAAACAAAGTGTCTCACTGTACTGAGGTACACGTGACAATAAATCAAACCAATCAATGTATGGAATTTCTCTCTCTGTTAAAGTCTGTTTTGGAAATAAGTGATCGCTGCCACTCCTCGTGTTTCAACATCACTATTTCTTGGTCTCTCACAGCTCTATAGATTAAACACTCAGCTTCTTCACTTTATTCTCATGATACCATCATCAGTGTCTGTCGTAAGTGAATCATTCCTTACAAAGGAGATCAAATCTGTACAGAGTACCCCAAATGCTCTCTCAGCAAGGCTCTCCAACAGCAGGAAGCTGGCTTTACTTATGTACTCGAATCATCTTACAATGAAGGACAGCATACCATTGACTGCACCCATTACTTACACAGGGTTTGATTCAGAGCAGTCAGCATAGACTTGTGAGTGGGAGATCATGCTTCCCAAATTTGTTAGAGTCCTTTGGTGAAGTGACCAAAAAGGTTGACGAGGATAGAGCGGTAAACGTAATCTCTGTAGATTTCAGTAAGGCCTTTGATAAGGTTGCACATGGCAGGCTGCTCTGGAAGGTTCCATCACGTGGAATGTTGGGGGATTTGGCCAATTGGATATACAGTTGGCTTGATGGTAGGAAGCAGAGGGTTTAGTGGAAGGATGCTTGTCAGACTGGAGGTTGGGTCCATAGCTGTTTGTTATCTATGATTTGGTTGAGAATGTCCAAGGCATGATTAGTAAGTTCGCAGATAACACTAAAATAAGTGGCAACATGATCAGTGAGGAAGTTTATCAGAAATTGCAGCAGGACCTTAATCGGGTGGGCAAGTGGGCCGGAAAATGGCAATGAAATTTAATATAGAAATGTGAGGTCTTGCATTTTGGAATCTCAAATCAAGGTAGGGGTTCCATGGTGCATGGGAGAGCCTTATGGGGTGTATTGTGCAGAGAGATCTTAGCGTTCAGGTGCATGGTTCTCTAAGAGTGGAGTCACAGGTAGGCAGGGCAGTGAAGAAGGCTTTTGGCACACTGGCCTTCGTCAGGCAGGACATTGAGTATAGATGTTGGGAATTTATGTTGCAGTTACACAGGACTTTGGTAAGGCTGCACTTGGAGTATTGTGTTCAGTTTTGTCACCTTGTTATAGGGAGGATGTTATGAAATTAGAAAGAGTGTAGAAGCAATTTACAAAGACGTAGCCAGGACCCAATGGTCTGAGTTATAGGGAGAGGTTGGACAAGCTAGGACCTTTTCTTTAGAGTGTAGGAGACTGAGGGGGACCTTATAGAGCTGTATAAAATCATGAGGGATATGGATAGGGTGAATGCTCTCAGTCTTTCCCGAGGTTTAGAAAATCGTGGATGAGAGGGGATCAGTTGAAGGTTAAAGGGGAAGGAAGAAAAGGGAACCTGAGGGGCCACTTTTTTACACAGAGGACTGGTACGTGGATGAGCTGCCAGCAGATGTTTCTGAGGGGGTACATTAACAGCATTTCAATAGCATTTGTATAAATATGTGGATCGGAAAGGACCGGAAAGATATTGGCCAACTGCAGGGAACTGGGGTTAGTGTGAATGGACATTTACAAGGTGGAGTCAAACCCCTCTGTTAATTAAAACCAAACACCCAGAAAACTCGCCTCACCTTGTTAATCTGTTAACATATGAGTGACACAGATCTCCTACATTCCACTATTTAAACAAAAATTAGCAAGTTAATTTCTTAACTTTAATAGTGAACACTAAACAACAACTATTCACGAATCCAAGCCCCCCTTGTCTTAGCTACTTACTATCTAACTCCGACTCTGTAAAAATATGCTGTTCCAACAACCCACATATGAAACATTACAACCACACATTCTCTATCTTCCCCGCTGTGTTCACTCTTTCAGCTGCTGATCTCTTGGGTCTTTTTTTTTAATTGCAAGTAGGTTTGACATGATAGAGAGTGTTTGAGATGGCCAGTTAGCACTCCTGCTCTACAGCAGTTACTCTGCTGTTGGATGGCAGTGGCTCTTTCCCTAGTGTTCAAAATGCTGGGTTTATATACTCCCCATGATACAATAATTCTCATTATTTGATTGCTTTCCAGGTGTCCAAACAATAATATTCACATTCTGTTGGCTTCTGGTATCCTGAGCATTATTTAAACTGTTTGGTTGTATTTGAATTGTTGTCAAAACAGCAAACAAATCTCAGGTTTCCATTTCCCAGTTAATTGTTACATGTGGAACAGTGTGACCTTTAGCTGGCATCTGTGGCTGTACTTTCTATTCAGCAAAAACCATTCTGTCTTTAAATGACCGGACATGATTTCGGCTTCAGAACACCTCCCCACTTCAAAAAAAAACATGAAATGGCAGAATGAAAAGATGGCTTCATTTCTTTTCCTCTAAGTCTTAATCCCATTATTATGAAATACAAAAGTATTAATCTCAGCTATACCATACATATTAATTCTGCACACATATATATAAAACACTGCAATAAGTCAAATTTTATCTAAACATTTTCCTTTAAATCCGCGATAACGCATCTGCTATCACATTTTAGGACCTACAGCATGTACGTTTTGTAAGGTTAAAGTTGGTAAGATAAGACTCCAGTGAAATAGTCTCATATTCTGGTCTTTAAATATTCCAAAAAATGCGAGAGGTATGTCGTTCTCCACAACCATCTCCGACTATTCCTTTGTCATATAAACATTAAAATATTGTCAGTCCAGTGCTAAACTTAATCATTCTTTTTCAATAATGGATATTTTGCATTTTTTTCTGGTGGCTTTGAGTTTTTTCAACAAGTAGCCAATTGGTCATTCAATTCCATCATTATCTTTCTGTATCAATACATCTTCGACCACTATACCCCGAGCAGCAAACAATATTTTCAAAGGGTTTCAAAATATTTGGTGCAGCTAAAGCTGGTGTGATGATTAATCCTGCTTTAAAATTCTCAAATGCCTCCTGGCATTGTTCTGTCCACCACAATTCTGTTTCCTTCTTTCCTAAGTCCATCAGTGGTGCCAATACGCTGTTGAAGTTTTGAACAAACATTCAATAGAATCCACGCAGTTCCAAAAATCGAACCACCTCTTTCTTCGAGGATGGTCGTGGAAGTTCCTCAAAGCCCTTCGTCTTTGTGTTCCATGGGGTCAACCTTCCATGCCTAATGTAATGTCCCAAGACCGTCACCACTGTCTTCGCGAATTCTGTTTTCTTTTAAGTTTATTATCAAGTTTGCTTCTTTTAATCGTTCAACATGCTCAGCCAACTGTAACATGTGAGCTTTCAATCACTTGCTAAAGATCACCACATCAAAACCAAAAACTGCACAATTTGTTCATCTGGCCGCCACTCCATTCCTGAGTCTTAAATGTGGTGGTGCATTATTCATTCACATGACGTACTCTAACTTTTTTTGTCATATCCGGTATCTTTAGCAGATAGTTGAATTGACTTAATTTTTTTTTATTTGAAAGGGAACACTAAACCTGGCTTTGAAGGGATTTCCTACCACTGGTGGCAATTCTAACACGTCATCCCCACGGGAAATCATCAGTGATTCAGAGTTTTTATCTGCCACCTGCTTCATTCCGTGCTGTGTCCTCTTCAGGTGCTGTTTAGCTAACTCACTTACTCCATCTAATTTCTCCCTCATTGTAGACATATAATCCAAGTGTGAGATCTCCGACTTCGGTCCTGTCAATTTATATTTAATTAATTTCAAAGGACCTCTCACTTCATGTACGAATATTAACTCAAAGGAAGTAAACTGAGTAGATTTATTTGGGGCAATTCTCAATGCAAAGAATATAATGAGGCGCCTTTATTCCAATCATTCGGGTAATTCTGACAGTACGATGTTTATATTGTCTTCAGCATCTGATGCTAACTTTCCAAGACTCCCTGGGATTTGGGATGCAATGCACTTGATTTAAACTGCTGCATGCTGAAGCTATCCGTGACGTCCTTAAACAGCTGCGCGGTAAACTGAAACCCTTGGTCTGACTGAATCACACTGCATAGCACACAGCGAGTAAAGAAAGCTACCAACTCCTCCACCTCCCTTTTTGCCTTTAAACTCCATAATGGAATTATCCATGGAAATCGGGTAGACACATCCATTATGATCAGCAGATATTGGTTTCCACTTTAATTTGGAAAGGGGAACTACGCAATTAATCATAACCCATAACAAAGGTTCGTTGAATACAGGAATTGGCAACAACGGTGCTGGTTTTATTACTGCCTGTGACCTACCTACCATTTGGAATGTATGACATGTACAACACAAATTACCCATGTCCTTGTTCATTCCAGCCACTAGAAATGCTTTAGCCTGAGTCTTCCGTGCATCAACTCCTTTGGAGTTTTCCTTCGGTTTTCTTTCCTGTTGTAACCTACGACAGTGGGATCTTGTTACTACACAGTCTGGAAAAATCCCTGGGTATTTTTATTTTAATTCCCTTGTTATCTGGTCTTACTTTGGTTTCTCCACCACAAGGGGTGCCATTCCCACCTTGGATCCTGCTAAATCATTCGCAAAAACAAACTGTATTCCTGGAAATGACCCTCTATCACTCACTCTCACTGTTACTTCCCCAATCTTGATTTGGCACTCCAACCTGATGTTACACAAGGGAATGCTTAATTTCTGTCCCCATTCCACAAATTATCACGCTGTTGAGGAATATGTCAGAAAGAGTGAAGATACTTCCATCTGAGGCTGAGGGAAAGTGAGGACAACAGATGCTGGAGATCAGAGTTGGAAAGTGTGGGGCTGGAAAAGCACAGCAGGTCGGCAGCATCCGAGGGGCAGGAAAGTTGACGTTATAGACAATAGACAATAGGTGCAGGAGTAGACCATTCTGCCCTTTGAGCCTGCACCACCATTCAATATGTTCATGGCTAATCATCCTTAATCAGTATCCTCTTCCTGCCTTATCTCCATAACCCTTGATTCCATTATCCTTGACAGCTCTATCCAACACTTTCTTATATGAATCCAGAGACTGGGCCTCCGCTGCCCTCTGGGGCAGAGCATTCCACACAGCCACCATTTTCTGGGTGAAGACGTTTCTCCTCATCTCTGTCCTAAATGATCTACCCCGTATTTTTAAACTGTGTCCTCTGGTTCGGCACTCACCCATCAGCAGAAACATGTTTCCTGTCTCCAGACTGTCCAATCCTTTAATAATCTGATATGTCTCAATCAGATCCCCTCTCAGTCTTCCAAACTCAAGGGTATACAAGCCCATTTGCTCCAGTCTTTCAGCGTAAGATAGTCCCGCCATTCCAGGAATTGACCTCGAGAACTTACGTTGCACTCCCTCAATAGCAGAATGTGTTTCGTCAAATTTGGAGATCAGAACCGCACACAATACTCCAAGTGTGGTCTCACCAGGGCCCTGTACAGCTGCAGAAAAACCTCTTTGTTTCTATACTCAATTCCTCTTCTTATGAAGGCCTTCTTCACGACCTGCTGTACCTGCATGCTTGCCTTCATTGACTGGTGTACAAGAACACCCAGATCTCTTTGTACAGCCCCTTTAACTAAATTGCTTTCATTTAGGTAGCAATCTGCCTTCCTGTTCTTGCCACCAAAGTGGATAACCATGCATTTATCCACATTAAACTGCATTTGCCATGCATCTGACCACTCAACTAACCTGTCCAGGTCACCCTGTAATCTGATATCCTCCTCTCATTTCATCCTGCCACTCAGCTTAATATCATCAGCAAATTTGCTAATGTTATTACTAATACCATCTTCTATATCATTAACATATATTGTAAAAAGCTGCAGTCCCATCACTGATCCCTGCGGTACCCCACTGGTCACTGCCTGACATTCCGAAATGGAGCCATTTATCACTACTCTTTGTTTCCTATCAGCCAACCAATTTTCAGTCCGAGTCAGCACTTTGCGCCCAATACCATGTGGCCTAATTTTGCTCACTAACCTCATATGTGGGACTTTATCAAAAGCTTTCTGAAAGTCCAGGTACACTACATCTACTGGATCTCCCTCATCCATCTTCTGAGTTACATCCTCAAAGAGTTCCAGAAGATTAGTCAAGCATGATTTCCCTTTCATAAATCCATGCTGACTGTGACCTATCCTGGTACTACTATCCAGATGTGTCGCAATTTCATCCTTAATTATAGACTCCAGCATCTTTCCCACCACTGAGGTCAGACTAACTGGTCTATAATGTCCTGCTTTCTCTCTCCCACCTTTCTTAAAAAGTGATACAACATTAGCCACCCTCCAATCCGCAGAAATGGTCCCAAATCTATCAAACTTTGGTAAATAATCACCAGCGCATCCACGATTTCTCGAGCCACCTCCTTCAGTACCCTGGGATGTAGACCACCAGTCCCCGGCGACTTGTCAAACTTCAGACCTAACAGTCTCTCCAACACCAATTTCTGGCAAATATAAATTCGATTACGTTCAGGTCCTTCAGCCACTGCTACCCCAGGGAGATTGCTTGTGTCCTCCCCAGTGAACACAGTCCGGAAGTACTAATTCAATTCTTCTGCCATTTCTTTGTTCCCTGTAATATATCCACCTGTTTCTCTCTTCAAGGGCCTAATTTTAGTCGTAGCCATTTTTTTTTGCCATTCACAATCCTGAAAAAGCTTTTACCACCCTCCTTTGTATTTTTGGCCAGTTTAGCTTCGTACATCATTTTGTCTCTGCGTATTTCCTTCTTAGCAATCCTCTGTTGTTCTTTAAACGCTTCCCACTCCTCCGTTTTCCCACTTATCTTTGCTATGTTATACTTTTTCTCTTTTACCTTTATATGTTTCTTAACTTCCCTCGTCAGCCATGGCCACCCATGCCTCCTCCTAGGATCTTTCTTCCTTTTGGAATGAACTGATCCTGAATCTTCTGCATTATACACAGAAATATCCGCCATTGTTGCTCCACTGTCATCCCTGCTAAGGTATTCCACCATTGAACTTTGGCCAGCTCCTCCTTCATAGCTCCATATTTCCCTTTAGTCAACAGAAATATTGTCATATCCAATTGTACCCTCTCCCTCTCAAATTGCAGATTGAAGCTTATTGTATTGTGGTCACTACTTCCCAATGGCTCCTTCACTTCGAGGTCCCTGATCAATTCTGGTTCGTTGCACAATCCCAGATCCAGAATTGCCTTCTCCCTGGTCGGCTCCAGCACCAGCTTATCTAAGAATCCATCTCGGAGGCACTCCACAAAGTCCCTTTCTTGAGGTCCAATACCATCCTGATTCTCCCAGTCTACTTGCATGTTGAAATCCCCCATAACAACTGGAGTAACATGTTTGTGACAGGCCAATATCAGCTCCTGATTCAACTTACATCGGACATCCAGACTACTGTTTGGGGGCCTGTAGATAACTACAAAGAGAGTCTTTTTATCCTTAGAATTTTTCAGCTCTATCCACACTGACTCTACATCCCCTGATTCTTGGTCCCCCCGCGTAAGGGACTGAATATCCTCCCTTACCAACAAGGCCACCCTACCCCCTCTTCCCATCAGTCTGTCCTTACGATAGCACGTGTAGCCTTGAGTATTCATTTCCCAGGCTCTGTCCACTTGAAGCCACGTCTCAGTTATCCCCACAATATCGTATCTGCCAATTTCCAAAAGAACCTCAAGCTCATCCATCTTATTTCTAATGCTTCGTGCATTCATGTATAGTATTTTTAATTTGTTACTGCCCTCACCCTTCCCATCAACCCCTATTTCACTCAACCTTACAACATGATCCCTTTCTGAGTTTTCTGCCTCATTGTACAGTTGTCTTCCTTGAATTCCCTTATTCTAATTTTCCCTTCAGTTTCCTTCTTAAACATCCAGTTTGTCCCCTCCCCCCCCCCCCCCCCCCCCGCTTCTTAGTTTAAATGTAGCGGTGTTGCAGTAAAAAACCTGCCTGCCAGAATACTCGTCCCTAACCTATTAAGGAGCAAACAGTCTCTCTTGTAGAATTTATGTTTACCACAAAACATACCCCAGTGAGCCAAGAATTTAAATCCTTGCTTCCTGCACCAGTTCCCCAGCCACACGTTCAAGTCCATTATCTCCCTGTTTCTGGCCACACCAGCCCGAGGAACTGGAAGCAAACCGGAGATAACCACCTTGGACGTCCTGCTTTTCAGCCTTCTTCATAGTTCTATGAAGACCCGCTGTAGTATGTTCCTCCTCTTCTTCCCGACATCATTTGTGCCGACATGTACCACCACCTCTGGCTCTTCACCTTCGTCCTTGAGGATTTCCTGCACTCTGTCTGTGATGTCTTTAACCTTGGCACCAGGAAGGCAACACGCCATCCTTAAGTCCCGTCTGCTACTATAAAAATTCAGGTCAGTTCCTCTCACTATAGAGTCCCCTTTTACCACGGCTCTGTGTGATGTCCAACTCTTCCGCTCTGCCTCCACGCCAACTTTTAATTGACGGACCTGGCCGCCTCACGGACTGGCAGTATCATCTGTCTCTACTGTTTCCAAAAGATTCAACTTGTTCCCGACAGGTACTTCCCCCGGGGTCTCTTACACCCTGGGGTCTCCTCCCCGCCTTCCTCATCGTCTGCTCTCTTCTGCTCTTTTCTGGTATGGTCGGTGTAATAACCTCGCTGAAGGTCTTGTCCAGAAAGATCTCGTTCTCTCGGATGAGCTAATGGTTCTCGAGTTCTTTCATCAGTGCTGCAATATGCTCTGTCAGTAGCTGAACGTGAACACACTTTCCACACTTAAACGAGCCAGACAGACCAGAGTCGTTGACCTCGCACATCAAGCACGTAGCACACTGAACTTGGCAGTCATGTCTTCACCCTCTTCAACTGTGGCATAATCACTTCACTCAACCTCCTTATCAAGGACTCGTTTCAGGCATAAGTCCTTCATCAGGAAAGTGGGAGGTAATGGAGGGGGAAGGGGCTGAGAATTAAATAGGAGGGTGGGGGTGGAGCTGGGTGGAAGGTAGTTTGGAAGGCGATAGGTAGATGTAGGCGGGGTCTGATGGTGAAAGGTCGGAGGGGAGGGTGAAGTGGATAGGTGGTAGGACAGCTGAAACCGTCAAACTATACAGCATCAACGTTGATTTCACCAATTTCCAAATTGCCCCTACCCCAACCTCATTCCAGATCCAACCATTCAAATTCGCACTGCCCTCTTGAACTGCCCTAACTGTCCATCTTCCTTCCCACCTATCCACTCCACCATCCTCTCTGACATAACCATTATACTCCCACCTACATCTTCCTATCGCCCTCCCAGTGACCCTCCTGCCAGCCCAGCTCCTACCCTCGTATTTACCTTTCAGCCCCCTTGTTCCCCCCGCCACATTCCTGATGATGGGTTTATGCCTGATACATCGATTGTCCTGCTCTTCGGATGCTGCCTGATCTGTTGTGCCTTTCCGGCTCCTCACTTGTCAACTATTAGAAACTTAACAGATCCCGCATCTTGCAAAATTATAACTTCTTGTCCTCCCCCCACATCCCATTTCTCCTTAGTAAGGTTTATCTACAGAGGCGAATTCTTTATAGAGATCAGGCACCAACTCCATACACAGCCCCTGTCTAGGCCATACACTCCCCTGCAGCTCCTCGGCTCTACTTGGGGTCTCCTTTACCAGGTTCACGAATACCACTGGCTTAAACTCTTTTACCACATCTTTTCCCAAAGTGCCTTCCTTCAATGCCCATCACTGTGTGCCCCAGCTTACTGCAGTGAAAACACCTTTTCCAAGTGCCCTTCTTAAACCACTAACACTGTACTTTTATGTGTTCCGCTCTTTTTTGTGAGAACACCTGAGGCCTTTCACCAGCTTTCAACCCCCTTGGGCTTCTTTTTCGCCTGCGGTAAACTATTGCCAGTGTGCTTTACTCTATGTTTTGTAATTTAGGATCTCCCCTTCTCCCAATTTCTATCCCTCACAGGATGAAAATCCTCCCAGAAGCTAAATTTCATCTCATGCAGCAATGCATATTTACCTGCCATTTCTGCCACGCTTCTCACTTCTTGAACTTCCTATTCATTCACTTGAATTCTTACCATCTCTGGAAGTGAGTCTTTAAACTCCTCCAGCAGATTAATCTCCCTTAGAGCCTCACAGGTCTTATCCAGTTTTAAGGCCTGCACCCATCTCCCAAAATGACTGTGTTTAATTCTTTCAAACTCAATATAAGTCTGACCTGGTTCCGACTCTATATTTCTGAACTGCAGTCTATATTCTTCTACTACCAATTCATAAGCACTCAACATAGCCTGTTTGACATTTGGATAATCTCTTGCTCCCTCATGTGACAGCACTGCACATACCTCTCAAGCTGTACCCACCATCTTAGTCTGAACTAGCATTACCCACAGGTTCACTGGACATGCCATCTGCCGAGCCAATTTCGCAAATGAAATAAAAACGGTTTTGGCATTTTTAGCACTGAAATATGGCAATGTATTAACACAGTTGTATACATCCCTACATTCTCCCTTCATCTTCATTCTGCTAATTTAACTTTTTATCTAATTCCAAACTTGTGAATTTCAAAATCTCCCTCGCTTCCTTTTTCCTCTCTTTCTCTTTCTCTATCTTCTCTCTCTTTCAGTTCTCTCTTTATCTTCTAACTGCAGTTGTCATATTTGCAATTTAAGTTTTTTCTAACTCGACTGCAGTTGCCTGCTTCTCTGATAGACCAAAGTGCTTGACCAGTTCCATTATGATGACAGCTTTCCTTTTGTCCCTGGTGAAACCCAATTCTAATCTAAATGCTCATTCTAAAAGTATGCCCTTCCTTTGTCTTACTACACTTTCTTGGCAAATTTGGGTACCATCTTCAAACCTCAGAACCTTTTTAGTAATATTAAAAGCCATTTCCTTTAAATTAACCAACCACAAGGAAACAAAATTAAATGAATCTTCTCACCTGTTTTATTTGAAGGTCTAGGTCACTAACTGCCAATGATGGAATCTGCTGCGACCTTTTGTACCTCGAATCTGTTCAAGTCTGTCTAAATCCCATACGACAAGCCCTCAAACTGTTATGATGTCGATGTTGAACCCCTTTGTCAATTAAAACCTCACTTCCAGAAAAGCTCACCTCACCTCGTTATCTGTTAAAACCTGAGTGACAAAGTAGTCGCAAATTCCACAATTAAGAGAAAAAAAACAATTAATAAGTATGTATGTTAACTCGCTGAGCTTGAAGGTTTGTTTTCAGATGTTTCATCACCATGACTGGGTAACATCATCACTGAGAGTCTCTGGTGATGCACTGGTGGTATGTCGTTTCTTTCTATTTCTAGGTTTTGGTTTCTTAAGTTGCATGATGTCATTTCCAGTTTTCTGTTCAAGGGAAGGTAGATGGGTTCTAAATTGATGTGTTTATTGATGTACTTCTGGCTAGAATGTCATGCTTCGAAGAACTTTCGTGCGTGGCTTTGTCCGAGGAAGTGTGTGTTGTCACAGTCATCGTGGTGTCCTTCTTTTTCTGTATGTATGGAAACTAGTGACAGTGGGTCATGTCTTTTGGTAGCCAGTTGGTGTTCATATATCCTGCTAGCACGACAACAAAACAGTTTGAAATGGAGGAAAAATGATTTTATAAACTCTGTTCAATCAGTATATGTTCAGACAAGGAAGATGGTTCATATGTGTACAACACATTCTGAATGAACAGCGGAGACACAGTTAACGAAAAATGATGCACACGATGTATAACATTTATAAAGCATTAAAACATTATTTGATCTTCCTCTGAAGTGATACCTTCCCTTTCTCTCAACGTTCCCCCTTTTCTGGGATTCCCAACTCTAGTCTCTCATTCTTATCAGGGTGTGTGTTATAAATTCTTGTTTCTGGTTTCCCAACGTATTTCAGTAAATCCCCTTTCTACCTGTACTTCAATATGTTGGCCTGCTGGGTTCTTTCCAAAGCTAGTGTCTGTCATATTGTTGGAGAGAAAAGTTATGGCATCAGACCCAGCATTTAAACATATTGCTCTTTTGTACGTGCAATGTACAAAGGGCCACGGCAGACAGGATTTGCCAAAATATTGAGAGAAGTATATCTACTTCTTTCGATTAAATAGTTTTGTCATTTTCCACATCTCGATATCGATATCCTCTCACTCTCTCGTTCTCCATTTGTACCTAGTGAAGAAATCCACCAGTCATTCTTCGTGGCCCATCTCGCAAAACTCCTTCTTTCAGTTCATACGCAATGCTTTCTTCAAGATGTAATGTGGTTATAATTAAGCAATGTAACTACAAAGACATGCGGGAGGAGCTGGCCAGAGTTAATTGGAAGGGAAGCTGAACAGGAAAGACCATGGAGCCGCAATAGCAGAAGTTTGTGGGGATAATTCGGAAGATAATACCAGAAATGCAACCCCAAGAAGGTGAAACATATTCATGGGAGAACAAGGCAGCCATGAGTGATAAGGCATCAAACCAAAAGAGAAAACATACAATGTGGTGAAAATGATTGGGAATCCAGAGAATTCATTGGCTCTGAAACTACATAGGCAGGCATCACTGACACTGCAGAGGTCTTAATCATGGTCAGGGAGAGAAACAGAGGAAAAACATTCACTTTAAACACAGAAGATGGCAATTCGCAAGGAAAAAGATTCAGGTGAATTAAACATTTGCATTAAGATCAGTTAAATGAATTGGGGAACAGACAGCAGAATTGCATTGCAGGTATTGCAGCTCAAAACTGCGTCTTCATGTAGTGCTGTAGACCACAGCAGCAGGAGAAGCAGACATGCATTCAACCACAACCTGTAACTTTTTGCCAGGGATGACACCTCAGTCTGTCATTACCATCAACACCATCTATGGATCAGTGACGAGTGTGGGTGACCATGTCAGGGTCAGAATCACATGAACCTTAACCTGATGCTAACTCATTAAAGGTTCCGTACTTGACCAACAGATCTGAACGAAGCCCTGCAGTCCTGCCACATTCAATCATAAATGATAATGGACAATTAAACAAATGACTGGAGGAGAGGGCTCCACAAACATTCCCATCCTAAATAATGGAACAGACCTGTGCATCAGTGTAAAAGAGAAGGATGTTTCATCTGCACCATCGTCTGCCAGAAGTATTGAGTCGATGATACACCTCACCCTCATCATGATGCCCACAGAATCACAGATGTCAGTCTTCAATTAATTCAATTTGCTGCATGTGAGAGGAGGAAACAGCTGAACACAATAGATACGACGAAGGCAATGGGTCCTGACCCCATTCCTGCAACAGGACTGAAGACTTGTGCTACACAACAAGCCGTGTCCCTGGGGAAGCTGTTTCAGTCCAACTCCAACTCTAACATCTCCCTGGCAATGTGGATAATTACTCAGCTATGTCCAGTCCCCTAAAACGGGAATAATTACAATCTGACCAATTATAACCCCCACAGTCCCATCACGACAGTCAAATTGGTGGGAGTTCTTTTTGACAGAGATGTCAAGCAGCACAGAAACAACCTGCTCAGTGTGGTTTCCAATCGGTCCCCATGTGGAGATGGTGCTGTTGTGGAAACGTCACTGGATTACTAATCCAGACCAGGCTAATGCTCTGGCAGCGGGTGGAAGTTAAAAATATTAATAAAATATCGAGATCTAAAATCTGGGGTCAGTAACAGTGACCTTGAAGCCAATATCGATTGTAAACAGAATTTCCTTCTCCAATGTAGTTTTAGGAAATGAATCTCCCGTGATTTCCTGGGCTGACCTAAAACTGACTCCAAAGACCCTGACATGTGCTAAACATTTCAATGGTCTCTGAAACGGACAAGCAAAGCACTCATTTGTATCAAACTACTCCGAGGTCTGAAAGGATGAAACCGGACAGAACACCCGGCCTCAGCAACAGTGTCGGAAAAGGGAATGGGAACACAGTCCTGTCAACCCTGCAGAAACCTCCTTCCTAACATCTGAGAGCTTGTGACAGCATTTACAGAGCTTTCCCACAGACTGCACAGAAACAGCGGGAAAGGAGTAGGTCATACAACACATTGAGCCTCCCCCATTCTAGCTCATGGAAAAACTCTCCTCAATGCACTTACCCCACATGATATACATATCCGTTACTGTGAGTAACCTGGGGAAGCTATAAAATAGGTGGTGCAGTCGCACGTTTGGTCCATCGAGTTTGCTGACCAATTCAACGCAATAATGCTTGGCCCTTCATTTCCAAACCGTACTCCTGCTCTCCCACCATCCCTTTACTGTCTCGAAATCCTTATTTATAATCAGTGTCTCGGTTTCCAGGTGCAAGCGAACTCCCAGGTTCACTGGTCTGTGAGTGCAGACATTTATTCTCATCTCAATGCAGAGTGACCTGCCTGTACCTAATACTGTGGCCCCTGGTTTTAGACGTCCCAGCCAGGGGAATTATCATCCCTGCTTCCAATCTGTCTCAACCTGTCAGATTTTTGTATATTTCACTGTCATCCCCATTCATTTTCCTAAACCCCTTGGAATACAGGCCCAGTCTCCCCAATCTCTGCTCCCACAACACGCCTGTCGTCCCAGAGATCAGTCTGGTCATCCTTCACTGCTCTCCCTCAATGTCAGGGTTGTCCTTTATTAGGTACGGAGATCAAAACTACACATAATGCTGCACAATGTTTGAGATGATGTCTAACCAAGGCCATGCACAGCTGTAGTAAGACACCCTTTCCCCTGGACTCAAGTCCTCCTGAAATGAAGGTCAGCACACCATTTATCTTCTTAACTGCTTTTTGTCCTGCAATATTGTTTTTTTTTTACATCCTCCTCACCCACTCACAATCCCACATCCGTTCGTGCTGTCAGCAGGTTGGGATATAGTGTATCTCACTCCAGCGATCAAATGTTTAAAGGGCATTGTCAACAGCTGGGCCCCAAGCACCGATCCCTGCCACACCTAAGCAACCTTCCTCTGTTAATTTCTATTTATTTATTTCGTGAATCTGGGTGTCACTGGCTGGGCCAGCATTTATTTCCTGTCCCTAGTTGCCCTTGAGAATGTGGTGGTGAGCTGCCTTATTGAACCGCTGCAGTCCACCTGCTGTGGTTGACCTCCAATGCCATTAGGGAGGGAATCCCAGGATTCTGACCCAGTGACTGTGAAGGAGCAGTGATATATTTCCAAGTCAGGATGGTGAATGGCTTGGAGGGGAACCTGAAGGTAATGATATTCCCATACATCTGCAGACCATGTCCTTCTAGATAGACGTGGTCGTGAGTTGGGAAGATGGTCTCTGAGGATCTTCGGTGAATCATTTCATTGCAGCATGTAGATAGTAAAACACTGCTGCTGCTGCTGAGCATTGATGGTGGAGCATTGTGGGTGAAGGGACAGTCAAACTGGTTGCTTTGTCCTGGATGGTATAAAGCTTCTTGAGTGTTGTTGGGGCTGCACTCATCCAGGCAAATTGAGAGCTTTCTACCACACTTCTGACTTATGCATTGTAGATGATGGACAGACGTTTGGAAGTCAGGATGTGAGTTACTCGCCGCAGTATTCCTAGCTTCTGACCTGCTCTTGTAGTTACTGTGTTTATGTGGCGAGACCAGTGAGTTTCTGAGAAATGATTACCCACCAGGACTTTGATACTGGGAGATTCTGTGATAGTAACACCATTGAATGCCAACGGGCAGGTTACGTTGAATTTTATTGGTGATGGTCACGGTCTGGCATTTGTGGCCTGAATATTACTTGCCACATGTTAGCCTGGATACTGTCCAGATCTTATCGCATTTCAACATGGACTGTTTCAGTATCTGAGGAGCCACAAACGTTGTAGAACATTGTACAAACATTGGCGAACATCCCCACTGCTGGCCTTAAAATGGAGGGAAGGTCATTGACGGAGTAGCCCTGAAGAAGTTTTCGGCCACTGCTCGAGGGACTCCTCCAGACTTGGAGCTGAGTTGACTGACCTTCATCAACCATGACCATGCTCCTACGTGTAAGCTATGATTCTAACCAGCGGGGAGTTTGCCTCTGATACCCATTGATTGTAGTTTTGCTAATGCCCCTTAATGCCGCACTTGGTCGAAGGCAGCCTCGTTTTAAAGGGCTGTAGCTCTCACCCCAGCTCTGGAATTCAGCTCTTTTGTACATGTTTGAACCACAGTAATGAGGTCAGGAGCTGAGTGGCCCTGGTGGAGCCCTAACTGGGCTTCATTGAACAAGGTATTGCTGAGCACGTGCTGCTTAAAAGCACTTTGACCTTCCACCACTTTACTGATGATCGAGAGTAGACTGACAGAGTGGGAATACTATCATCTTTACGTTCCCCTCCAAGCCATTCACCATCCTGACTTGGAAATACATTTGCTTTTTATAAACAGGAGATAGTTAGGGTAATTTTCCACATAGTCGGGGATAGCCATTGTTGTAAATGTATTGAAAAAAATTGGCTTGGGGAGTGATAAGTTATGGAGCACAAGTTTTCAGTACTATTGCCAGAATGTTGTCAGAGCATGGACTCTTTGGAGTATCCAGTATCTCCAATCCTTGCTGTATATCGCGTGGACTGAATCGAATTGTTGATGACTGGTAACTGAATTGCTGAGGACCACTGGAGGGGGGCTGAAAGGGATCAACCACTCAGCATTTCTGACTGAAGATTGTTGCGAATGCATCAGCCTTATCTTATACACTGAAGTGCTGGGCTCTTCCATCATGGAGGAAGGGGTTATTTGTGGAATCTCTTCCTCCAGTGAATTGTTTAATTGTCCCCAACGTTTCTCGACTAGATGTGGGAGGACTGCAGAACTTAGATCTGATCCTTTGCTTGTGGGATCACTTAGTTCTGTCTATCACTTACTGCTTCTGCTGTTTGGCGCACATGTTGTCCTGTTTGGTGGCTTCAACAGGCTGACACCTCATTTGCAGTTTTGCCTGGTGCTACTCCTCCCTCCTGCACAGTCCATTGAACCAATGATGATCCTCTGGATTGATGGTAATTGTTGTGAGGGGGATATGCCAGGCCATGAGGTTGTGGGCGTGTACGCTTCTTCTCCTATAGATGAACCATAGCACCTTATGGACACCCAGACTTGAGCTGCTAGATCTGTTCGAGGTCTGTCCTATTTAGCACCGTGATACTTCCACCCAAATTGGTGGAGGATATTCTCAATGTGCAAGTGTGACTTTGTCTCCACAATGACTATGTTGTGGCCACTCTTATCGATACTGTCATGAACAGATACTTCTGCAACTGGCAGATTAGTAAGTCTGTGGCCAATATGTATTTCCCTCTTGTTGGTCCCTTCACCATCTGCTACAGTACCAGTCTAGCAGTTATATCCTTTAGGACCCGGCCCGCCCGATCAGTATTGCTGTAGCTGAGATACTCTTGAAGGTGGACATTGAAATCCTCCACCCAGAGTACATCTTGCGTTCGTGCTACCGCACATTTTCCCAAACGTGCACTGCGGCCTTCGCAGCTTTATCTTTCCACACGGGCTCCCACATGCTGGAAGGGAAAGGATTGCGGGTTATTCATCCAAAGATGTAGTCCTGAGATCTTTCAACAACTGTACTGCACGTGGGAGTATTAACAACAAGGGCTGTTCACCCATTACCGGGCAGCTAAATACCAACGTTTTTATCATTTCTGCAAATCTCTTGACTGTCTTCGCTCTGTCTATCACTGTCATATCCTCCAGCCCACTCAAGAGCAATTAGTGTTGTTCAATAAATGCCAACCCAGCCAGTGAACACGGCACCCAAGATTTTGTTTTAAAACGCACTCTTAGATACCTGCATAGCCTGGAATTCCAATCTCCGGAGTATGTTCGATTTGAACTGTTCCACGTTTGGTACCTCAACTTCATCAAACAAGGTCATAAATTGTGTAATCTCTTCACGACGTAAATCGCAAAAATGCTATAGGAAATGAATTAGTCAACAACGGAAGAAGAAAAACTGTAATCTTTGTTGAAATGAAGGGCAATTTATTGCTATCAATACTACTTCGTGCCTTTCACATAATGGAAACTTCAAAGCTGTTCCTTTGGAGGGAGTTTAAACAAATTTTGATCCCAGTCACATTATGAGAAATTGGGAAGCTGACAAAGTGTTATATCAAACAAGTGATCAAAGAAATGGGTTTCAAGTTGTATTTTAAAGCAGAAAACGAAGCTTGCATCACGAACCTCGGACGACGGAATTTGCTGTGCTAGAGTTCATCACTTTCTGTTAGTCAACAAAACGCTTTCCTTGCCGATGGCTCCATAGCTCAGAGGTCTGATCAACCATTGGTTGTGTATTCGAATCTCGCTTGAGCCTTGCTGAATTTGTTTACAACTGTTGCAACAAACATTCACAGAAGCATTTTCCATGCTGCTTGGAATTATTTCTGAGGGAACATCGTGAAGTGATTTTCCCCACGGACCAGGCCTCATCTGCTTGACTTTCGAAATCCCCCTCTGTGTTTCTACTTCGAGGAACACAAGGACGACAAGCGTCTGATGCCAAGAATGCTCTCGTTTAGCCGGAAGAACAACGTGATACAGTCGAAACAGTAAAGTAACGGTGAAATAGTGGGGAAGGAAAACATACAGAGAAGCGGCTGAATGCTTCCATTCCTTATGTAGAGGCAGGAATCTACTGGAATCCAAATGAAACAGGTAGGAGGCTGGAAGAGCACGGCTAGCCAGGCTACCTCAACAGGTAGAGAATTCAACGATTAGCATGTACCAATTATTCACGACTGTGCCAGTCCTCGAAGGACAGTCGCCTGCCTGTTTACCCCTTTGCTTATGCAAACAGAATCGGGTTTTAAAGCCTGAAGTGAAGAAAGAAGAGGCAAACAGTTCAATCCCTCATTTTCTGAATGTTGGCCTCTCCTAAGGCCTTTGTCATTCTCACAAGATGTGTCTGTATATTTCCCTCTTTGGTTGAAAATGCGGTTCAGTTCTCCCGCAGCTCATGATCAAATTTAATGGTATCTGACTTCAGTCTCATTCGCTTCTTCATTTGAGATTAAACCTTTGCAGGCAACATTTCTTTAAGATGAACACTTCAGAAGTCAGGCTGCGGGCTACTGGAAGCTGGAAATGAGAATGGATGGATGTTTGATTGACTGGGATTGACATATAATGCATTATTCTGTGCTGTAAAAGCTCGGTATCACGAATAGTATTTTGGAAGAAACGTCTCATCGCAGGAAAGAACACTATGCTGTTAAGAGAAGATGCAATTGCACCTGCAGTCCTAGATGTCAGCTAGTGGTTACAATTCAGCAATATCGCCGCTGTGGTTTGGTTTCATTGCCTGGTCAGGGAATCAAGATTATTGCTCCTGATAAGGACAACAACAAAAGCGGAGCACCTTTGACAGGAAACGTATTTTACACGCTTCCGCATGTGCCTTGAAATATTGCTGCAGGGCCGCAAGGTGGCTCACTGGTTAGCACTGCTGCCTCACAGAGCCTGAGACATGGTATTAATCCAAATGGGTCGACTGTCAGTAAGGTGCCTTATTCAGGAACAAATGAAGAGTAATAGGGTAAGGAATTGTTCTGTGGGGGTTAATCCCTGGAGGATCGGTGTGAATTTGTTGCATCAAATGGCCAGTTTCTTAACTGTCGGCATTCTATGATACCTTACTGTGTTGTTTTAGCACATGTTCAGAGAGGGGAGAAAAGTGAAGAAAAACAGTCATTTCCCAGTCAGTGGTTGATCCATTGTGTGACAACCAACCGATTGTCCTGTAACTGAACTAACTCCCATCTTCCCTATACTGGTAATGACAGTTTCAACCATTCGAGCGGGTTTTCACGTGTTGCATCAGAACAGCATTCTTTCTCAAGATGGACTTCCCTGAGATATAAAAGAGATGATGAAAGAAATGGATGCCGATGACTGGAATCAAAAGTCGTTAGAAAAAATGGACAGCGTCAACTGAGAAACAAAAAAGAATGGAAAGGAAGCCAACGAAGTACTGGGGCATAACGCCATTAGAAAAGACAAGGCGGGGTTTCATGGGATGGTAGAACAGATGAATAGATCATGTGACGTGAAACCAGGTAAAACTGAGTTGCGTCCATATGGAAGTTTCCCTGATGATGTGAATTTGCTGAGAGTAAACATGAGGGAAAATCTTTCATTCAGATGGATCTATAACTAGACTTTCGAACTTCAAAACCAGAGATGATTGATAAGGAAGAGTTTGGAGCACTTTTTTGTTCCTTCTACAGTAATTGAAATCGAAAATGATTATTTTTCAGGAAAAAATGTGTCAGAATCTGATTCTAAAGTATTTGTAAAAGTGCGTGCAGAAACACAGTGAGTGAATTTCACCAAGACATGGAGCCTGGTCGGCCGGGTCGGGTAAGCGTTAGGTGCACAATTTCTAATTGGTTAACGTTAATTGGAAATATACCACATATCACCTCCAACTGAGTATGACTCAGTGTAGAAAGTGCTGGTTGTGAAGAAAGGTTTCGCAGCTTGTTCTACGTGAACTTCATAAATTGTGAAAGAACTGTTTCTGTTAGCTCAGCATTAAAGAGAAGTCGGTATGCTCAGTCCGCTGCATAATTGGTTTATGATATAAAGTGATGCCAACAGTGTGGGATTAATTATCGTAATGTCTCATCTTACCATCAGAATCCCGATCTCCCCACTCACCTAACCCTTTATACGATGGCGACAATCTAAGCGAAATTATACTATAGTGACTGGGAACTGACCTGTCGATGGAATGAACCATTTTTTTCATCTATTGCCTTGGACATTTGGCTGCAATCACAGAGAAGGGAGTGAGACCATTTGCTGCTCACCCATCTCCCCCAAAATTTCCAGTGTTAAGACTCGAAAAATGTTCCTGTTTGAATCCTATAATCTTTAAAGCAGTACTTCAAACATCTTTATCATTTCGGTTCCAGTTTTGCCGACAACATTGGCCAATAAGATAAACCTAATAATTTTTGGATTGTTATAATGGCCTGTGCGAGTTTGCAAAAAAATAAGTAACATAAACCAAATAAAACGTCCTTTCCAGAATTTAACACAGCACAGGATCAACGATATTAGAAACGTAAACATCTTCAAACGTCACCTCTGTATCTCTATTGAGAGATGAATATTCACTCAGGGAGTATTTCTGCTAGTTGTAAGTAACTGAGGTATTTCCCAAGGACAGAACACTCCACAAAACATTTTTTTAAAAAACAAATGCCGTTTCAATCAACTTCCTTTTGCAACTTTTAAATATATATGTACACATGCATTCATGCAAGTGCACACACATTTTTATATACATGTATATATGTTCGCATATATATGTACGTGAGTGTGTATATGTGGACAATATTAGGAATGGATTGCCGGACATTTGAAATTTCTTTCTTTAGAATGTGAGAGGTAAGGGTCTTCAGTAATGTCCCAGATATCCACATCTGCGAGAAGTGCACCCAACTCATTCTCCTCAGCAACTGCATTCCGGAACTGTAGCTTCATGTCAGATCATTTGGAGTCTGCGTGGAATAAAGCGAAGTTATAGGGAGGCAGTAACACTTCAGGTACAAGAACTAGATAGATGGGATACAGTCGGGAGCCGAAACGCTAACAGGCAGACAGTGCAGGCATCTGCTGTGGCCGTGCCCCTCAGGAACATGCATACCATATTTGTTATTTTTGAGTGGGATGACTTCCGAGGGGAAAGCCATTGGTATAGGTCTTTTGGCACAGAGTTTGCCGTTTTTCTCAGAAGGGTGGGGGAGAGAGGAGGAGAGCATTTGTTAATGGGACTCCATGTCGATGGGAACAGATTGAGATTCTGTGGATATCGGGCAGACTCATGATTGGTGTGTTGTCTCCCAGCTCCCATGGTCTATGATATCTCACATCGTGTTTTCAGGATCCTTAAGGGTGAGGGTGGGCAACCCCAAGACATTGTCCACATATGCACCAACATCGGTAATAAAAGTGATGTGAATGTATGGCAGAATTTCAGGGATCGAGGGTGACATCTTAAATCTAGATTAAACAGAGTTGTTCTCTCTGATTTGTTGCCCATTCTACGTCGTCGTGAGGTTAAGTGTAGGGAGAAAGCATTTAAAAATGTTGTTGGAAGGATGGTGCGGGAGGGAGAGATTCCGATACCTGGATAGTTGGGGCTCATACTGGAGTCGATGAACCTTTACAAACAGGATGGTCTTCACCTGAACTAGAAGAGTACCAATACCCTGAGGGGATAATTTGCCAAAGCTCTTCATGAGGGTTTGAACGAGTTCAGCCACGGAGTGGGAAGCTGAATTGTAGCTCCAGTTTGCAGGTGGTTGTGAGTGGTTTTGTCATAAATAGCGTTTCAGGTTTACAAGAGTGTACTGGCAAGGATGAAGGTGGCTTGAAGTGTGTTTGCTTCAACGCCAGAAGCATCTGGGATAAGGTAGGTGTCATGGGTTGTTACCTGGGACTTCGATGTTGTGGCCATTTCAGAGACATGAACGGAGGACTGAAGAGAATGATTGTTCCTGGTACGTCAGTTTCGATTTTTTAGTCAGAACAGGAGCGTCGTTTCAGAGGGGGAGATGTGGCATTATTCATCAAGGACAGTATTATGGTAGCAAAAAGGATATTGATGAGGACGCAACTGAATCTGCTGAGGTAGAATGTACTGAGATTAGAATCAGGAATGGAGAGATCACCACTAAAATGTTCGAGATTTATGGAGGAAAAGATTGCAAAGATGATTCTGGATAGGAACAAAAGTGACAGGGTAGTTGTTATGGGGAGCTTTAACTTTCCAAATATTGATTGGAAATGTTATTGGTTCAGCACCTCGGATCGGTCAGTTTTTGTCCAATGTGTGCAGGAGGGTTTCCTGACGCAGCATGTAGACAGGCCAACAAGATGCAAAGATATATTGGATTTGCTTATAGGTAATGAACTCAGCCAGCTGTTCTCTTTGGAGGTAAGTGAGCACTTTTTTCATAGTGACCACAACTCGGTTCTGTTTATTTAGTGATGGATAGGCATAGTATTTATTGCAGAGCATGAGGTATCGCGGGGAGAAAGGCCATTATGATGCGATGAGACAAGAGTTACGATGCACCTCATGTGGAAAGTAACTTCAACACCTGAAATATGGAGCTTGTTCAGGTAAAAGCTACTGCATGTCCTTGGTAAGTATGTATGCGTCATGCAGGATATATGAGGTCGACACAGGGATCTGGGTTTGCTGAAGAAGATGAATCTGTTGAGAAGAAGGAGAAGGAGGCGTATGTAAACATGAGATATGAAGGCTGAGGTAGGACGCTTAGGAATTAAAAGCTAACCAGGAAGGGCCTAAAGATAGAGCTACTTCGAGCGAACAGGAGGCATGAGAAGTCTTTGTCTGGCAGGAACAATCCTGAAGCTTTCAATTGATAGTTCAAGAATAAAAGAATGTCTAGCATTTGATTATGGCCTGTCAAGAAAAGAAGTACGAAGTTGTCAGGGGAGTCCAAGGATAGCAGAGACGCTGAATGTATTTTTGATCATATCAAAAATGAAAAAGACAATGTTATCGAAGAGAGTATTGAGATGCAAAATATTAGAATAAACGAAATTGACATTCATAAAGTGGAGTTGTTAGCAATTCATGAAAGTCTAAAAATAGGTTTGTACCCTGGACTTGATGGGATGTATTCCGAGGATTCTCTGCGAATCGTGGGAGGAGATTGCAGAACTTTTGACGATAAGCTTTATTTCGTCAGTGTTTATGTCATTAGTGTTAGAAGACCCGAGTTTAGCAAATATTGTCCCCTTCTTCACGAAGTGGAGTAGAGATAATGCTGGTAATTATAGAACAGTGAACCTTAGCTTTATTGCAGCTAAACGTTTGGAACAAATTATGAGAGATATAATTTATGATCATCGAAAAGGAAGAAGTTGATTCGGGATAGTGAGTACGATTTTATGAATAGCAGGTTGTGCCTCACAAACCTTATTGAAGTCTTTGAGAAGGTGAACAAACAGGTGGATGAGAGTAAAGTGGTTGATGTGGTGGATATGGTTTTCAGTAAGGCACTGTCGGCTGTTGCATGAAATACAGAGTCATGGGATTGAGGATGGTTTAGCGGTTTGGATCAGAAATTGGCTCGCTGAAAGAAGACAGAGTGTGGCAGTTCATAGGAAATGATAATCCTGCGGTTTAGTAACTGATGGTGTACTACAAGCTTCCATTTTGTGTCCGCTGTTGTTTGTCATTTTTATAAATGACCTGGATTAGGTCATGGAATGATGGATTCATAAGTTTGCAGATGACATTAAGATCGACGATGTTGTCAATAGTGCCAATATCTGCTGACGGTTTCAGATAGACATGGATAATCTGCAGAACTGACCTCAGAGGTGGCAAATGGAGTTTAATGTGGAAAAGTGTGAGATAATTTACTTCGGAAGGAGCAACAAGAGTAAAGAGTCCTTGGCTAAATGTTATATTCTTGGAAGTGGAGATGTGCAGAGCGATCTCGGTGCCCATGTATATAAAACTCGGAAAGTTACCACCCACGTTGACAGGTTTGTTTGCAAGGAGTACGGTGTGTTCGTTTTTCCTGGGAGAGTGATTCAGTTTCAGAGTGAAATTATCACTCTGCAGCTCCAGAAATTAACTGGTGTGGCCGCACTCGTAGAGTTCTGTGCATTTCTGGTCGCCACATTATACGATGGATGTGAAAGCATTGGAAAGGGTGCAGAGGACATTTTCTAAGATGTTGCCTTCTATGGAGAGATGGTCTTAGTAGGAAGGTTTGAGGGACTTGAGGCGGTTTTTGATAGCGACAACAAGTTTGAGGGGTGAATTTAGAGAGACATAGAGATGATCAGAGGTTGCCATAAGGTGGACAACGAAGGCATTTTTCTTCAAATGGTAATTTTGGCACAAGGGTACATCGATGTAAATTGAGGGTGATATATACTGAGGTAGGTTCCTTTATCAGTGATTAGAAAGGGTGTTGAACGCCTTGCCTTCAAAACTCGTAGACTCAACAACTTTCAGGGCAATGAAATGGTCATTGTATAAACTTGCGGATTATGATGGTAAAATACTCGTCAGATTGGTATCACAGGTCGATGCAACGTTAGGGCCAAAATGAACTTTATTGCGGTGTAATATTCGGTGTTTGAACTGTTCTTCAGCTTTAAGTTGCAATCATCTCTGGTCACTATCAGTAAAACCAACACCTGGCGTGAATCAAATGTGCAACTTTGGCACATTACGCACTTCCAGTCTGTCGTGCAATTACATCAAACTGACGAATTGCACCACTGGAGCTGCCGTGTACTGATGACCAACGGCTACTAATCTTACCACTCGGCCCCTCAAACCAATTACTCCTTTTTTACTGAAGATCTGAAATGAAACACAGCGCAGAGGAGGTTATACTGATGATGGATCATCGATTATGGAGCATCAGGTTCAGGAAAATGAATAGTAAAATGTGGTGAAAATAGGCAGAATTGAATTCTGTGTTCGTTTACCGTGGCTTCCTGCGTTGATCACAGGCAACGTTATGTCGCTACTATGCTGGGATTTTCCTTCTATCGGTTTCAATTCGTCAGAGAATTCGATTCACTGGTACTTCACCAGCATCCTTAGGAATATTCATACGGCACAATGACCCACACTGTACACAACGTCAACAATCTTCTGCATTACTACATCCAAGGGCACGTGGCATAGGTTTTAATAAATAGTGAAAAATTAATCATGTTATGCAAGGTCAAATTGAATTTTAGTTTAATTAGTAAAGTCGCAAGAATCCAGAGTAAGTTTCAAAATGTCATAAATTCACATTCATTACCTTGGCCAGAATTCTAGAACAGCAAGAGGGAAATCTGTCCTTAAATCCCCAGCATCCATGTAATCGCTTGCTCCATGTGTCCACTTGGAAACCTACATGAAGGGATTTTCAGCCTGACAGAGAACTTGTGAGAATCCTCCACTGTCTGACCTAAAGCTGAAACAGGAGCTATCTATTCTAGCTTGGAGGGTAGCGAGGTGGAGGTGCGACAGAAAATATTAATTGGTGTAGATTCACATTGTTCTCATTGTGATTGTTTAAAAACCTGGGCGAGAAAAGACTCAAGCAGAAAGGAGCAGAAGTAGGCCATTCTTAACACCGTTCCTGCCCCGTCACGCCATTCTGTAGCATCATAGCTCACACAGCACTTTTATGCCTTTTTCCGGCGTATCCATATCATCGTGTTGCCAAGTGGCTAACACATATTTATCGATCTCGACCATAAATAGACATCCAAGTTATTCATCGCTGTGAGGAAAATGTTACATTTCGAGACAGTTGGGTTTCTGCATGAATGTTATAGGTTTTGCAGATGAGCAGCCGAGTCTGGTCTGAACACCTTTCAAACCATAAACTAAAATTCGACTCTGATGAGAGTTGCATCCACAACTTTTGAATGGCAGTCTTAAGAAAGGCTTAGAAATTCAACGCGCTTTCCATTAAATCACGGAGTCTCGACCTCACCCAGTTTTCACCACAAAAGTTTGCCTTAGAACGATTTCGTTCGGGACACCCACCTCACGTCTGTCTGACCTCGTCACACTTTCCAGTATCTGGTCCTTATCCACGTGTGCTCTGGATCTTAAGTGTTCGACTACGTACTGCTGAAATGTCCTCAGAACACTTAGCATTACCACACGTTCAAATAAGAAATTCCAGATGAACAACACTCTATGGGTGAAAGCGTTCTTCCTAAATCTCCTCTAAACCGCTTTTCTCCTGCTTTTAATCTATGTCAGTGGTTATTATTCCTTCCAGAAAAGCCTTATTCCTGTCATACCTATCTATTCTCTACATAATATGTGCATGTTAATCAGTTTCTCACACAGCCTTCTCTGTGCTTAGTTACACAGCCCCACCTTAGCTCATCTACCTTCACAATGGGAATGGTCCAGCCCTTGGCATTATGTTCATCTCCTGTGAACTTCTCCTCCTGCAATCAGATGGTTCCTGCAGTCTTGCGATTACAACAGAAAAAGAAATGCTCTTTGAAGAAATGCCAAAATGTCTGAACAAAATCAGCAGCTCTTGTCCATCTATGATGAGAAAGGACAGTGAACGCTTCGAGTCCAATGATTCGTGTTCGGAACTGATGGGATGTATGGGTGGGTGAAAAATGTGGAGGAGGGCGGCCAGGATCCAAAATGATTGAACTCGATGTTGGTTCCTGAAATCTGCATGTTCTTTCAGGAGAAAATGAGTTGCCGATCTTCCAGCTTGCGCTGTGCCTTGAAGAAGAACTGCAGCAGACCAGAGACTGGTATGGTGGCTTGGGTACACAATGCAATCTTAAAGTGGCCCGGCACTGGAAGACTGGGGTAATTTTTGTTGATTCTGGACAGAACGTAAGTGATCTCAGCTTTGTCACCAACTCTATTTTCCTCTCTCCATTGTAGAGAGATCACATTCTCAGCAGGAACTACAGTTTTCTGGATTGAATGAAGTGCAGACAAATCACTGGAAGATGTGTCTGGAAGTTTCCACAGTGAGGAGAGACATCGGAAACCAGCAGGAAATGTAACTTACAACAGAGAACGTTCCAGTGGAGTACAGGCACTTCGGCCCTCGATGTTGCATCGACCTGTGAAAATAATGTGATGTCCATTGCAATGGAAAATTAACATTTCTTTTGAAACGAATAAAAGCACAGGGAAACAAAAAATAAAATAAGGGCCTGACTTTGCAGTGGGCAAGGGTTGCAGACAGAAAGAAAATATATGCCTATTTAAACCGAACTAATAGCAGACTTACAAGGCCAGCAAACTACCATATCAACAGCCAAGGAATTAGAAAAAAAAACAACTCCATAGCTGGAAAGGAACTCGAATGTTTCAGGCCACTGACCTTGAAGTGTTCATAAGAAGAAGCGAATTATACTTTAAAGGGAATATGTAAAAGCTATCAGGCGCCTATTGCATGAGGCGTCTTGCCAATGTATGACCTGGGACACGGGAAACCTGAATTTGATGGAACTCCACGCGCTACATGCTGAAAACATTCTGGCCCAAGAGAAGGAAAAACGGAAATTAAAGATGGCACAGCAAACACTTAAAGTTCAGCTAGCTATGATGCAAATGGTCGCCCAGTCATTGGAAGGAGGTGCTGCGTAAAAAGAAGGGCTGACAGAAGTAAATCTGGCGGGTGCTTTGTTTGCAGAGCAATGGACTACTGAGTGAGGCAGTGCACGCCCAGACAGCCTCAATCGGCCTTGGAGGCTCGGCAGCAGGGTGACGAATGGAGGAAGGCTGAGGTGGAGGTGGGCAGCCCCAAAGTTACAGGTAAACCTCTTTGCTCTGCCCAGGAGTCTGGAGACACATGTTTTAACCGGGGAGGTTGAGGGGGGGGGGGGGGGTCAGAACTTCTGCAGTATGTAAACGAATGCTTAATCGCAGCAGCAACAGAGAAACAATGTGAGAAAGGTAGGCTTGCGATGCGCTGCCATCTAGTCTCGCAAAACTACAACTTGTGGAACAACAGTTGAATTTCTTAGGTCACTTAATATCTGAACAAGGAAAGACCATTGGTCAAGACAGAGTTCAAGCAAACCAACAAAATTCAAAGCCTCACATGAAGAAACAATTGTTATCTTTTTTGGTCATGCAATCCTACTTAGAATGTTTAACCCGCATTACGCAACCCTTTAGGTGCCAAAAGTGACATAGTTCATGGTTCAGGTTTGCAGAGCTAGAGTCCGTTGCAGAGCCTAGAGTGCCTCTGTTGAATTGAAATGGCACTCCAAACTACACCGATACTGGGTTTCAAATTCAAACAAGCCTTTTGTACAAACAGTGGATGAGAAGCGTGCCTGCATGACATTTGTGCTGATGCAGTATTATGTGTGGAAAATTGAGACCAGTAGCTTATTTTTCACCTCAACTGAGATCCCGCAACGGCAGGATTGCATAAATGCCTCCGTGTCCTGCCTGCATTTGAAAAGGCTGTTGTAGCTTCCAGGGACATAGTCGGCTTTGTTGAATTAAACCGACTGGTCCCACATCCTTACTGCTTTCTGAGCAAAACGCAGCAAACATGTAGGCTGCACGTTGGATCACATACAATGCTATGCTATTGGAGAAGCCTAACATGACAATAAAGCGATGTAACGTCCTTAATGCTGCTTGTATTCTCCCCACAGAAGGAGACGAAGACCCACATGACGGTGTGGTTGTAATTAATGACATTTGAAGCCCGAGACCAGACGTGCAGGATTCAACAATTTAGAATCTGGATAAGGCGTTTTATTGTGGATAGGTCAGCATTCAGAAGCAAAGAGATAGGCCAATATCTGGTATGTTGTAGCAACTACCCACGAGGTAGTCAAAGCGGGATCACTTCCTTCTCATCTGTCAGTGCAAGCAGCAGAGCTGATTGCCTTTATTTTAAGCATGTAAATTGGCCAAAGGAAGAACAGTGAATATTTACATCGACAGCAGATCTGCATTCGGAGTTGTACATAATTTTGGATCCCTGTGGAAAAACAAGGGCTTCTTGACCTCCACTGGAAAGCCAATCACATAAAATGGCCTGATCTCTGACCTCCTGAAAGCAGTCCGATTGCCTAAATCAATTACTGTATGTACATGTGAAGCCCACAGGAAAAATTATGATTCAATTTCTCAAGGCAATGAAAATGTAGACTGAGCGGCAAGGACGGCAGCCAATCAGCCGCTAAATAATGAGTTTGACATGTGTATATCAAATATTTGTAATCCAAACAGATTTATGGGAGTTACAGTCTCAGGCCACATCGAAGGAGAAGCGTGAATGGACAAGGGCAGGGTGCAGAATGAGGGAATGGGTGTGGTGTGGCCCCAGTGGGAAACCCTGTCTACCACGATCTTTATTCCCTTTCTATGCCAAAGTAACACACGGTAAGGTCCATGTGTGAAAAGTGGGGATGTACGACAATATTTCAGCACGCTGGTACAGAAAGGGATTTACTCATTACCAATAAAAATAATGTGAATAATGTGTTATTTGTGCCACTAATAATGTGGGGAGGGGAATACAAATTAATCAGGCAGAACACCCCCAATCCCAAAGACCCTTTGAACATTTAAGATGGATTTTATTGAACTAACATCCAGCGAAAGGAAAAGGCATTGTATGGTAATAGTTGATGTTTTCCCAAGGGGTGGAAGTGCTCCCACGTCTAAACAGGATGCCAGTGCAGTATCCAAGGCTTTGCTAACTGAAATAATTCCGAGATGGGGCATCCCTGAAAGGCTAAGCAGCGACAATGGAAAGCCATTTATAAATATTGCCCTACAGCAGATCAGTGATTACTTGGGAATAAAGGTGAGGCAACATTGTGCCTACCACCCAGCGAGCGGTGGGGCAGTGGAAAGAGAGAAAACTATCCTTCAAAATAAATTGGCAAAATGTTGTGAGGAACTAGAGGTGACATGGAAAGGGCACTTCCAATTGTGCTAATGTATATGGAGGAGAGGAAGAGTATATGTTAGGACGTTTGAGATTTTGTTTGGAAGGTGGCCCAATACAGGAATTGGCCAAGATCGATTGTAAAACAGATAACAGACCACTGTGAGGACTGTGAGATATTATGTTACGGTATAAAACTCTCCACACTTCTGTCTCAAATACAGAATCAAAAGAAGGGCAGCACGACCCCAATCAGCAGAAGGGAAGATGCACAACCTCGAACCTGAAGACTGGATAGTGGTGAAAGACTTCAGGAGCAAATGCATGAAGGCGAAGAGCTGGCTGGGACCGTTCCAGTGGCTCCCTACAACACATACAGCTGTTAAGATCGCTGAAAGAGCCACGTTGATACACGCCAGCTGTTGCAAACGTACACCTGGCCTCGAGGAGACATCGGACAACACCGGATCCAAAAAAGTGTAAGTAATGATTAGAAGACTCATAGAAATATGAGGCTGCATGGCAGGACGAGTCGTGAAGGCAGGGGTGTCTGGGACACAACAGCAGAAGGTAATCTTAACCAAGGATGTTAAGTTGACCTTTCCATGCCACCCATGCCCGTTTGGTAACCAGGACGACTATAAATAAGGCAATAAATATTTACACAGAGATCCTTGTGTACCCAGTTACTGGCACTAAGTAGTATCCATCACGGCTACAGGTACACGGGATATCGGTTTCCTGTTATCAAAGAAGGAGGTGCCATGGCAAAGGTAATAATAACAAAGATTCAGAAGAGCGATGAGGAAACCTGGTGGTGTGGAATAGATAGACCCTTCTCCGATATCTATAGACAGGTGAATATAGTGGTACAGCCTCGCACCCACCCCACCCGAGATGCAGTGCAGAAGGTCCTCCAAGAAATAGTAGCTCCTGGACTCGAAAAGATGAATGTCCAATGACCCGCACTGCAGATGGGCGGAAAGGCCTTTTCCAAGCTGACAGAAATGGAAGAAAGAAATAAACTGAATGTGCAGTTAAAATGATCACAAATGAAAAAAAGTAAAAGTGGATTCATTGAGAAAACTTACAGCGCCATATTTCACTTTCCGTGGAAGTCTCCTGTTGAGGACTCAGTGGTCTCACTGCTGTAGCAATGGGGGATTTCCTCTGACCGTTTATGTTGTTGACAACCTTCCCAAAGCAGGGAATTTGTATGGAACTGGCAATTAATCCAGTATTGCCACAAACAGGATTCAGACGAGCATAAAACAAAGAAGTGTGAATCCTGGAAATCTGAGTCAACAACAGGAATTGACAGAGAAACTCTGCAGGCCTGACAGCATCGGTGGAGACAAAGAGATTTGTTGTTTCATATCACAGATTCAGGCTACTTATGCTTTTTATTGTTTTATTGCCTGGGTAATTGTCAATTTCACTTCACGAAACAGCATACATACCAGAATCTCTCATTAGCTGACAGACGTCATCTGTAAAAATGCAAAATTCCTTTATCGGCTCTAATGCTGTTGTTGTTGCCCTGAGTTGGTGAAAGGCTGGCATTCATTACCTTTTTCTTCTCCTTTATGTCGATGAGCAGCCATGGTGAATGGACAATTTCTGTTTGCGTCCCTTTGTCTCTCTGTACCATCTCACTCTCTTCCACATTCTCCCACTCTCTGTCTGTCAATATCCCTCATTTTTCATTTCTACTCTTGGAAAAGTGTTAAAATCGGTGGCTGTTCCGTGGCTTTCTCCGCACCCCCAGCCAGAGTGTGTAGAACTGGGCTCACAGTCTCCAAGTAATGTTTGTGTTACTTAGGTCTGAGATCAGGTGACATTTGTTCACTGAAAACGTTATGAGCTTTTACAATTCTAAATAGTATTCATAATAGATCAGAAAAAAAACAGTTTCACTCCAATTATAGGATTTCTATGATGCCATTGCCGTTTGCTGAAAATCAATGAATGGTGACAGCAGACAATGAGAGCCATTATCTCATTGGATGTGTTATGACTACAACATTGTCCCGCAAGTCTGCAGTGTCTCCTGCGTCTCTTCATTATTCCCAAAAAACTTGACAAGATGGACGGAGAATAATAGTAGAAGAGATAGACAAATCCTTGTCGAACAGACTAAAAAGAATTCTGCGTTGAATTAGCAGGATAGAACATAGACTAATGGGTCCACATCAGGTGGTAGGGCTTGGTAACACGAAATAATAACGGTCTGAGCTCAAACGCAAGAAACATGCTGAGCCGTCACTTTCGCGATGTTGGATAAACAATACGGCTTTTACAAAAAGTTTAAACAATGAAATTTCAATGTACAGAACATTTGACAGCATTTGACACCATTAACGTCTGGTTATTACCATATGCTTTAACTGACGAAACCACAGACACGGTTCTACAAATCAATAAGGGCATTTAATGAAGTATTTGATCACAGTTAATCAGACTACCTTTCTGTAATAAAGCTGCTCGATGAGAATTTATATCAACGTCCGTTTGTGCAGGAAAGAAGTTCACAGCTGGTGACTGTCCACTGAAAATGTACAGGAAGAGGCAATCTCTTCTTGCTTTGATTTCAAACTGATGCCTTCACCTCTTTAACCTGACAGGATAAACAGTATGCGTTCATCCTCTCGGGGCCGATTTACCGCCTGAATATGCACAGAGGGAAACTCATATCAAGAGACTAGGGTAATTGTGGTGAATTTACCAGGAGTGGTGTGTGAGTTGTTGTTAACAGTGGGCAGTAAGGGCTAAACCATGAGCACTGACATTGATCCTTGTACCAACATCTCCTCATTCACTTTCTGCCTCATTCATCTCAGTCATCATTGACTTTCAGTTTATCCTACTTTCCCTTCGAAACTTTACTTTTGTTCCCGACCACTTTGGGATGTCCACTTGGAAACTGCAGTTTTTTCAAACGAAATTCTGGAGAATGCACGTCACTCTTTGGGATAGGCTTCACTGCCCAACCATAATTACTCAAGAGATTGAGATGGTAAGTTACTTTACTTCGTCCTCGAAGTGCTCAACACAGTGATACAGCCATGATGTCGATAGGGAGGCAGTTCCAAGAATTTGACATAGCGACATTGAATGAACAGCGAGATAGTTTCAGCTCAGAAGGGCGAGATCCTTAGAGGGGATTTGTAGTGACAATTTATTCGGTGTATGTGCTGCCATGGCTGCCAGAGGATGTGGTGGAGGCTCGTACAATTGCAACATTTAAGAGGCATTTGAAATTATATATGAGTAGGAATTGTTTGGAGGGATATGGGCCGTGTGCTGGCAAGAGGGACCACATTGGGTTGGGATTTCCGGTCAGCATGGACAGGTTTGAGCGAAGCATCTGTTTCCCTGCAGTACATCTCAATGAATCTATGATTCCAGTTGGATGCAATCAATCACTGGTTTCCTTCTGGCAGAACCGTGTCTGTGCTCTTTGTTGAAGCAGAAAATGGTTTTCATTCAGATTAGCCACAAGAAGAGAAATAAATCTTCATTTCCTGACTTGGAATTTTATCCAGGCCTGGGCGATTCAAACCCAGAGTCTGAAGCAGGGACTCCACTGAAGTTGACAATAACCCTTTCGACATAACCTGTACAAACTCTTGTGCCTATCGTTCTTTGTCCCCACATTTTGAAGCACTGGTCCTTGCCGTGGGTGGTGAAGGAGCTAACTACTGCCTCGCAGAAAAACCGTGGGGTCAGAGACCCGATCGATCTGTCATGCAGCGGGGATTGCATTGCTCAGAACAGACGTGTTTGCTGTGTGGGACTGAAATTGAGCTCGATCACACACAGATACGGTGTAACAGCTGCCAGCAGATATGGAGACGGTTGGGACAGTTTCATTCGCACTCTAGGAAAAAGACTGTATCCTAAATTAGTGTCACAAATAGAAAGCTGAAAATTGGTTTGGGAACGATATGAGTCATCACCGAATGGCGGGCAGACTACATGGGCTCAAAGCTCTAACTGTCCTCCGATGCCTTCTGGTCTCTGACCGTCCAGTAAATAAGGAAATAGAAACAGAGTTAATCGTGCATTTCGAAGTCCTCCTCTTATAACTCGGCGAGGTGAGAGATGGAACAGTTCTGCTATTAAATTTTGAGACTCGGAGAATGTTTGGAGACGGAGTAATAAAAGAGAAACTGAGTATAAAGTTGAGAGTCAGGAGATATTCAATAAAATAGGTAGACGGAAATGGACATGGAGTAATAAGTGTCACTGGTCTTGAAGACATATCTCGTTTTCGATTCCAAGATTCTACCAGACCTGCTGAGATTTTCCTGCAATTTCTTTTGTTGGTACTGAAACAGAGGGAAAAGTCTGATCTTGGACCAATCAGCTATGTCTGCTCTGTGGTCGTTTGAATTCCCTATTCGAACAAATCACTTCTGACCCACACGGAAACCTCACTATTCTGCATCACCCCCACCCCTGTTACTGACAATAAGCTGTTCATTACGTAAACACATATGGGTACACAACTGCATCATTTAATGAGTGAATTGGGAAAATTTCAGGGAGAGTTCCATTCGGTTTCCATCAGAGCATTCTCATTCAGTTAATTCTATTGCAGCACCATTTGACATGCAGCTGTCACTGTCATGTGGCCATTCGCATTCAACATCTCTGGACATTTTGGTTGGGGCACGTTTGGAATGGAACCTCACGTTTTGGAAGGGACATCGTTTATAGCATATTCGGCTGAACTGATAACCTTGTCTCTTGCACCTGCAGTACAGTGGAGACAGTTTACACTCAGAAACCAAGAGATGATCAAAAACGAAGGAAAAAAATGTGTCAACAAAACCTGCCTCAGCGAGCGAATTCGCTCTTGCAACATTAAAGGAGAGCGGCAAACCTATTAACAAACAACAGCGCCCTGCGTGGGTCTCGACCCCACACCATTGAGATTAAAGGTCTCAAACTCTACCGCCTGAGCGTACCAGGGCAGCATTGGTGTTGGTTAATTTATCATTTCATACTGACTTTAATTCAGCTGACACGGCAATTTTCAAAAATCTCTTTCATTCCTCCCCATTGCAAATAACATTATCCAAGTCGTTCAATTCTCAGATTTATTCCTTCAGACCATTACAATCCATTTAGGCCTTGCCCCGGGATTTACTATTCTGTTAATATTTTCATATTTTGACCCTGATCCTTAGGTCACCGAAGTGATTCCCAGATACTCTGGCAGACTGCAAATCAATCGGGAAAATACCTCAGGAAACCAAATCATTTCTGATTATAGTGTAGGGAATCCCATCTGCTGAAGAGACAGAGTCCTCACAATCAACACTTTCTTTGTTCTACCTGCCTACACAGTTTACCAGTTCTAATATTCGAGAAAGGAATTCTGATTATAAAATGTTTTAAAAACAGAAACAATCTTCTGAAGCCATTTCCAATTTGAATTAGAATGTTTTACCCTTTCACACGGTAACAGCCGTTCCTGAGGAAGGAGTTTCCATGAGCTGTGTCCCAGGGCTGGGCATGAAGCCGCTGATTGAAACTGCAGTGGCCCCTTTCTGTTGGCAGCAGGGGCTTGTAGAGAGTGGGGTCACATTTTGCTGCACGTGACCGTCTCACTCATTGCGGACTCAGGGTCTATCATGGATGAGTTACCGTGGTTGTATTGTCAGTACATGGTCGATCTCAATATTGATGTGAAATATTTGAGGCTCGGTGCTCTGTTTGGGCTTGGACAACCAACATTTCAGCCAAATGCTCTGATCATTTGAGACACAGCAACTGGCAGCACAATTGTGCGTGTACACATCCAAACGCACAGTGATCGAGAGGATGTGGACAGCAGTAGTTCTCATTATTTTAAGAATCAGTTGCTCATGTTCCCGTGTTTATCGCAGAGAGGGTGAGAGACCCGAGGAGTAACAAACACACCCATAAAGCAATATCAGGGCCTGTGCAGTTCTGTCATAAAAAGCTGACTGCAGTGGTTCTATTGCAAAGTTAGGTTTCAAACCCACGACGCAATAGAGACTGGATCCTAAACCCAGCACATTAAACCTCTCTGGATTAGTGGTGTTGGAAGAGCACAGCAGTTCAGGCAGCATCCGGTGAGCAGTAAAAATCGACGTTTCAGGCAAAAGCCCTTCATGCAGGGTTTCGCCCGAAACGTCGATTTTACTGCTCCTCGGATGCTGCCTGTCCTGCTGCGCTCTTCAGCACCACTAATCCTGAATCTGGTCTCCAGCATCTGCATTCATTGTTTTTACCAACATTAAACCACTCGGCGACGCTCTCTGACGATAACAAAGCACCAAACCTGTCAAGGCTAATGTTTCAGCATCGCTTCACTTCAGGCAATTTACCCTGGCACTTTCTATGAATACCTTAGCATAATTTAAAAAAAATATTGACAACGATTTGGAAGGTTTGCACGGTGTGGACATTATTGAGAAGATGAATATTCTTCGACAGTTTTCCCCGGAGCTTCAGGCCTGAGGGATGTCCTTGGAAAAGTTTACAAAATCATGAGGTAGACGAGCAGAGAACATAGTCAATCTTCACTTTTTCAGAAGTCACCTGAGTTTAAAGTGAGATAGCATAGGTTTAATGTGAGAGCAGTACAATTTGAAAGGGATGTCAGCGACACTTGTTTTAACACAGACATTTTTGTGCGTGGGGAATAAATTGCCACATTTAGTGGTAGAGTTTGGTGCACTCACAACACTTCAAAGGCATCGAAATGGGTATGCAGACAGGAATTGTTCGGAGAGATAAGGGACAAATATTGGCAAATATGTTTAGATTAGTTACGGTCATCTGTTCAACAGGTGCAAGGTGGATAGGAAGGTTTGCTTCCGTGCTCGGCAGTTCTGTGACACTCCAGTACCTGACAACAGTTTAAATAGACCACTTACACAAACGCATGCTGTTTGTTCCTAAGTCAGCGTGTTTGAATTTTATTATTTTCATGAGGCGTAATGTTTTGAAATGACACAGAGAGGAATACTTTCCAGACATTTACAGACAATGACCATTCTCCTTGATACATTCCCAAGTTCTCCATCAAATAATTTCGTTGACTAAAAAAGAACCTCACAAATCGTGTTAACCCCTCAACTCTCCAGTGAATCCAAAAACTGACAACTCTTAACGTGGACCAGGTGCAATACTCAAAAGGCAGAGTCATTATCAGACACGCAAACTCATTACTTCTGTCTGTGGGGCAGTGCGAGACGTGTATGTCAAGAACTGCTCACACAGATAACACCGAAGCAATTCCAAACGGAGCTTCCCGACATTCTGGAGATTTAGTGCATTGCCAAGTAACAGAAAGTGCTCAAGTAACATTAAACAAAACAGAAAAATGTACCATGCAAAGTGAATATTACCAATTATATTCTCGATTAAATTAGGTCAACAATGCGCTGGTGCCTCCATCTGATTGAGCGAGCCAATCTCCAGCCTCCCAGGACAGTAATGAAGGAAATGAGAGAAATATAACAAAGTTTCACGTTGCGATTGCCCACCTTTTAGCCACAACAACAAAAATCGAGGGAGCAGATTCAGTGCAGGATCTGGCTTCACAACAGCGGTGAAATAACGACGTCCACTCACTTTCAGGGAAAACTGTGAACAACTCACATTGTCCAGAATATGAATACACAGCGCAGGTTGTTTAGTTCCCATATTCTAATGCTGCCCCGACATTCATACGATAATGTACCTTTCAAAGAGAGCGTTTGTAGCTGTGGAATGACAGTGGCAGCTGTTTCTCCTCGCACTTACTGCCGCCCTTGGTCGTGTAGGGGCTGCAATTCTCATCTTACACGCGGTAGTTGAGTGTGCAATTCTCTGAAGTTGAAAAGCGGAGTGTTTTGGAGCAGAAAGATGTGAAGTTCGGATGCTTCTGGAGTTTTGTTGAAAGGTTCGGTGACGCTAGGAAGATGGTTTGCAGACTTTTCCTCCCTTTCTGGGTGACATTCTCAGCGCTGCAGAGTTTCCTGTGAAGCGCTGCTCTCATGTTTTGGTACGAATTCATTTGGTTTCATTCCCGCTGCTTCCATTCGTTGGGATTGCAGATTGGGTCCAACGGATGGAATCAGTGGATGAGTGCCCTGCTTCCAGGAATTGTCTGGCTATCTTCTGCCTGCGCTGTCCTATTCTTGTTGTGCTATTCTAGTCGAATGTGTGGCCCTTGCCGTTTGTCCATATTGCTACTAGGGACTGCTGGACTGACGCCCACACAAATTCTTTGCCAAGAACCAATATCCACCCACCTTCAATCGCAAATGCATGGCACACAAAGTTCGCAACGAGGATTTGCAATGAGGTGATTTTTAAATCATGCTTCCCTGTGTTAAAAGAAAATTCTGGAAAACGATATCCAGACTCCTCCGAACGCTCGGACTTATGACAGCACAGAAACCGAGAGCCTCACTCAGACAACAACTCATGAGGAACCAAGGCCCAATACCTATCATGAGCAGGTCAAACGTGGTTGACGAGATTCCAAGCAGGGACTGCACGAAACACGACAAAGGAGAAAGAGGCTGACAACTAGAGAGCTGCATTCATAATTTCATCTGGACTGTAAACGCCTCGGACAGCTGTTCCTTGCAGTTATGCACAGAATATTGAATGCCTCTGATCCCAGAGCTTGGAATTCAGATGATATGACAGTCTGCAGCACTGGTTACTTCCTTGTGTGAGGTAACTCCTGATGGAACACATGTCACACTCTATTGCTCATTGAGAAATACATCCAAAATAGGAGCTTAGAGCAGCATTTCTGTTGTCCTTCTGGTGCTGTCCCTGACATGCCCTGTGGCACTGCACTTATTCTGTTTTTCCTGAGGGTTCGGCACATGCTTCCACGATCGTAGTATGGGCAGTAATCTGCATTTTCGCTTCAATAGCGGGTGTGTGAAGCGGAGGTCCACTATTCTCTATAATATTTTTCTCTTCTTATGCACAACTGCAATACAGTAAAGGATCGATTAATATTGTAAGAAGATATACAGAGGCGTGTGAAATAGCGAAGTTTTAATGACATTTATGCAATGGTTAGAGATTACCTTGATTCAGGAAATAAGGATGTAAAGTCTGTTTGACCAGCGTTGAGGAACAGTGAGGAATGAACTCACAAGCATGTGTAGTTTACAAGCCCACTCGCAGTAACCACAAAGCGAAATAAATCGTACAAGGACAAAAAAATGCGTGTGAGTGACAAAAATGGCAATAGTCATGCGTGATCTTAACTTCCCATCTAAAACTCTCGGTTCCATTGTAAAAACGTTTGGAGAACCAAAATCAAAAAAAATCTCACATGTCCCATAAAACATCACGAGGGATATCTTGGTAACTGATTACCCTACTGGTGACTTAATTTTCCTATTTTCTTGGAAACCATTTCTTTAATTGTGAGCATCAGAAAAGGCTTTGTTTTGCCAGCAAGAAATAAATATATGACTAACCTTTGTCCGTTTCATGTATAAGAACGCTGAGACTCCTCGGCACCGCACTTCTTTTGCGTTTCTATCGATTTTAACACTAGTGTGTCTTTTGATTCTTCCCAACAAGGTATATGACCTCGCATTCCCTACATGAAACTGCATCTGCCAAGAATACTCCAATTGTTGGAGGGAATCCTGAGGAACAGAATGTATATGTATTTGGAAAGGCACGGACTGATTCGGGATTGTTAACATGGCTTTGTGCGTGGGAAATCATGTCTCACAAACTTGATTGAGTTTTTTGAAGAAGTAACAAAGAAGATTGATGAGGCAGAGCAGTAAATGTGATCCATACGGTCTTCAGTAAGGCGTTCAATCATGTTCCCCATAGAACATAGAACATAGAACATAGAACAATACAGCACAGAACAGGCCCTTCGGCCCACGATGTTGTGCCGAACTTCTATCCTAGATTAAGCACCCATCCATGTACCTATCCAAATGCCGCTTAAAGGTCGCCAATGAATCTGACTCTACCACTCCCACGGGCAGCGCATTCCATGCCCCCACCACTCTCTGGGTGAAGAACCCACCCCTGACATCTCCCCTATACCTTCCACCCTTCACCTTAAATTTATGTCCCCTTGTAACACTCTGTTGTACCCGGGGAAAAAGTTTCTGACTGTCTACTCTATCTATTCCTCTGATCATCTTATAAACCTCTATCAAGTCACCCCTCATCCTTCGCCGTTCCAACGAGAAAAGGCCGAGAACTCTCAACCTATCCTCGTATGACCTACTCTCCATTCCAGGCAACATCCTGGTAAATCTTCTCTGCACCCTCTCCAAAGCTTCCACATCTTTCCTAAAGTGAGGCGACCAGAACTGCACACAGTACTCCAAATGTGGCCTAACCAAAGTCCTGTACAGCTGCAACATCACCTCACGACTCTTGAATTCAATCCCTCTGCTAATGAACGATAATACTCCATAGGCCTTCTTACAAACTCTATCCACCTGAGTGGCAACCTTCAAAGATCTATGTACATAGACCCCAAGATCCCTCTGTTCCTCCACCTGACCAAGAACCCTACCATTAACCCTGTATTCCGCATTCTTATTTGTTCTTCCAAAATGGACAACTTCACACTTGGCAGGGTTGAACTCCATCTGCCACTCCTCAGCCCAGCTCTGCATCATATCTAAGTCCCTCTGCAGCCGACAACAGCCCTCCTCACTGTCCACAACTCCACCTATCTTTGTATCATCTGCAAATTTACTGACCCACCCTTCGACTCCCTCATCTAAGTCATTAATAAAAATTACAAACAGCAGAGGGCCCAGAACTGATCCCTGCGGAACTCCACTTGTAACTGGACTCCATGCTGAATATTTACCATCTACCACCACTCCCTGACTTCGACCGGTTAGCCAGTTTTCTATCCAATTGGCCAAATTTCCCTCTATCCCATGCCTCCTGACTTTCCGCATAAGCCTACCATGGGGAACCTTATCAAATGCCTTACTAAAATCCATGTACACTACATCCACTGCTCTACCCTCATCCACATGCTTGGTCACCTCCTCGAAGAATTCAATAAGACTTGTAAGGCAAGACCTACCCTTCACAAATCCGTGCTGGCTGTCCCTAATCAAGCAGTGCCGTTCCAGATACTCGTAAATCCTATCCCTCAGTACCCTTTCCATTACTTTGCCTACCACAGAAGTAAGACTAACTGGCCTGTAATTCCCGGGGTTATCCCTATTCCCTTTTTTGAACAGGGGCACAACATTCGCTACTCTCCAGTCCCCTGGTACCACCCCCGTTGCCAGTGAAGACGAGAAGATCATTGCCAACGGTACTGCAATTTCCTCTCTTGCTTCCCACATAATCCTAGGATATATCCCGTCAGGCCCGGGGGACTTGTCTATCCTCAAGTTGTTCAAAATGTCCAACACATCTTCCTTCCTAACAGATATCTCTTCTAGCTTATCAGTCCGTTTCACACTCTCCTCTTCAACAATACAGTCCCTCTCGTTCGTAAATACTGAAGAGAAGTACTTGTTCAAGACCTCTCCTATCTCTTCCGACTCAATACACAGTCTCCCACCACTGTCCTTGATCGGACCTACCCTCGTTCTCGTCATTCTCAGGTTTCTCACATACGCATAGAATGCCTTGGGGTTATCCTTGATCCTATCCGCCAGGGATTTTTCATGCCCTCTCTTAGCTCTCCTAATCCCTTTCTTCAGGTCCCTTCTGGCTATCCTGTATCCCTCCACTGCTCTGTCTGAACCTTGTTTCCTCAACCTTATGTAAGCCTCCTTCTTCCTCTTTACTAGACATTCAACCTCCCTCGTCAACCAAGGCTCCCTCACACGACCATTTCTTTCCTGCCTGATCGGTACATACATATCAAGGACACGTCGTATCTGCTCCTTGAAAAAGTCCCACATTTCCACCACATCCTTCCCTGACAGCCTATGCTCCCAACGTATGCTCCTCAAATCCTGTCTTACAGCATCGTAATTTCCCTTCCCCCAATTGTAAAAACTTCCTTGTTGTGTGCACCTATCCCTCTCCATAACCAAGGTGAAAGTGACAGAATTGTGGTCGCCATCACCAAAATGTTCACCCACTAACAAGCCCACTGATTGGCAAGGTTAGATCTCATGTAACAGCAGTGGACCTAACACCAACCCTTGTGGTACGTCGCCAGGACCTGGACACCAAGAAGAACATGTTCCATCAACTAAAACACTGTTTTCTACTGGCAAGCCAATTATTGATCAAAGCTGGAATCTCTCCCACAATTCCATTCCTCCGCATAATGTATAATAGCCTATTGTGGGGAAACTTATCGAACAACTAGCTGAAACCCATATACACCACATCAACCGGGTTACTGTCATCTCCCTGTTTGGTCACTTTGTCAAAAAAATCAACAAGATTCGTTAGGCAAGGCCTAACCATAACAAAACTGTGCTGACTATCCCTGATCAGATTATTATTTTCGAGATGGTCGTAAATCCTATCTATAATAACCTTTTCCAACACGTTACCAACAACTGCAGTGAGACTCACTGGTCTGTAATTACCAGGGTTGTCTCTACGAAACTTTTTGCACAAGAGAACAACATATGCTATGCTCCATTCCACTGGCTCTATTCCTGTAGACAACGATGATTTGACGATCAATTGCAAAGGCTCATCAATCTCTTCCCTTGCTTCCCAGAAGGATCAGAGGACAGATCCCATCCGGCCCAGGGGACTTGTCTGTTTTCACAATCTTCAGTATTTCTATACCTAATCCTTGTGAACCTCAATCTCTACGACACTAGACGCAAGTATCTGTGTATCTTCCTCGCCAACATTTTCATTTTCTATAGCGAACACTGTCGAAAAATATTATTTTAATGCTTCCCCTATCTCCTCTGACTCCACACAAAACTTCCCACTATTATCCTTAATTGTCCCAAATTAAACTCTCATCATTCCTAGAGATAATGCTTTAAATATGGAACATTTCTGATGGAAAACTCGAGTTTCCCAAGTCTAATCAAATTACCGGCCTGGCTTGCAAGGTAATCTTTCTGAACTTTGAATAGAAACTGTTCCAGCAGGAAAGCATTCATAACGCACTTCAGCAGGACCCGAACCTACGTGGGGAAACCCCAAGGGACGTCTAATCCATCGCCTTAACCAACGGGCATGACTACAGACAAAGTTGCAATGTTGAGCAGTCACCAAATCAGCCGATATCTCATTGAAAGCTGCCGCTGACTTGATGAGTTAAATGCTTCCATCTCCTTTCAGACCTTTGCTGTCATTTGTAAGGTGCGAGACACCAATGTAAAAGAAGAAAAGCACAAAGTTTGGAAAAGATATTTGCAGCCAAACTGAGTCAAAATTATTTATTGAAAGGAAAATCACACTTGGCAATTTGCTAGATCTTTTTGCGAACATGACCAGCAGAGGTAATCAAGGGAGCTATTGATCTGAGTATTCTTGGACATGAAACAAACAAAGGTTAGTGACATATTCATTTCTTTTTCTGGCGAACGAAATGGTCTTTCCTGATGGTTACAATGAAAGAGATGGTTCCCAATAAAAGACAGAGATTAAGTCGCTTGTAGATATACTTCAATGTGATACGATTCGCTTTCAGCCCCTAATTACCCCAGAGATGGACGGGTGAGTTACTTTTCTTCACTCTTCAATTCCACAGCATGGAAGTACAGACATGAAACCGCTAGAGATGGAGTTCTTGAATTGGGAACCAGCGACACTCTAGGAACTCGGCAAAAGTGAGGACTGCAGATGCTGGAAACTTGATTTTCGATCAGAGTGATGCTGGAAAAGCACACAGGTCAGGCAGCATCGGAGGAGCAGGAAAGTCGACGTTTCTGTTGCCAGTCTTTCTGCGTTCTGCACACAATTTTCGTTTTTGGCTCAGATTTCCAGCAACTGCAGCTATTTATATTATGTTATCCTTCATAATGTTTTGGACAAAACCAATGACCTGATGGGTTCGGAAAATCGGCAGAAGTATTGGTACACCGATATGTTAGCTGAACAATACAACCATTCCATGAGCGTGAACATGATTCGGGCCACGGGGCTGAGAGTACCGCATCCTCACAAGTAAATAACAAGACAAGGCGAAAGATACTATCGGATTTGGTGTAAATGAAACACCCTTTCTGAACATCTTCTTTGCAGATTATTTTCAACTTGTCCTCGAAGATTTACAAAGTGGGAAAAGACCATTCCGCCTGTGTGCATTGTGGCTAATCAGAGAGCCATCTATTTTAGTCGCAGTTTCCAACTTTGGCCCAAAGTCTCATGTGTTCTCATGTTCCCAAGGCAAATGTCAATGACTTTATCCTCTGTTCTTAAATGGCACAATAATGGGGCAGATGTATGTCACTTTCACAACGACTTGTAACTCTTTTGAGGAACTCATGCTCATTTTCACACACAGAAAGATACCCCCAAACCGACAGATGTCTCTGTTGTGGTGAGCTGGAGTTTGAAATGGACAATAGGACAAATGCAAAAGCACAGAAGCGACGTCCCGACAGGACTTCACAGGGGAGCGTCAACGTGGACCACAGTTAAAGCGAGAAACTCCCCACGAGCCAAGTAGGATTCTGAAGCTGCAAGCTTCTGATCCGAAGTCAGACGCGTTATCCATTACGCCACTGGCCCAATAAACACGCTTAGTACCGGCAGAATTTCGATATGTAATGCCATGGACTTTCACGGAATCAAAATTAAAAAGGTGAACAAGCAGCGACGATAATCACCAACACTGCTTCACTTCGAAGTTTCCAATTTGTGAAGCAGTGCCTTTCACTGGCAAAGGAGAAACATTTGTCCTCAGCTGCCTGCTTCAGGGTCGCCTCCTTCTCTGCTGGAAGTTTCCATTGTTTTATTCACAGGCCCGACGCGATTTCATGATCCACTCCAATGAAAACGAGTCATGGTGTCGTCTAAGCAAGACCCTGCCGAAACTCAGCGAGAGACCTCTGGTCATTTGGAGCTCAGGATGTGGAATGAGACGAGATGCGTGACACCTTTTATTGGCGCCACCACTTCACTGCAAATTAGCGGCTCAAAACGAACCGTTGTTAGCATCAGCTTGATTTGTACCTTCCTGCAGTGCATTTGCTAAACAACATCAGATAGATCCCATCCGGCCCAGCTGACTTATCTATTTTCACACTCTGCAGTAATTCTAATATCTCTTCATTGTGAACCTCAATCTCTTCTAGTCTAGACGCGAGTATCTCTGTATCTTCCTCGCCAACATTTTCATGATCTATAGCGAATTCTGTCGAAAAATATTTATTTAGTGCTTCCTCTATCTCCACTGACTCCACATACGACTTCCCATTATTATCCTTGATTGTCCCAAATTTAACTCTCGTCATTCTTTTATTGCTGACATACCTATGGAAAGCCTTAGGGTTAACCCTGATCCTATCTGCCAACAACTTCTCATGTCTCCTCCTGGCTCTTCTCAGCTCTCCTTTTAGGTCTTTCCTGATATCGTTGGAACCCTCGAGCGCTCGAACTGAGTTTTCACATTTTGTCCTAACATAAGACTTCTTGTTCTTCTTGACCAGGGATTCCACTTCCTCAGTAAACCACGACTCACGCGTTCTATATCTTCCTCCCTGCCTGACAGGTACATACTTATCTAGGACACACAGGAGCTTTTCCTTGAATAAGCTCCACATTTTTAATGTGCTCACCCCCTACAGTTTCCTACCCCACTCTGCGCTTCCTAAATCTTACCTCATTGCATCGTGATTTCCCTTCCACCAGCTGAAACTCTTGCTCCGTGGAGTACACATACCCCTTTCCATCACGAAAGTAAACCTGAGAGAATTGTGATCGCTGTCTCCACAGTGCTCACCTACTTCCAAATCTAAAACCTGGCCAGGCTCGTTACCCAGTACTACATCGAAAGTGACTTCTTCCCTTGAAGGCATGTCTACATACTGTGTCAGGAAGCCCTCCCGCACACACTGGACAAAAACTGACCCAGCTATTGTACTCGTACTGTAGTGATCTCAGTCAATATTTGGATATTGTCTTGAGTGTTCCAGAGTTTTTCATTATCCCACAGTCCAGATGAAGTTTGTATTCCTCACGTACGGGACCGAGAATTCTTTCAATGTCTCAGATCAATTCCTGTGCCGAGAACATCAGAGTCATGTCCCTTCCTCGACTCGGATTGACAATTTACACTTCTTCAATCTCGTATGATTCCATTTCCCAAAGAGTTTCTCCAGATTTCGAAAGCTGGAGCCAAGATTATATGGTTTGCTTTTTAAACATTTTTCCAACTGCCAACTGACAATATTTTCACAGTATCTCTTCACAATCCTCTGGCTTGCACCATGTCCAGGGATGAGAAGTCCCGTTTGGTGGAGAGAGTTCCTAGGCTGGTGAGTTTCACTTTGGAACAAAGATAGTTAAGTGGGAATTTCCTGCGGTTGTTTGTAATGATGGGAGAGGGAGCGGTGGGGAATGAGCACTCTGACGAGCAGGAGGAAGTGTTGCCAATGACCAGAGTCAGAGAACAGAAGACAAAGGACTAAAGGAATCTAATGAAAAGCAGCACTTCTGCTCATGGCGTTCAATAACAACTGCAGAAACCCGATGTGTCGAGCAGTGTATCTGGAAAGAGAAGCAGAGATAATGTTTTAAATGTGGAACATTTCTGATGAAGTCCTCAAGTTTCTCAAGTCTAATGAAATTACAGGCCGGGTTTGCAAAACAAGCTTTCTGAACTTTGAATTGTTCCAGCAGGAAAGCATTCATAACGTAGTCAGCAGGATTCGACAAAACTGAACCATCTATAGTACACGTACTGTAGTGATCCCAGTCAATATTTGGATAGTGTCTTGAGTGTTCCAGTGTTTTTCATTGTCCCAGAGTCCAGATGAACGTTGGCAGATTCTCGATATGTAATGCCATGGATTTTCACGGAATCAGAATTAAAAAGGTGAACAAGAAGCGAAGATAATCACCAACACTGCTTCACTTCGAAGTTTCCAATTTGTGAAGCAGTGCCTTTCACTGGCAAAGGAGAAACATTTGTCCTCACCTGTTTGCTTAAGTGCCACCTCCTTCTCTGCTGGAAGTTTCCATCGTTTTATTCACAGTCCCGACGCGATTTCATGATCCACTCCAGTGAAAACGTGTCATGGTGTCATCCAAGCAAGACCCTGCCGAAACTCAGCGAGAGACATCTGGTCATTTCGAGGTCAGGATGTGGAATTAGACAAGATGCGTGACACCTTTTATTGGCGCAGCCACTTCACTGCAAATTAGCGGCTCAAAACGAGACGTTGTTATCATCAGCTTGATTTGAACCTTCCTACAATGCATTTGCTTAACCACTCGGCCATGACTACAGACAGTGCTGCATCATTGAGCATTGACCAAATCAGCCGTGATCTCATTGAAAGCTGCCGCTGACTTGATGAGTTAAATGCTTCCATCTGCTTTCATACCATTGCTGTCATTTGTAAGGTGCGAGACACCAATGTAAAAGAAGAAAAACACAAAGTTAGGAAAAGGTATTTGCAGCCAAATTGAGTCCAAATTATTCATTGAAAGGCGCTATTGATCTGAGTATTCTTGGACATGAAACAAACAAAGGTTAATGACATATTCATTTCTTTTTTCTAGCGAAGGAACTGATCTTTCCAGATGCTCACAATGACAGAGAATATTCCCAATTAAAGACTGCAAATAAGTCCCATCTCACGTTGACACCATCGTGCGCGCTGCTGTTTCACAATGCCACAGACACAGGGTCAATTCCCGCCTCAAGCAACTGAATGTGTGGAGTTTGCACATTCTCCCCGTGGCTGCGTGCGCTTGCTCGGGTTTTCTCCCACAGTCCAACCGGTAAGTTGAAATGGCCATGCTAAATTGACGGGGTTAAAGGAGAGGAATGCATTTGGGCTCGGGCGTGTCGGTGTGGAGTTGCTGGGCCGACGGACCTGTTTGCACATTGTAAGTATTCTAATCTACAGTAATCATTGACCAAGGTACAGCGCACGTTGTTCGATGGGGCATATATAACTTTTCGAATGTTTTTCTTCAAAGTTTCTTTACAATTCAAACAGGAGAGGAAGAAGGGAAATAAATGCCTCCCATAATTCTTGCCTTCTTTTATCATTCACAGGCGGTATTTTTTCCTGTACGTTTTTTTTTACACTATGGTTACTGTTAGTGTTCTTGTGAGCCACACCGGCTGGTTTCCTCTTTCCTCAATGTTCTTCATCTCTACCCAAACACACTTTCCATCCTTATCTCTGAATCAAAATAATCTCTAACCATTGCATAATTGCCACGGAAACTGGGCTTTTCACACGCCTGTGTCTGTTATTTCCCAATATTAATTGATCGTTTACTGTGTTGCAGTTGCGCACGAGAAGAGGAAAACAAAATAGAGACCGGTGGTCCTGGGTTTCAAACGCACGTAATTACAGCTAAAACGCAGGTGACTGCACACAATGCCATCACGGAAGCATGCACCGAACCGTCAGGAAGCACACAATAAGTACAATGCTGGATGTCATGTCAGGTACAGAACTAGAAACACAACAGAAATACATCTCTTGGGTAGTATTTTGGACGCATTTCTCAATGAGCTATCGTGTTTTACTGGAGATAACCACAGGAGACTCCACATGGATAATACCGTGGTTGACTCTTAAATGCCCTCTGGGAAATAACTTACGTACTCGGCATGAATAAATTTATTTTAAAAATCCCACTTTCCCATTCTAGAATGGGAAAACACGCCCTAGAATACTCTATAACGCGGAGATCTTTAGTCATTCATTGTTTGTTCTCACGCTGCCCAATTCATGAACCAAAACTGTACCTCTGGGAATGAATGAATATTTGTTGAATTGTAATTTATCTTTGATAAATGTATTCATCAAATGCAACTTTCCAGAACTAAACAGTCAGCTCCACATGCAGCGGGTTTCTGCTGATTAATTCCCTGTTCAGTGTGCAGATGGGAGAGCTCTAAGTAATGGAGAAAGTAAGAACTGCAGGTACTGGGGATCAGAGTCGAAACGTGTGGCGCTGGCAAAGCACAGCCAGTGGGGCAGCATCTGAGGAACTGGAGAGTCAAAGCTTTGGGCATCAGCAGTTCATCAGGATCTGCAGTTCTCACTTTCTCCATTTCTTAGTTCTGGAAAGTTGCATTTGATGAATTCAAAGGAGGATGAGAGATGACTTGATAGAGGTGTATAAGATGACGAGAGGCAAATATAGAGTGGATAGCCAGATACTTTTTCCCACGGTGCAAATATCTGTCATGAGGGAGAAAAACCTAAAGGTAAGTGGAGGAAGGTTGAATTGAGATGTCAGAGGTCGGTTCCTTTCACAGAGAATGGTGGATGGTTGGAATGTACTGCTGGCAACTGTAGTAGAGTCAGCTGCATTGGGGATATATTAAGACACCATTGGATAGGTAATTGAATGATAGCATAATGAAGGGTATGTCGGTTAGTCTGATGTTAGAGTAGGATAAAGAGTCGGCAGGATGTCAAGGCCAAAGGGTCTGCACTGTACTGTTCTATGTTTCACTCAGCATGTGGATTCTTTCCAATTGTTGAATGTGTGAGGGAGTGATGTGTGTGAGATCAGGAAGCTCTGCAGGGGCGTTAGGCCAAAACGTCCACTTCTGGGGTGCATTCTTACAATCACCTCAGTACCAGTACAATATGTGTGTGATGGCCTACACCAGACAGAATCCGTCAAGTTCTGTTATTAAGGTGATTCTGGACTTGTGATTTGCTGCTGTGTTCTTCAGATAGATTTTGTTGGTTCACCCATGTATTAATTTTTGTCCATCAACAGAGATGTACAATTTTATTTGTATACTGGTGAATGTGAAGGTGACATTTATTGGACACGGTTTTGGAGCTTTCTTTGAGAGACACAATTTGCTGGAGAATACTGTCACCTTGTTAACATCTTTACCCAGTGTCTGGTCCAGATAGCAGATGCTTGGAGTCTGGGAGGCAGGCCAGATATCATCACCATAATTAACTTGTGCGATGTGATTCTGACACTCCATGTCCATTCATCTGCCCCCAGTCAAGGCTCAGATCGAAGATGGAGTCGAAATAATTTGTTGTGAAATAATGTTTGAATGACTGCCGTGACCCAGGTGGAAGCTCTCTGGATTCATTTAAGAGCAGACAAATGTCTTACCCAGTATCACAGGCAGCTGTGACTGAATTCAAATCTTTTAAAGTCTTTTTTCAATGTAGGTTATGATTGCAATCTGATCTGAAAAAATCAGATATTTGCTATGTTCATGAATTGTGATTCACAAAAGTGTGAAATATCATTATTCAAACAAACAATAATTGCATCACCTCTGAAAACAATTAGGTTGATGTTATATTTATGGAACTAAAATATACTTTCCTGCCAAGATTTTATGATACAAAAATAAAGATTGCATGTTTTATTTAATACCGAACAAAGAACATGTTATCTGACTATAGTGGTGATCACAATTACATGCTTTTGCATACATGAACATCAAGTAACCACAAAAATACATCATCCTCTCTCTAGTATTCTCACATACGGATGAGGAAGGACAACACTTCAACATGGGACAACACATCCATCCTCAGACAAACCAAATAGAGGCACGCACGAGAATTCCGAGAAGCATGGCATTTCAACCTGAACTCTATCAAAAAAACACCGAGTTAGACCTCAACTGTCACCCCTGAGAAAAGGAGCAGGATGTGACTTCACCACAGGAAATAATATCACTACAGGAAATGACATCACCAACCCAAAGAAACTCAAATATATAAATAGAAAGCAGGAATTTTCAGCGTTGGTTCCCCTGAGGCCCACTGAAGATGAAGATGGTAAAACATCTCGAAATGAACCTCCCAGCTCAGCGATGAAGCCTACATCCAAAACTTCAACCTGAGCTACAAATCTTCTCAAAACTCGCTACAATTACATACTCATTGTCAGTATTCAAATGAATACATCGTTGCTCCAACATTTGGAAAGTCGCTGGTGTCTGAATGATTGTATTTTTCGAGTGAGAAAACGATTGAACAGTCATATAGAAATTGCGTTCTTACATATTTATACATAATCGATCAGTTTAATTTCTCACTAAATGTGCGAGCTACAGTTCTTTTCCAACAATTGAAAAATGACAATAATTCAATATGAACAGAGAATATTAGATTAAATAAATGATTTGTGTTATTAAATTGAAGTGAACAACAATTTGAAACCTTGCAATTCTCAGAATGAATGGTGTTAATGTGAAATGTGAAAAAGAATGAAGAACATACATCCGAGTGTGTGAACAATCAGACATTTTCAAAAGTGTTTTGTGGCAAAGCAAAGGAAATAGTTGTTTTATTTGTTGGGATACAAAATTTAAAATATTCATGTGCTGAGTACTAATTAGACTTCATCATCAAGCTGAACTTGCAATACTTGCATTATAAATGGTTATGCTGCAGCAAAATGATCAGATATTTGCCAACATTTACAGCTGGAAATAATCTGATACTGGCTTTGAATTGCATCTGTACCTGATAGAGTACAGAACTTTAATGTACACAAGGAGGCGATTTGGCCACTGTGTATGCATCAGCTTGTGAAGTGTCTCCCAAATCCTCCCATTTGCCACCTCTCTCACTGTTGCCCTTTAATTTCGGAACGTTGAAATATATATCCAGTTCCCTCTTGAGTCTTCATTCACAAATCTGCCAGGTAGGGCATTCCAAATCCTAACAACTCTCTCAATAAAGAGCTTTTGCCTTATCTCACTCCAAGGTCTTGTGCCGACGATCTTGAAACTGGGATGCTGTAATGTCAGCTAGGAGAAACGAAGTATTCTTATTTTACCCTGTTTTTTTCATAATTTTGATTACTGCAATATGTTCACATCTTCGTCTGTTCTGATCAATCAGGAGTAATTTCATTACTCTAATATCTCGCATCCTACCTTGAACTAATTTCTTCATTCCACTGATCATTCTGATTATTTATAAGGTTCCAGGTATTCTTCTTCAAAGTAATGAAGGGTGTGTATGTGTGTGTGTGTGTGAGAGAGAGAGAGAGAGACAAAAAAAAAACAATTCTCTGTAATGTCTGAATTACACCCAGTGCCTCGTCTAAACGAGGTAAGGATTAGGTAACGATTAACATATGGGAAAAGAGCTAGTTCAGAGGCGACGGTTTCAGATTTCTGGATCATTGGGCCCTCTTCCAGGACAGGTGGGGGCTTTAAGAAATGGAGAGATTGCATCTTTACCGGATGAGCACCAACATCCTAGTGGGGAGGTTTTCTCATGCACATTGCGTGGATTTAAACTAATAAACCAGGAGGCTGGGAAACAAAGCAGCAGGTCAGGAATGGAGCAGAATGTAGAGGTGAGTAGGACATCAGGCACGGCCAGTCTCATGACCATGCTGCGAGAAGGAATCAAATCAATCCAAAATGTGAGTTGGAGATTGGAATAAATGATAGAGATGTATGTCAGCGATTACCAAATGAAGATGGAATGTATGGGGTTCGTGAAGGAGTGAGGTGTGGGAGATCAGGAAGCTCGTACTCAAGAAACAATTAACGGGGAAAAATAAATCAAATAAAAAACTCTTTTAAAATCCTTAGGCCTAAAAGCACACAGTATTTGGAATAAAATTGATGAGCTGGCAGTAGGTACTGAGATAAATGGGTATGACCTGGTAAGGATGATTGAAACATGGTTACAGGAAGATCTGGACTGGACAGTGAACTGTCCATGGGTACTTGGTATTCCGAAAGGATAGACATGAAGGTAAAGGAGTTGGAATTGGTATATTGGTTAAGGATGATGTCAAGGCTATATTAAGAAATAATGATTGGCCCGAGGGAACAAATTAAAATCAGTCCAGGTGCAAATAAAAAGCAACTGAAGAAACCTCTTTGGAAGGGTAATTTTCAGCCACCGTCTCCCCAAAGTACTTCTGAGGTCGAAAATGATGAGGGTTCGTGACAAGGTAACAACGGTGGGATAAACGTGCTTATTGAATCAATTAATCAACTTGGCAAAGGGTAGGCTCCAAGTGCAAATCATAGAGTACATGAAGGATTGTTTCTAAGAACACATGTCATGGAGCCAACCAGACAGCAGGGTACTTTAGATTTGATATAAGCAAGGAATGAAAAACGATCTTTCAGGAAAGGATCCTCTTGGAAAGAATGACCACAACATACTGTCGTTTCAAATTTAGATTGAAAGAGTGAGAACAGAGTCACATACGAGAGCCTTAGTGTTGGGTAATGATACTTACAGTGGCCTAAGGAAGGTGTTGGTGGGGGGTCGGGGAACAGTCAAAGGCAGGACAGATGAAGAAATTTGGCAAATACTTAAGGGGATACTAAATACATCTCAATTAAAGTATATTTGTGAGAGAAGAGGAATTGCATGACAGAGAAAATTTATCCATGTCTAGATAAGGAATTCAATGACAGCATGAGGGCAAAAACTAGGGCAAATCATACTGCACAAGTTAGTCATGCTCCGGGGGATTGGGTAAGGCGGTGGCCTAGTGCATTATAGCTGAACTGCTCATCGAGAGACCCAGATAATGTTCTGGGGAGCTGGACTCGAATCCTGCCATGGCAGATGGTGGAATTTGAATGCAAATTTGGGATTAACAAACTGATGGTGAACATGAATAGATTGTCAGGAGAAGCTCACTTGTTTCACTAATGTCCTATGAGGAATGAAACTGCCATCCTTACCTGGTCTGACCGATATGTGACTCCAGACCCACAGCAATGTAGCTAACTCCTAACTGCCCTCTGGGAAATCAAGGATGGCAATAAATGCTGGCCTACGCAGCAATGCCCACTTCCTGTGAATTGATGAAAACAAACAAAAAAAAATCAGCAAAGGGCTAACACATAACATTAAAAGAAGCTACGACAAGAAATGAACGGAAACATAAATACTGATACCAGTAGCTTTCACTAGTGCATAAAAAATAATCGCAGAGTGAAACTAAGTGATGGCTCTTTGCAGGATGAAACTGACAAGATAACGACGAAAAACTCAAAAATGGCAAAGGCACAAAAGCAATGTTTTCTGTTTTCACAAACTACACTAAAAACTGTAGTTCCTACAGAGGAACTTGTTGGGATTACTGCTGTTTGTCATTTTAATAAATTACCTAGATGAGGGCATAAAATGGTGTGTTAGTAAATTTACTGATGATACTAAGGTTTTTGAAGTGTGGATAGTGGTGAAGGATGTTGCAGGTTACAGAGGGACATAGATAAGCTACAGAGCTGGGCTGAGAGGTGGCAAATTCAGTTTAATGTGCAAGAGTGTGAGGTGATTCATTTTGTAAGTAGCAAAATGAATAAAGAGTACTGGGCCAATGGTAAGATTCTTGGCAGTGTCAATGAGCAGAGAGATCTCGGTGTCAATGTACGTAGATCACTGAAAGTTGCCAATCTGTTTAATAGGCTTGTTAAGAAGGCGTAGAGTATGTTAGCTTTTATTGGAAGAGGGATAGAATTTTGGAGCCACATGATCATACTGCAGGTGCACAAAACTCCGATGTGGCCATACTTGGAGTACTGTATATTTCTGCTTGCTGCATTACAGGAAGGACGTGGGACGTTTGGAAAGGGATCAAAAGAGATTTACAAGAATGTTGCCTGATGTTGAGGGAAGGTCTTATAAGGAAAGTCTGAGGTCGTTGTCGCTGTTTTCATTCGAGAGAAGAAGGATGAGAGCTGTCTGAATTGATCTATATAAGATAATCAGAGGGTTAGATAGGGTGGACAGTGTTATGAATTTTTAAGTGTACTATACCTTCAAAGAGTTGAAAGGCTGGCCAGAGTACTGGAAAAATTAAAAATGTAATATTTGGTCAAACAGTATCTGGGTTGCTATGAGACAAATTCAAATTTAATTTCAGCCAAGCAGTTTAAATAATGTGCGAAGATGCCAAATGCTAATCAAGTTTGTATTTAGTGTTTTTACGATATTAAAACCAATGAAACAATCCAATCTTTTGGGGTATAAATAGCAATCATTTTGAACAGTTGGCCAGAGCGGCAAAGAGCAGCAAGCCGCCAACCAGTCCAGCCTGGCAGCAGAAAGATCTGCTCTCTGACAGGGACCTTTATTAACCAAAGACCTGGGAAGCAGAATCCACAAGAATAAGAAACGAAGACAGGAATATGGAGAAGAATCGACAGCTGCCTGGTTTTGAAATAAGAGTTTTTAAAAAATCTTCATCAGGATTTTTTGATCGGACTATTATTATAGAGGTGGAGGTATCAGTGTGCATATCAATCTATTGGTGAGTAAAAACGGCGAACTTGCCAAATTTTGGGCAATACCATGATGACCTTTGAAAAGGTAAGGTGCTTTTCGGTGATTAAACAGAAGAACAAATGTCTGTGGGTAAGCAGTTTGCAGGTTCCCAATTGACAGAATGGATGAAACCCATTCAGTTAACAGGCCCAAGCTGCATTTTTATACAGGCAACAGTTCAAATGCTGCCAATTAACTTACAACGACGCTTGGAGATTAAGGATCCATTTTAGCGTTAACAATATGAAACCAATCATATACTAAGAATTTCTTGTGTCAAGGAGAGATATATGACAGAGAGGCAATTGGACAGAGGGGGAGAGTCCACTGCTAGCTGAAAAAACGATGACAGGGAAGTGTCATCTGTGAAAGAAATATTGCGGTCTCACAAAAAATCTCCATGCTCTGCCTAAAAAGCCCTATCCATCAATAAAGGTACACAACACGCTGAGCACATATTCTTGAAACCAGAAAACAACTGAGAAGGCATTTCAGACAGAGAAAGACGAGGGAATAAGATACAGAAATTTCAAGAGATTCTATTCTGGATGAACTTTGAGAAACTAAGTTTTAATTTTACTCTTAGTAATAATGGATTTATGAGTGGAATCCGCGTTCGTGAAACCGCATATCAGGAAAATCTTGTGTTTTTTTTCCGGAAAACGTAATTAGTTACAGAGAGAATGTTCAGTTTGTTAGTGATTTGTTCACTGTTAAAATTAGAATCATAGAATACGTAGAGTTGGGAAACTATTTTTTTTGAACAGATATTTCGAAGTAGCTGTATACCAGAGAACAGAAAGCGATAATGGCTGATTGTGACCTGTGTCACAAGCTGAATTAGATTGTCTCTACAAGCACCTAATATTTTTATTGTGGATCAGAGAACCACAGAATTAACAGAGCTCAGACGGAAGCCATTCAGTCCTTCGTACATTCACGAGCTCTCCAACTACACAATCAGAAAGCAGAGAGAGTTATTGGAGACAGACAGAGAGAAAGAGAGAGAATGAAATAGAAAGAAAGAATGTGAAGGGAGATAAACAGAGAGGAGAGAAAACGGAGTAACAGAGGGAGTGAGAAATGAAGGGGTGTGAAATGGGGATGAAATTAGATAGATCAGGAGACAGCATGAGGAGAAATAGACAGAAGATGGAAGTTTTATTTAAACATTTCTCCTGTACCAAAAGCTCTTTGTTTGGGAGCCATCCCCTGTGAGCACCATGGGGATACTGGTTATGATCCCAGATCATTTATCTCCTATAATATCACAGAGTTGAGTGACTGACAGCTAAACAGAATCCAATAGATCAATTGACTGGCTCCAGAGAGAAGGTGGATTAATTTAAATAGGCTGTGCCAATAATAGCAGGAACTATAACCCCCTGAGACACTGTGCGAGAGACTGGGCTAGAGAACCTCAGTGAGGGGAATCACTGTCAGACTGGAAATCAGCATCTCAGCTGTGGGTCAAGTAATGACTGAAAAGGTTTGCACCCCACATCCATGGTTTAGTAATCCACATTACACTTCATACAGCTCGGTATCATGAGTGTATTTGAACAATCTTATCTCTTTGTACATTTCATATTTTGGTTTGTCGAGAAAATCATTTTGTCCCTGTATTTTATGTTGAATAAACGCATATCATTTCTGGGGAAGAAAGGACCTGTTCTGATGGGACAGCCTTTATCAGATCCATGTTGGGACCAGAGTCCGAATGAATCGCTTAACTAGGGCGATAGACAGAGATGTAAATGAAATAGGAGTGGGGGAACGGGAATCAGTTATAGGGGTAATTAGAAACCTCAATTAAAAGAGGAGGTGAAAGTGCAGAATTCAGGATAGATTATTAAAGTCTCCATCACAGACATAAATAGGATAGAGTATCTAGAAATGATTAACAAACAAAGTTCTGGCACACTGGAATACGAATGACAATGAGAGGAGGGATGGTTAATACAGGACTGACAGTGTTATGTCTGAATGCAGGCAGTATGAGATATAGGGTAAATGAATTCGTGACCCAGATCGAAATTGGCAGGTATGGCGTGATGGGCATCACGGAGACATGGCTGCAAGGGGATCAGGATTGGGAGCTCAATATTCAAGGATATGCACCCTATCCAAAAGATACGCTGGTGGGCTGACGAGGTGGGGTTGCCTTATCAGTAAGAGATGAAAATAAATCAATAGCAAGAAATGACATAGGGTTAGATGGTGTAGCATCTGCATATGTAAAATTGAGGAAGCACAATGTTAAAGCAACGACAGTTGCTGTCTTATACAGGCCTCCAAACAGTAGTGAGGAGCTGGGCCATCAGATATATCAGGAGATAGAAAAGATGTGTAGGAAAAGCAAGGTTACAGTGATCATGGGCGATGTCAATATTCAGGGGGAATGGGAAAATCAGATTGGTAGTGGATTGTAAGAAAAGAAATTCATGAAATGTCTACAAGATTTTTTTTTAGTAGCTTGTGGTGCAATCCACGAGGGAACAGGCAATACTGGATTTAGTGTTGTGCGAAGAGGCAGACTAGATAAGGGATCTTAAATTGAAGCAAGCCGTCGGAAGCAGCGATCATAACATAGTTGAATTTATACTGCAATTTGAGAGGCAGAAGATAGAATCAGAGGCAACAGTACTTCAGCTGAATAAAGGCAACTGCAGAGGCAGAAGGGAGAACTTGGGTAGAATTGACTGGGAGAATAGCCTTGCAGAAAAGACAGTAGAACAGCAATGGCAGGAGGATCTAAGACTAATTTAGGAGACACAGCAGAGATGCATTGCAAGGACAAAGTGGTATGGTACAGGGAGGATGAGGCAACCATGGCTGACGAGGGAAGTCAGGGATAGCATCAAAGCAAAGGAGAGAAGTATATAATGTGGTGAAGGGCAGTGTGAAACCAAAGTATTTGGAAGCTTATGAAGGCCAACAGAGGGCAACAAAAATGTTTCAGGAGGGAGAAAATTTAACAAGGAGGGAAGCTAGCCACTTAGATATATAAAGTGCAAAAGAGAGGCAAAAGTAGATATTGGAAATGATGCCAGAGAGGTCGTGGTGGGGAACAAAGGACTGGCTGAGGAACTTTGCGTCAGTCTTCACAGTGGAAGACACGATTACTTTCCCAAAAAAATCAACAGAGTGAGGGGAAGAACGGAGTATGGTGGTCATCACCAAAGAGAACGGGTTGGAAAACTGAATAACCAGAATGCAGATAAATCATCTGAACCAGATGGACTACACCCAAGCCTTGTCAGGGAGATAGCTGAAGGTGTGGTGCAAGCGTTAGTTGTGATCTTTCAGGAATGACTAGAATCAGAAAGGGGCAAAGTGGACTGGAAAATCGCTAAGGTGACACCCCGTTTAACAAGAGAGTAAGGCAGAAGACAGAAAATTACAGACTGATTAACCTAACCTCAGCTGTGGGTAAGATTCTGAAATCCATCATGAAGGATGCGATTTCTGAATACTTGGATGTAGATGGTAAAATAGGGCAGAGTTAGCCTGGTTTCATCAAGGGGCGGTCATGCCTGACAAACATACTAGAATGTTTTGAGGAAGTACTGAGCAGATTAGGAGAGCCAATGGATATAATCTACGTACACCTCAAGACGTCCTTTGACAAATTGCTACACTTGAGGTTATTGAGAAAGGGGACCCATGGTGTCAGAGGCAACGTGCTAGCATCGATAAAAGCCAGCAGAGAGTAAGGGTAAAATGTGCGATCTCACGATGGCAGTCAGTGACAAGCATTGTTCCACAAGGCTCAGTGTTGGGAGCACCAAATTTCACATTATACAGCTAACGATCTAGATGAAGGAACAGAGGGCACTTTGGCTAATTTTTAGTATTAGAATCACTAGAGTGTGGAAACAGGCCTTTTGGCAAAATAAGTCCTACATCAACCCTCCAAAGAGTAATCCAAGCAGACCCATTTTCTGCTGACTAATAACGTAATATCTGGGCAATTTAACATACCCATTTCACCTAATCTGCACATGTTTGGGCTGCAGCAGGAAACCAGAACATCCACAGGGAACCCATGCTGATATGGAGAGAAGGTGCAAATTCCTAACTGGCAGTCACCCGAAGTGGGAATAGAACCTGGGTCGCAGGCACTGTACTAACCACTCAGCCACCGTGCCACCCTCAGCCTGATATACAGACAAAACAAAGATATGAAGAGGGTCAGGAAGCATCGAAAAGATGGAGAGCTTGCAGAAAGGTGCTCCACCGATCCTCCTCAACCTCCCAAGCCTCTGTACTTGAAGCACACCCTTCCTACCACAACAAGGATAGACCGCCATGGTCTTCAAATTCCATCCCACCAACCTCCAGATACAAGTCATCATCCTCCACTATTTCTGTCACCTCCAGTCAGACCCCACCACCAGAGATATATTTCCCTCCCTACCCCCATCAGCATTCTGCGGTGACCATTCCCTCCACCACACCCTCATTAGGTCCACGCCCCCAACTCCACCAAGCCATCATCCACTCCTGGCACCTCCACTTCCCATCCCAAGTTGTGCAAAACGCGCATACATCTCCCCCCTCACCTCCATCCAAGGCCCAAAGGATCCTTCTACACCCCGTAGACATTGTACTGTGTCCATTGTTCCCTGTCTCCAGTACATTGAGGAGACAGGATGTCAACTTTTGGAACGTTTCAGGGAACATCTCTGGGACACACACATACACACACACACACACACACACACATACACACTCACACACACACACAATGACCCCACCACCCTATGGCCGAATACTTCAACTCTCCCTCCCAATCCGTCAAGGACATGCCAGTTCTGGGCTGCTCCACTGCCAAACCCAAGTCACCCAACACCTGGAGGAACGACATCTCATCTTTCACCCTGGGACCGTGCAACCACATGTTGTCAATGTCAATTTCACCAGTTTCCTCATTTCACTTTCCCCCACCTTATCTCAGGTCTAACACCCCAACTTCGCACTGCCCCTTTGAACTGTCCAATCTGCCCATCTTCTCTGACATTCACGATCACAATCCACCTTGGTCGAACTATCGCCTTCCACGCTTCCATCCCCCCAGACTCACCGTCTCGTAATTATCTTTCAGCCCCCTGCCGCCCACCCTCCTCAATCCTGACAAAGAGCTTATGTCTGAAATATTTCACCACCTGCTCCTCGGATGTTGCCTGACCGGCTGTTCTTTTCTAGAACCACTCTTTTGGACTGTGATCTCTTGCGTCTGCAGTCCTCACCCTCACCTGCAGAAAGATATGGGCAGTTTGGGAGATTGGGTCAAGAACTGGTCGATAGAGTACAGTGTGCAAAAGTGTGTGGTCGTGCTCTTTGGCAGAAAGACAAGAGGCATGGACTATTTTCAATATTAAGAGTAAAATCAGAAGTCTGAAGTGCAAAGAGACTTTGGAGTTCTCGTCCAGAAGTCTCTCAAGGTAGACTTGCAGGTTGTCAGTAGTAAGGAAGGCAAATACAATGATGCTATTCATTTCAAAAGGGTTTGAATATAAAAACAGGGATATACTTCTGAGGCTGTTTCAGGCTCTGGTCAGACTACATTTGGAGTATTTTGTGCAGTTTTGGGCCCCGTATCTCAGGAATGATGCACTGGCACTGGAGGATGCTCAGAGAAGATTCAGAGGAACGGTTCCAGGAATGAAAAGCTTAACATATGTGGAACATTTGAGGACTCTGGGTCAATATTTGACGGAGTTTAGAATGATTTGGGGCATCGAATTGAAATTTACCAAATACTGAATGACGTGGACAAAGAGGATGTTCGAAAGATGTTTCAATTGATAGGAGGGACTAGGACTCGAGAGCCCAGCAGAAAGGGAAGACCTTTTAGAACAGAGATAAGGAGAAACTTCTTCAGCCAGAGAGTCGGGATCAATGGAAGCTGTAGAGGCCAGGTCATTAAGTATATTTAAGACTGAGATAGGTTCTTGATTGTCAAGGGGATCAAGGGTTATGGGGAGAAAGCGGGAGAATGATGTTGAGAAGCTTAACAGCTATGATCAAATGGCGGAGACTCAATGGGCTGAAAGGCCAAATTTCTGCTCCTATGTTTTCTGGTCTTAAGGTTAATGTTGGCTGTCCTCATCCCTCACTAGAGATGCGTCCTGAATCTAACCTTATGATTTATAAAGTGGCACGTTCTAATACTGATGACTGGCAATATCATTATCTCTCCCTCAGTCGCAGCAGCCATTTCCTCCAATTCTCTCTGATTTCTGTCTCCTCACCAATGTCATAATCACACAGTAATTGAAGTCCAATAAATGATACTTCATCAGAGTTCATTGACATCAATAACATCAACAGCATGACCCTCACTTGCCCCTTCTGATCCTCGAATAACAATCTGAATTGTATTTGTCACGTACAATTCTCTGTTAACATATCCATGCAGTTTACCTGTTATAATCCATGTTTTCTTAAGCACATTTTCCCATCAGATTATGGACTATTAAAGTTCACTCATCAATATAATCACTGCTCACTAATTTCAGGCTATAAGTTTCCATTTATAAATTTATAACTGGTTTATGTTCCAACAATCCTCTGTCATTACTGTCATATCCAAGGCAGATTGAATGATTACAGTCTGCCATCTCCAACATCCCTTCCCTCAGTCACTCCCACATATCCCATGCTGAATGCGTAAATTTTAAACATTATTTTGAATTTTAATAAAATTAATATTGAATTGAAATGGGTTTAACTGGAGCTTTTTGTTCACCGACTGTGATTATTATCAATCTCTGTGGTTTCTAATTATCCCAGTGGAGGGTTTCCATCGTTAAACGATAAATGAGCTCTGTCAATGTATTATCCCATAGTGTGAGAGGGAGTATCACCGACAGCACTAACAGGGATCAGCAGCTCCAAAAGGAAGGGAGGAGAGATCAGAATCTGAGAACATTACACTCGAATGTTCAAACAATGGATCAGAATCTGTGAACATTAGACTGGAATATCCCAACAATGGATCAGAATCTGAGAACATTACACTCGAATGTTCCAACAATGGATCAGAATCTGTGAACACTAGACTGGAATGTTCCCACAATGAACAGGAGTTTTTCCTTGGGTCTTTACTTTCTTTCTCAGCCTTGGATATCATTAGCATGGCCGATCCAGGAAATCCTTTGGATTATTCAAGGTGGTTACTATCCCATCTTAGCAAGTCATTCTCTTTGACTGTTAAACTGGGTTGAACTGAATTTCTGCTCATGATATGTAAATTTTAGAAAATGGAAATCAATGTCTTCGGTTCCAATCAAAAATTCCTTTCCTTATAAAATATATAAAGCAAATTACTATTTACAAATTACTCATTGATATGCGAGAAGGAACCAGACTGTTCTCAAACTCCATAATCCTTTCTGCCCAGCACAAATTTACATTATCATATCCTTCCCACCCACCAATCCTGTCCAATACCACCATTATGATATCCCAGTCGCCTCCTCAGCCTCAGTGCAATTCCTGAATGAAGAATCGTTTGTGCTTTTGTTAAATCCAATACAGCTGTTTCATCAAGTCTCTTCAAACCACGTGCCAATTACAAAATAATTGCACTTGAGATGTTTAACTTGTTCTCTGCACAGAATCTGTCAGATGTAAGACAGTGTATAGTGCTCAAGTCATAGACTCTTAACCCACTGCCATTGAATAATAATCCATTGCTATCTCATGAAGGAAGTTGATATAATGAAAGTGAAACCATTATCATTTGTGAGAAAAAGCCCATCTGCTTGCCTCATGTCCTTTTGAGAAGGCAATGGGTCATCCTTGGTTGGTCAAGTCTCCGTGTGACTGCAATCCCACAGCAATGTGGTTTACTCTTTACTGTCCTGTGGAACAGCTGAAGCAGCCACCCAGTTTCAGATCGGTATAACATGCTGGCCTGACCAGGGCTGCACACATCCCGTGAGGGAAGAACAAAGGAAAGCTTAGCTCCTTCCTCTGCCTGTTTACCATATTCCGACAGCTCATTCCCATTGGGGTAGGTGACCATTCCTTGTTTTAAGTGTATTCTATATCTTTGAAGTTCTCCACAAGAGTGATGTTCATCTCCATCTCTGGAGTTGGCTTTATTGATGTTGATGTAAAGACGTAAGGAACTTGTAAATGTCACGTCAGTCTCAGGGCATAGAGAAGGAATGACCTTTTCACACCACAGGAAAGAAACAGAGACGGAAAAGTGAGGGAATTCAATTATTGTGATCATCTCTGAGAGTGTTGTTGAGGCAGTATTTAGGGTATTGTGGGCAGATTTTCTCTCCTTTATAAGAAATGATCTCCTCGTCACAGAGAGAGTGTGAAAGAGTGTCAACAGACTAATCACTGGGATCATGGTACCATAAGGAGTGAGTGAAGATTAATCTGTAGCGCAGTGAGAGAATAAGAGGTGATTGCATTTCAACTTGAGGGGAATGGACAATGACTCATTATGTTCTAAACAGACACTATGAACGTGATAAATTCCATAGTTTTTTTTTACTCGTATTATAATTCTCGACATTTTAAATGCCTCTGAGAACGTTTCCCCAACTTCAGCCCCACTCTCCATGTCGATTGACAGAGACAGGTTCAGGCTTTGCATTCAGTCTCCCCATATTAGTACAGTGCATTTGGTGTGTGATTCTGCACTGAACGGCATGTTGTCCACAATCCCGACAGCAGCCACAATACCTTCACTGTAAAACAGTTAACTATTCTCAACAGCTTCTGTCCTTGATGGAGAACATGGGTCTGTCTTCTTGGAGGTGGAAGATGCCTCCTTGAGACATCGCACAAAATATTTGGCTTCTCCTTTCACTACCAGGATACCATGTTAAAATAGCACACGTTCCACATGCAATGGAGCCATGAGGAACATCATGGATCCATCTCTGAGTGCAGTCTCGGCTCCATTGCTTTCTCACGTTGGATCATCAATTACACCCTCCTATTCCTGAATACGTCCTGGAGGAGATGAATGTTCTCACCCTGGTCGCATGGAACACGTTTAATGGTCTGATTGGACTTTGCACGTTCCTGTTTAGCAGTTAGATGCACTGACCAGACTGCTTCATTTCCTGTGGAACAGGCAGAAGTGTAAAATGGTTTGTCTCTCTTATTGTTCAATCGTTTTGATGGACTGAATGACTCCCACATACCCATGTGCAACCACCTTGAGGTGCTGAATGAGCTCCTCTTTTAACTGCGGAAATGTGCAGTGTCTGGCCGTGCTGTTACATGAATGTTACCGACACTTTAACAGCACAAGCCTGAATATTGTCTTGGTCTTGCTGCATATGGACACAAACTGGTTCAGAAGCTGACAGTGGACAACATGTTCTGAAAATTGCCTGATCTTCAGTGACTATCACAACTTCTGATGTTATGGTGGAGGAAAGGATTGATGCAGCAGCTGGAGCTGTTTGTGCTAAGGAAGCTCCACTGAGGATCTCCCGGAGTGATGTCCTGGGACTGAAAGGATTGATGTCCACAAACCAAACATATCTTCCGTTGTGCTATGGTTAACCCCACCCAGAGGAGATATTGTGGCTGATGCCCACTAAATTTAATTTAGTCAGCGTTCCTTGATATCATCCTGAGCCAACTCCTGCCTTGATGTCAGGGTCTGTCACTCTTAGCTGGTCTCCTGTGTTCACCTCTTTTGAACTCATCAATAGGTTATTGTGTCTGTGTGGGGAGTGTTTCCTTCTCACAGAGGGTAGTGAATGTCAGGAACTATCTGAACGAGGGAGTCCAGGGAGCTAGATCATTGAAAGTATTTACAGAGTAGGTAGATTGGTTTTTGCTTAGTATCATTGAGTTGAAGGGTGTGAAGAATTGGGAATTGAATGGAGTTGATGCGGACGGTGGATCAGCCATGATGGTACACAATGGCACAACAAGATTGACTGGCCGAATTACCTCATCCTGTACCTTATGAGCTCATATCCTGTAACTGGAAAGTTAATGGTTGTAATTTTCCTGAATGTTGCAGTCAGAGAGAGCAAAGTATTTTGGGTATCATCTCTGAGCGATGTCTGTGGGCTGTATTCACAGTGAATCTGGGTCCATTACATGACCAACAAATGAAACACAAGTTGCAGAGAGGAGGCTCTCTGTAAAGAGACCAGAGGCATCTTTCGAACCCAGAGTCGATTTCCAAATAACATTCTCCAACCCACACCATACTGTGTGTGTCAGTCTGGAGGGACTGAATTATATCCTATGTTACTGTGGACCAGGTATTTGGAGCAAGTGGCCTCCATCTGATCCTGTGCGCGGCTGAATAGAACATTGGAATATTTGAGTGAGGAGCAGGAGTGGGTCATTAACCACTTTGCCACTGCTGTACCAGGCACTAAGTTCGTGGCTGATCTGGTTGTGATCTTAGAAGCACTTTTCTGTATGCACCATTTTCCTTCATCAATTCTCTGATCAATGCAAACACCTAGACATCACAAACTTCTGGGAAAGGGACTTCCCACTTGTACAGCTCTTTCAGAATTTCTCATTCGTGTTCCAACCAATGTTCCAGGGTTACTGATTCCTTTTGCAGTCCCACTTCTCCACTGGTTACAATAAATTTCAAAGTTTAGTGATAAGGCCAATAATATTAGTGTCAGCCTGGCTCATCTTCTCGAAAAATGTCACAAACACACAAACGTGCAGCTGCATGCACACACGAACACACACATTTTAAGACAAAACAGAAAAAAATGAAAACTTTCCAGAGTTTCATAATGGCTGAACTCGTAACGAATGGAAAGATAACAGAATGTCCCAAATGTTATTCTGTCCTCTGAAGATCTTCCGCTCACACAAGCTGCTGGTAATGGGATATCTTCCCGGAACAGTTGGATTTGGTTCAATTCGCTTTGCATCAGATAGTGGAAAAATACCAAAGAAACTTTCTTCAGGAAACCTCTACGATTGGTTAAGATAATGCAGGATTTTTTTTCTCTTGTCAGGCGGAACACAATGAGAGAGAGAGAGAAAAGGCTGCTGCTTCTGAGGCAGGTAACATTTTTCTCCCACCCTGTGCAAAAATATGCAATAATGCCAACTGAACACCAAAAAGGACCATGTGTGATTTCCTTAAACATTCTCTGGAATGGATGATAAGGTGCGATATGCAAATGCATAATTACGGCTGTTGTACATTGTGCCTTTCCTTTGCAACAACAACAAAAAAATCAAACTCCCAGCTGTATACTTTGATGACATGTTTACATGTGTCTGCATTATTTTAAGAAATCGGTTGATGTTTTCATTACATCTGCGTTAAAATCAATTTTACGACAGAGTGTGAAGCCCTTCGTTGTGGTTCTGTTCGCCGAGCAGGGAATTTGTATTGCAGACGTTTCGTCCCCTGTCTAGGTGACATCCTCAGTGCTTGTGAGCCACATGTGAAGCGCTTCTGTGATGTTTCCTCCGGCATTTATAGTGATTTTGCAATTCCCATGCAAGGACTGCACAAAACACGACATAGGACAAGCTGGAAAACAGCATCCATGAACACCAACTAGCCACGAAACGACACGACCAGCTATCCTTAGTAGCCACACACGCAGATGACAAGCAACATGAGATCAACTGAGACAACACTACTAATATACGACAAGCCAAACAGAGAACAGCCAGGGAATTCCTAGAGGCATGGCACTCATCCACAGATTCAATCAATAAGCACATTGACCTGGACCCAATGCACCAGCCACTGCAGCGGACAGCTGGAACTGACAACCAGAAGCGGCAGATTCAAACCACGACAAATGCCGGAGGAAACATCACAGAAGTGCTTCACATGAGGTTCCCAAGCACTGAGATGTTACCTAGACAGGGGATGAAACGTCTGCAACACAAATTCCCAGCTCGGCGAACAGAACCACAACAACGAGCACCCGAGCTACAAATCTCGCAAATTTTGAAGCCCTTCTGCTAATTTAAACCAGACAAACAGAAAAACAAATCGCCTCGCCTCATAGTCTGTAAACGTGTGTGAGACAAAGAACGACCAAATTCCACGTTTTACAGAAAACAATAACAGTTTACTCTTTAACTCGAAGAAAATAAGAGAATGTCGATGTTCCTGTGAATCTTCCTCTGTATGTTTTCCTGGGTCTTTTCTTTGGTCTTCTGCTGCACAGATTTCATAGAAACAGGTATCTTTCAGACAGCGATTCTGCAGGCAGTCTGCATTTGTTAGTGCTCTTTGCTGCTCTGACTAACTGTTCCAAATGCCCGATTTTATACCACAAAACATCAAATTGTCTCATTGGTTTTATATCATTCAAATTCAAATTCAATAATACTCAGCTCAGTTATTTTTTTCAGCCAAATGTTACTTTTTAAAAACTTTTCTGCACACTCTGTGTTTGTTAAGTCCTTGCCAACTTTCACACTCTTTAAAAGGTAGAGTACACCCCATGTATTCATAATAATCAATACATTTTATTCTTAAGATGTATTTCGTAGTTTTAAACACCCTAACAAGCGAAAATATGTATCCAGCTGATTTTTCTCAAAATCGTGTAATGTTCAAAAAAGATTTTGCATCCAATACTTAAACTGATAATTCTTCACATCCCAGAAATGTATGTTCAGGGAGTAGGAGAGGTATGTTTCGGGCACATTCCTGATGAAGGGCTGTTGTCCGAAACATTGACTTTCCTACTCCTCTGATGCTGCCTGACCTGCTGTGCATTTCCAGCGCAACACGGTTCGACTCTGACCTCCAGCATCTGCAGTCTCGCTGTCCAGGTGCAGAAAAATTGCTACGACTAAACCCGATATCCTTTCCCAGTAACAACATCATTTCAAACCACTTGCTACATCTGCAGACTAACTTAATGGATCGGAGCAGAAGTTGACCATTCGGCTGCACCATTCAGAATCCTCATGTCTGATCCAAGTGTGTCTGACCATCCGACTCCATTCTGTTCCCAATAAACATTGACTCTCCTGTCCAGCAAAGATCAACGAGCTCAGCCTTGAATATTGTCAATAATCATGTCTTTACTGCTCTCTGAGGAAAAAGGTCACCACAGATAGCACAGCACTAAAGGGAAAGGAGCGTCCTTATTTCATTGCAGGACCCGCTATATTAAAACTGCGTTAATCTAACATCAAATTGTCACTTTTTTTGAAACAGAGCGACAGAATAATTAGGAATAGACACAGACTATACAGCCCTCTAAACGTGTCCAACATTACCACTAACCCATTCTCTGCTCCTGTCCCAGGAAGAGAATAACACCACACGAGCATGAAAAAAAGAGCAGAATTAGGTCATTCGGCCCATCGAGTCTGAATGTCATTTAATAATGGCGGAGAGGTTTCTCAACATCATTCTCCTGACTTCTCTCTGTAACCCTTGGTACCCTTATTCATCAAAAACCTATCTATCTCTGGCTTATATACTCAAGTGTCTGTGTTTCTTTGTGTCTGTCTGCGTGCACGTCTGTTTGTTCATGTGTTTGTGTATCTGTGTAGTTGTATGTGTACATTTGTTCTTCCGAGCATTAGCCTCTGCATTTTATCTGTTTAAGTCTGTTTGTGTGTGACAGTGTATGTCTCTGTATGCCTCTACATGTGTGCGGGTCCATCTCAGTGCATGTGCTGTGAGCATTAGTATATTGGGGTGTTTACATATGTCTCTAAGTATTTCTGTGTCTGCATCTTTCTGCAACGGGATATTTGTTGTTTTGGGAGGGAAAGAAGTAGCAGAACAGACAGAGCTGTTAAAGTGAGTATTGCCCTCCACAGAACATTGTTTCTTATTCAGTTGGTTGGATGTGGATATCACAGAATCATACTTAGTACATTCTCAACAAAATCATTGATAGAGATAACAGCAATGTTCCCAGCACAGACCCCTGAGGCACTCCACTTGCCAAAGTCCTCAGTCCGACAAGCATCCTTCCACTATTACACTCTGCTATCTCACATCAAACCAATTGTGTGTTCAGTTTTCCAGCTCCCTCTGAATTCCATGTAATCGAACATTTCAGAGCAGCCTATCATGTGGAACCTTGGGGCTACATGGTGGCTGAGTGGTTAACATTGCTGCCTCACAGCGCCAGGGAGCTGGATTCAATTCCCGCCTTAGGCAACTGACTGTTTGGAGTTTGATCATTCTCCCGTGTCTGCGTGGATTTCCTGCGGGTGTTCCGGTTTCCTCCCACAGTCCAAAGATGTGCAGGTTACGTGAATTGGTCATGCTAAATTGCCTTTAATGTTCGGTGCATTAGTCGGGGGGATTGCACTTCGGAGGAGTCGTGTGGGTTCCCACACTGTCGGGAATCTAATATCATCTAAAGGCCTTTCTGAAAACTATGTAGACTCCGTTTGTCACCCTACCCTCGTCGACATTCGTGGTCAGTTCATCAAAGAACGCTAAAAATTAGTAAATTGCGATCTTCCATGCACAAAGCCGTGCTGACTGGTCCGTGTCTTTCCAAATGTATGTGTATCTTAGCACAGAGTCTTCTTAAGTAACATACCCATTACAGTTGTGAAGCTAACTGGTTTCTCGTTCCCATGTTCTTCGTTGCAGCTCTTCTTGAATAAGGGGACAACATTCGCTCCCTACCAGCCTTCGGTGACTTCACCCGTGGTTAACGATGATGCAAAATTATCAGCCAGGGCTCACGCAATTTCTTCTCTCCCCGATTGCTGTGTTCTTGGATATATCTGGCCAGGGCCAGGAGATCTATAGAAATATTGCATAGTATGAAAAATACGTCTTTTTTTAAGGTATAATTACCAAAGAAAGGGGAAGTGACTTAGTGGTGGTTAACATAACAAATTAAAAATTATATTCATCATAGGAAGTGACTTTAGAAGAATTTCAGACATTGTGAAAACGTGAGAATACTCAGAAAGTTGTCTGTGTGGAGTTTCCAATGCTCCCCCTGTCTCCGTTGCTTTCCTCTGAGTGCTCCGCTTTTCTCCCACAATCCAAAGATCTGCAGGTTAGGTGAATTGGCCATGCTAAATTGCTCCCTCGTGTTCTGGGATGTGTACATTAGGTGCATTAGTCTGGCGTAAATTCAGAATCGTATGGAAATGGGTCTGTGTGGGTTACTCTTCGAAGGGGCAGTGTGGAACTGCTCGGCCCAAGGGCCTTTTTCACAATGTTAGTGCACAAAATCTGAATAAATCTACAATCTGTATTTCAAATAAAACAAAATAAAGCAAGGTCAAATAGGAAATTGTGTAATCGGGAGAGGAGAATATATTGTTGGAAACAGGGAAATGGCCGAGATATCAATCAGTTACTTTGCATCTGTCTTCATGGAAGAAGAGCCAGAAAATCACCCAGAATTTCCAAGTGATCATATGGAACTTGTGACACGAAAGACATAAAGTCAATTTACGTCAGTAACATGGTCGTACGTGAACGTATAGATGGATTGCGCAATTCTAAGTCTGATAAACCAGATGTACTTCACATCATAATATTTGCAATACATCGGCAAGAGAATTATTAACTGTGCTGTCGATGACTGTGTTTTATTTTCCTGCACTTTGTGCAGAGGTCAGAAGCCATTGTAGATAAATGGAAGGAAGTAAACATATTCCAAGAATTGTAGGTAAATAGAATGGATCCGAGCATCTGCAACGGAAGAAGAGAAAGTGTGGACAACTGCAGACCAATTAACTTGACATCTGTAAGAAAACCGTTGGAATCTACTACATACCACGTGATGTTCGATATTTAGAAATTAACAGCAACATGTGAGAGTATCAACATGTGTTTCTGACAGAGAAATCATACTCGACAAACTTCAGAATTATTTGAAATTGTTTTTTACAGCAGAGCTAATGGGGAACCAGTAGAATTGGCATATTTGGATTTTCAGAAGGCTTTTGATAAGAACTCAAACAATGAGTTCGTAAAAACAACATGTGAAAGGCATTTTGAGGAATATATGTAGGTGAAAAGTTAAAGTTATATTCGCTTTCATTTAAGGAAATAAGAATATAGATGGAAGGACATGTTGAAGCAGTTTGACAGTGTGTTGGTGAGACTGTATTTGGAGGATTGTGTACAGTGTTTTTGACTCAATCTGAGAAAGAATATACTTACCGCAGAGGAACTGTAATGGACATTCTCCATATTAATCCCTCAGATGGCAAGATTGAGAGGTGACCACAGTGAAATTTAGAAACTTCACTGACCAAGTGACAAGTTGGAAATAAACAAACTATTTCTCTGGCTGTCTAATCTACGTTTAAGGCCAATAATGGCAGTATAAGGGACAGGCCATTTAAAATAGAAAGAAGAAGCAAATCTTGCTGGCAGGGTAAGATTAGGGAGAATCCCCAGGTATTCTGCAGGTATATCAAGCGGCAGAGTGGCAGAGTCCCAGGTCCAATTCACACCTTGGACAACTTTCTGTGTGGAGTTTGCCAGTTCTCCCTGCGTCTGCGTGTGTTTCCTCCCACAGTCCAAAAATGTGCAGTTCAGGTGAATCGGCTATGCTAAATTGCCCATGGCATTAGGTGCAATCGTCAGAGGGAAATGGGTCTGGATGGGCTACTCTTTGTTGACTGGTTGAGCCGAAGGGTCTGTTTCCACACTGTCGGGAATCTAGCCGTATAAAAAAGGGAACAATTCGCACTCATCAGTGACTTGCCAAATTGCATCCAAAACAACTTAGTGTTAGCATACAGAACATGGTGTTAGAAGGCTGTTTGACTGTAGATTGATGTCAAAAATGCACCACAGGTGCATCAATGCTGTGCCCTTGTTACTGGTAATTCGGATGTGCCAATGTTGGACTGGTGTGGACAAATTTAAAAGTCAGATAACACTAGATTATAGTTGTTGTGTTTCTGTTCGCTGAGCTAGGAATTTGTGTTGCAGACGTTTCTTCCCCTGTCTAGGTGACATCCTCAGTGCTTGGGAGCCTCCTGTGAAGCGCTTCTGTGATGTTTCCTCCAGCATTTATCGTGGTATGTCACTGCCACTTCCGGTTGTCAGTTCCAGCTGTCCGCTGTAGTGGCCGGTATATTGGGTCCAGGTCGATGTGCTTATTGATTGAATCTGTGGATGAGTGCCATGCCTCTAGGAATTCCCTGGCTGTTCTCTGTTTGGCTTGTCCTATAATAGTAGTGTTGTCCCAGTCGAACTCATGTTGCTTGTCATCTGCGTGTGTGGCTACTAAGGATAGCTGGTCATGTCGTTTCGTGGCTAGTTGGTGTTCATGGATGCAGATTGTTAGCTGTCTTCCTGTTTGTCCTATGTAGTGTTTTGTGCAGTCCTTGCATGGGATTTTATACACGATGTTGGTTTTGCTCATGCTAGGTGTCGGGTCCTTCGTTCTGATGAGTTGTTGTCTGAGAGTGGCTATTGGTTTGTGTGCTGTTATGAGTCCTAGTGGTCGCAGTAGTCTGGCTGTCAGTTCAGAAATGCTCTTGATGCATGGTAGTGTGGCTAGTCCTTTGGGGTACGGCATGTCCTCGTTCCGTTGTCTTTCCCTTAGGCATCTGTTGATGAAATTGCATGGTTTTCCGTTTTTGGCGAATACATTGTATAGGTGTTCTTCTTCCTCTTATTGCAGTTCTGATGTATTGCAGTGTGTTGTGGCCCTTTTGAACAGTGTCTTGATGCAACTTCGTTTGCATGTGTTGGGGTGGTTGCTTTCGTAGTGTAGGACTTGCTCTGCATGTGTGGCTTTCCTGTAAACCTTTGTGGTGAATTCTCCGTTCGGTGTTCTCTGTACAATCACGTCTAGGAATGGGAGTTGGTTGTCCTTTTCTCCCTCTCTAGTGAATCGGATTCCTGTCAGTGTGGCGTTGATGATCTGGTGTGTGTTCTCTATGTCTGTGTTTTTCATGATTACAAAGGTGTCATCCACATATCTGACCCAGAGTTTGGGTTTAATTTGCGGTAAGACTGTTTGTTCTAATCTTTGCATTACCACTTCTGCTATGAGTCCAGAGATGGGTGAGTCCATGGGTGTGCCGTTGATTTGTTCATATATTTGGTTGTGGAATGTGAAGTGTGTTCTGAGGCACAGGTCCAGTAGTTTTAGTATGCCGTCTTTCTTGATAGAACAAAAGATAAAACCTGAAAGCAACAACGCACCCAGATTCTATGTAGTACCTAAAGTGCACAAACCAGACATCCCACTCAGACCAATAGTATAACTACCAGGGACACCATCACAAAAAACTGGCTAAAGAACTACAGCAGAAACTGAAACACCTGATCAGCGGATCTAGACACTCTATACAGTCAACACAGGAATTCTTGGACATTATCAGAAATATACAAATTGACAAGGAAGAAACTATGGTCTCATTCGATGTCACGGCACTGTTCACCTCTATCGACAAAACCCTAGCCAGAGAAACAATAGCCAATCTGCCGGACATACAGAACAGACAACAAGACGGGGAACCTATCAACAAAGACGGCATACTCAAACTACTGGACCTGTGCCTCACAACACTACTAATATACGACAAGCCAAACAGAGAACAGCCAGGGAATTCCTAGAGGCATGGCACTCATTCACAGATTCAATCAATAAGCACATTGACCTGGACCCAATATACCAGCCACTACAGCGGACAGCTGGAACTGACAACCGGAAGTGGCAGAGACAAACCACTATAAATGCCGGAGGAAACATCACAGAAGCGCTTCACAGGAGGCTCCCAAGCACTGAGGATGTCACCTAGACAGGGGACGAAACGTTTGCAAGACAAATTCCCACCTCGGCGAACAGAACCACAACAACGAGCACCCGAGCTATAAATCTTCTCCCAAACTTTGAACAAGATTATAGTCCAACAGGTTTATTTCTCGGCAGCAGCTTTCCAAAGGCATCATCACCTGATGAAGAAGCAGTGCATCGAAAGCTTGTGTCTCTGAATAACACTGTTGTACTATAACATGGTGTGATTTTGTAACCTTAAAAACAATTATCCAGTTGGTTGCAAATGAGGAGCAAGGTCTAAATTTACAGGAAGATGTAAATGGAACAGTCAGATGGGCAGATCAATGAAAGACGGATCGTAACCCTAATAAAGGCGATGATTAAGGGTAGTACTAAATGAATGGCAGCACACTCGGAAGCTCAACGGGTGCTTCTCCACACATCCATGAATGGGTATGGACAGGGTAACACACAAGTTGATAAAGCATAGCGACTTTAAACATGGCCTTTTTTCATCGAGGCATAGATTATAAGAGCTATGCAGAATGTTAGTTAATCCAAGATGGAATAATTTGCGTAGTTCTGGGATCCAAGTTACAGGAAGATTGTGATTGGACTGGAGGGGTACAGAGGAGATTCACCAGGATGTTCCCGGGATGGACCGTATCAGCAATGGAGAGAGGCTGGATAAACCCGGGTTGCTTAATTTGGATCACAGCAGGCTGAGGGGGAGGTGATTCAGAAGGATAAGATTACGAGGGGCATGGAGAGCGTGGATAGACAGCAGTTGATCCTTTTAGTCAAAGGGTCAAGAACAGGTAGCGCACATTTTGAGTGGAGGGTTTGAGGTTTAGTGAGAATTTGAGGATTTTTTAATCCAGCTGGTGGTGGGTCCTGGGATGGACTTCCTGAGAGGGGAGTTGTCACGGGTAACTTAACAACCGTGAAAAAATGATTCAAGGTCGCGCACTTGAAATGCCATAACATTTCCGGTTACGGGTCGTGGGTCAGAAAGTGGGACTAATGTCGACCGTGCTGTATTTGTGACGGTACAGAGTCTATGCTCTTCTGATCGTATGGCTGTGGAATGTCAGTCATTCAGCACCTTAAGCCGGAATTAATGAGTTTCTGAAGAGTATATTAACAAGGGTTATAAAAGTGAATTTATAATTTGTTCTAAAAACATGTACGTGGCAAAATTAAGGGAAAAACGGTGCAGTTTCCTGACAGGCTGAAACCAGAGAATTGAGGACAGGGTAATGGCAGAACTATGGAGCAAATATTTCAGTTGTGCCTTCACTGAAGAAATCAAATCAAAAACGCAATCTTCCCAGCAATGCTAGGAAACTTTGATCTGGTGAGAATGAAAGGAAATAGAATGAAACTGGCAACGGAACAGTTTTAGAGGAAGTAATGGGCAGAGACAAAGTCAATAGAGATTTATGAAAAGGGAATCACATTTGAGAAACTGACTGAGCAAAATTATGGGGAAGCAGTCAATACAATATGATTGGATTTTTTAGGAAAATAGATGTTAAAGCTCCAAGCCTACCATACAAATTCAAATCTTATAGGACGGGGGTTAATATGTGGACATAATTTAGAATGGGAGAACTGACATGACACAGCAAATAGGAATAAAACAATGTGTTTTCGAGTGGAAAGCTTGGGGGTATAGCAGGAATCGGGGCTTGGGTCCCAGCTATTCCCAATAAACACCAGATTTTTGGTTGTGGGAATCAAATGCAATATTCCCAATTCTGATGATGGCACTAAATGTCGATGTCGGATTGTGAGTCGTTGAGCAGGATTTTTAAAAACTCCAAGATTGAGACAAGTGAAGTGATTAGACAAATATGTGGCAAATGGAGAGCAATAGGGGTAGATGTGACGTCGTGCCCTTTGGTGGGAAAACAAGACAGCAACCTACAATTTGAAAAAGGATTGGTTGAAAAATATTGATTTATAAAGGAAGTAATGCTGCAATTTTGTTTCATTCTGTGCAGACCTCCGAAGTCTATGCAAGGTAGTGCCTTCTGAAGCAAGCGGTCAATACTGGGAATGGCTTCGCCACGCTTACCAGTGATAAATAGAGCCACAAAGTGGGGAGCTGTAACATTGAAAAAGGTTTGGATCTCCCTCCACACCATTCACTGAAAGCATTATTGCAGGAACAGAAAGCAGTTAGGAAGATAAATGGTGTGTTGACCTTCATTCCAGGGGGATTTGAGTCCAGGAGTAAGGGTGTGTTACTGCAGCTGTACAGGCCCTTGGTGAGACCCTATCTTGAACACTGTGCAGTGTTGTGTGCAGTTGTGGTCTCCTTACCTAATAAAGGACAAACCTGACATTGAGGGAGAGCAGCGAAGGATGACCAGACTGGTCTCTGGGATGACAGGCTTGTTGTGGGAGCAGAGTTTGGGGCGACTGGGCCAGTGTTCAATGGGCTTTAGGAAAATGAGTGGAGATCTCAGAGAAGGATATACACCTCTGACAGGGCGAGACAGACTGGAAACAGGGGGACCACAGTATTAGATACAGGCAGGTCACTCTGCATTGAGATGAGAATAAATGTGTGTACTCAGAGACTGGCGAACCTGGGGAGTTCTCTCCCACATAAGGCTGTAGAAACCAGGACATTTAATATAAATAAGGATTTCTGGACACTAAAGGAATGAGCAGACAGCTGGAGTACAGCTGTCACAGGCTCTCAGATGTTAAGAAGGAGATCTCTGCAGTGTCAACAGGACTGTGTTTCCCGTTCCCTTTTCGGACAACGAGTTTTCTCTCGGTTTTATCGTTCCAAATCTTGGAGCAGTTTGATAATGGTGCAACATACATAACGGGGGCTATGGGGTTTAGGGGCGAACGCTGAAATATCAGTAAAAACCAAAAATGAAAGGTGGTCGAACACACTCACTAGCACAGTCTAAGTTAATCTTTAAAGCATGTATTACAATGAAATAGTACTTTATATGTAACACTTCAACACTACAGCCACTGACTACAGCGCTGTACCTTTCACCATGCATTTCACCAGATGTTTTCGGGGCTGACTGACCACGTGATGCTGCCGTGGAATTCCAGTTCTCCCCGAAATTCTCCCCCAGTTTGAAATGGTGTTTCTTCGCAACGTAGACTACAATTCCCAGTGTGAGGCTCAGTTTCAAGGCTTGCAGAGCGGATTGCATCCCTGTTTTAGCTGAACACACTGAGTGGGCATTTGCAGATAGAGGATCACGAGCTTGGGTTTTGCTGTTCAGCCAATGTTGGGATGGAATCGCGTAACAGTGAACACGAGTTTGCTTTATTTAAAAAAAACACAATTCATGAACGGCATTGCAACCAAACCATGATTAATAGGCAGATGTCCCCACAGAATGGCCTGAATATTGATTGGAGGAGCAGAATTGATGGACAACAGTGACGACAGCAGTTCTTATTACATATTTCACGATGGTTAAGCATATTAAGGTATACGAACACTGTGTGAGGAAAACTGCACTGAGGATATTTTCTCCATTATCTCGAATGGGGAAGGCTCAATGTGTTGAATGCCCTCCTCCTTTCTTGATGTTTCTGTGCATTCTATGGGAAAGTTCTGTAAATGTTGTCATTAGCTCTTATATGTTCGGAAGGAAATCTCTTCAGGGTCGACAGGACTGTGTCTCCCGTTCCCTTTTCCGATACCAAATCTAGTGCTGGGCATTGGGTATGGTTTTACCCTTGAAGTGCTCGAAGCAGTTTGATAAAATAGAGTGTCTTGCTTGGCCGTTTCAGAGACAATTGAAGATTTATCATATGTCTGTGTGCCTGGAGTCACTTTTAGGCCAGATCTGGAGATTCACTTCCTGAAAGTACATTGTGGAAAGAAATAGATGCTTACAATCGACAATGGCTTTAGGGTTACCATTACTGACACCAGATTTTAGATATTTATATATTATTAATTGTTTTTAACTTCCACCAGCTGCCAGAGCATTAGCCTGGTCTGGATTAGTAATCCAGTGACATTTCCACAACTGCACCGTCTCCACATTGGGACCTATCAGAAACCGCACTGAGCAGGTTATTTCTGTGCTGCTTGACAACTCTGTCAGAAAGAACTCCCACCAATTTGAGTATCCAGATGGGACTGATGGGGTGGTAATTTGTCAAATTGTAATTATTCTCCTCTTTGCGGACTGGACATAATTGAGCAATTTTCTGCATTGCCAGGGGGATGTTGGAGTTGGAGCTGGAATGAAAGAGCTTCCCCAGCGACACGGCTTGTTGTGCAGCACAAGGCTTCAGTCCTATTGCAGGAATGGGGTCAGGACCCATTGCCTTTGTCGTACCTACTGTGTTCAGCTGTTTCTTCATCTCACGTGCAGCGAATCGAACTGATTGAAGACTGGCATCTGTGATTCCATGTGCATCATGGCGAGGGTGATCTGCATCATCCCAGCAACACTTCTGGCTGAGGTTGGTGTATACACTGTATTGTTGTCTCTTACACTGATGTACAGGGTTGTTCCATTATTTAGGATGGTTATATATCTGGAGTCCTCTCCTCCAGTAAGTTTTTGAATGGTCCGTTGATATTTATTGTGGCAGGACTACAAATCTTAAATCTGATATGTTAGTCTGGGGATAATATCTCCCTCTCTCCCAGATGTTAGCCCTGATGTTTGGAATTCTAACAGTCAAGTGTGGTAGCTTTAATGGGTTATCATTACGCTTAGATACGCATGAATCTGACTCTGGCACGTTCACCCCACTGAACGTTAGATCAGCTTGATGCTCATAGTAGCCTGGTGGATTATCCTGGGTAAACAGTTACAGGTTGTGATTGATTACAATGCTGCTTCTGCTGCTGCTGTTGTCCACAGCATCGCATTATAGAACCAGTTAGAACTGCAATATCTGCGATTCCATTCTCCTGACCATCCCGCAGTTCATATCGAGACCCATTCACCCATCAGTCCTGTACACAGTTAACTAACCTGGTTTCTGATATGGTAACACTTCCATTTTCATATCCACATTCTGCTGAGGGTTTCTCCCGAGTGTCACGCCTCCAATTTGCTACATTACTCAAACACTTTAACATATTCATCTGAATCTTTTCCTTTCCTGCAATGCCATCTTCTGTGTTTGAAGTGAATGTCTTTCTCTCTGTTTCTCTCCCTGACCATGATTAAGAGCTATGTAGTATCAGTGATGCCAAACTTATGGAAACAAGGAATTTGTGCACCTTGTGTTATCGTTCACTTGCTGGTGTATGGAAGTCCCTGCTGAACAGGGCGTATGAGCAACTTTGACACATAATTTTGGAAATTGTTCAAAAACAGAAATTGCTGAACAAACTATGCATGTCTGGCAGCATATTCTGGAGTGAATTCAGAGTTAATCTTTTGGCTAAGTGTCCGTTCTACAAAGCTTCCAGATCCTCCAGCAATTTTTATATTTTTATTTTAAATATCAATAATTGTTTATTTAATTGAAAATTTGTGCTGTGCCTATTCTGGAGAAACTCAGCAGGTCTGGCAGCATTTGGCGAGACTTAGGAACAGAGTTAGCGTTTCAAGTCCAGTATGGCACTTGTTCGGAATTGAAAATGATTGGAAAATTGGCTTTTTATTCCCTTGTCAGTGGTGGGGGATGGATGACAGTGTAAAGAGGGTGTGGCAAAAGATAAATCGGGCTTTTATCAGTGCTGAACGAGAAGATGATGTAAAATGGGTATAAATTCAGATGTGAGTTAGGTAAAGGGGTTCTCGATATTGAGTGCAAGCTAAAGAAGGCACAACCACACAGGGAGACTAGGAGGAAGAATGTTGACTATGTGGCATTACATAGATTTGGGCAGAGATACGTTTTCACTGTAGAGACCTTCGCCCCCTTCAGACAAAGAAATTCAGGTATTTGACTTCTTATTGGCAATAGTAAGAGTGTCATGCTGCCTTAGTATTGTAATATGGAGAAAAACTAATCACAGTATGAAGTTTTGGGCTGAGTGTTGTTTACAATTCGCTTTTAATATTGTTTCAACTTTGCAGTGATTATTTTTAAATGCTTGGTCTTGAAGTTAATATCAGATGGAGTGTAGGAGGTGGAGGGGTGAAATTCTAGAAGTGTATAAAATCATGAGAGACATGGATAGGTTGCATAGCCAACGACTTTTTGACAGGTTAGTGAATTTCAAACATGGAGGACATAGCTTTAAGGTGAAAAGGGAAGATTTAAAAGGGACGAAGAAGTAACTTTTTCATGCAGAGGGTGGCTTGTGCATGGAATGAACTGCCAGAGGAAAAGTGGTAGATACAGCTACAATATTGAAAAGAGAGTTGGACAAACATATTAATGGAAAACGTACAGAGGCATTTGGGCCAAGTGCAAGCAGGTGGAACTAGTTTAGTTTGGAAAACCTGGTCAGAATGGACAAGTTGGACCAAAGGGTCTGTGTGTGGGTGATATGGTTGCATGAGCTCTTCTGTGTTTATAACAAAAACTTCAGGATGATTGGGTGACTTTTTGTGGAAATGAAGTCAGGAAAGTATATTGAGGATATTTGGAGGGTGTGACGGGGGAATTGCCCAGAGGGAATTTGCAGGATAATTTACACCAATATTTTACATTGTTCCACACAAGGTGAGGCACTGTAAATATTTCAATGCTATAAACAAAATGGTATTAGGAGGGATGTTATAGTAAAAGGAACATTTTTTTAAACAAATAGAGAAGTGTAAGTGGGGGGGGGGGGGAAGGTCAGCAGAAATTCATAGCTGGTTTTAAAGGAAGTGGTTACAGAATGACTGGTGGCACCGTGGAAAATATTCCATAACTCTGTGGATTACAGGAGTGTTCCAGCGAAACTGGAGAACCTCCAATATGGCGCCTGTCTTCAAGAAATGAACGAGACTGAAAGCAGGAACCATTTAGCTTCACCATTATTGCTTGGAATCTGCGAGAGTTTGTTATTAAGGAGAGAATTGCAGGACATTTTGAAAAGCTTCACACAGAATCAGTATGGCTTCATGCAAGGGTATCTATAAAAAATCATGCAAGGTTTATCTGGATACCACTGAGAATATAACAAGCAGACTTGATGAAAGGGAACTGGTAGACATGAGGCTTTCCAGAGATTTTCCATAAGGTATCACAAAATAAAGGTGCTTATACAATACAGAAGCTCGTAATATGACGGATAGTATATTTGCATGGAATGACGATTGGTGAACACAAAGACGTTAAAGAGTAAGGATTAATAGAGCTTTATGATAAAAAGTATCAACTAGAGTACCACAAATATCAGTCCGATGGCATCACTTATTGACCATCTATACTGATAGCCTGACGGTGGAAGCTGAGTGCGGTATACATCCGAGTTTGTGGATGACATTGAGAACCAAAAGGCAGGTTGTTATTTAATGAAAATGACTCCCAAAAAAGGAGCAGTTCAAAGGGATTGGGGTGTTCCCGTGTATGAAACATATAGTCAGCATGCTGATAAAGCAAATAACCAGGTTGGTTCATTAGGTGGGTTCCTGGGGTGAAAATGTTGAATTATTGAGTGCATCTAAATTGGTGAGGCGATTATTCATTGTGGCTGAAATGACTGAATATTAATGAAACTTACAAGATACAGAGAGGGCTGAAAGGTAAATGTAGAGAATATGGGTCCACTGTTGGCCACAGTCTTGAATTCGGGGATATCGGTACAGAATAAGGGATACTGAATTCAAACTGAGATGCAAAAAATGTCTTCTTTCTGACATTAGTGAATGTATGGAATACCCTAACGCAGAGAGTTGTGGAGGCTGGGACACAGAATATATTTACAGACGGAGTGGAATAGTTTTTGACATATCGGCGAGTTGCAGGATACAAGGGGTTAGCAGGAAAGTGGAGGTGAGCCTTGGAGTAGATCAGCCATGTTCGTATTGAATGACAGTGCAAGCTTGAGGGTCCGAATAGCCAGCTCCTGTTCCTATTTCTTTCGTTCTGATGTTATGCTTTTGGAAGGTAACTGGCTATTTTCCTGGAAGTCGTGTTGTACAATGTTGCATCCAGGGAGAGTACAGGATTTGTACCCTGGGTGGGGGATGGGGGTTGTATCCACAACGAATCTGTGTCTGTAACATCACCCAAGTGGGCAACAGAAGTTACAGAGAGGGGAGGCCTGGAAAGAGGGATTGGGCGGTGGGGATGACTTGCTGACTCAGCCTGGATTTTCCAAGTATATTTCTGAAACTGCACCTAACCATCGGAGTGGCCTCAATCTTCCCCTGTATAGCAGGTCCGAAGGGCTGAATGGAACATCAGAGCATAGGGCTGACAGATACGATTGGGCCTTTCGGCCCTTTGACACTACTCCACCAGTAAATAAGGACATGCTTAGGTCATTGTGTGCCCAGCTGCACTTTTCTCTCCATGTACAATTATCCCTGATTCACTTGTCTATGGAAAAGCAGATGAATCCAGCATCGATATAATATAAAGATTGAGCCATCAAATTTCTGGGAAAGAGAACTCCCACTTGAATGAAATCCCACTTTGTGAATTTCTCCTCACTCTGGTCCTGACTGAGGTTGGAGGGTGTCAACACTTTCCCTTTCTAGTCCCACTCCTCCATTGCTTACAATAAATTTTAAATGTAACCAGGTTGGTGATATGGCCGATGATAAAGGTCTCAGACTGGGTCAGGGTCAGTGACAGCAACAATTCAGCCAGTTTTCTTTCTTAAGCCACAGAGGAGCATGGTGGATCTGTATTCAGCACTGCTGCCTCACATCACCAAGCAGCTGACCTTAATTCCAACTTTGGGCGACCCTTGATGTGGAGTTTGAACATTCACTCCGTGTCTGTGTGGGTCTCCTCGCAGTGCTTCAGTTTCCACCCACAATCTAAAGATGTGCAACTTAGAGTGGATCGGCCATTCCTCATTGCCCATAGTGCCCAGGGATGTGTAGTTTAGGTGGGTTAGTCATGGGAAAAGCTGGGTTACGTGGAAGGGGCAGGGCTGTCTGGGATGCTTTTCAGTGGGTCAGTGTGGACTCGATGGGCAGAATGTCGTGCTTCAACATTGTCGAAGTTCACTGAAAATGACACAAGTTTGGACTTAAAAACTCCCAGTGTGTATTTACCTGATCCACTGTCCTCAAGGTTTTGTGTGTTTAAATCAAATCATGTCTCATTCCAAGAGTAACCTGTTAAAGCCTCCATAATATAAGCTCTTCATCGCAGTGAAGTGAAACATCTCTGAACTGCTTCCAATGTAATTATATCCTTTCTCAGGTAAGGTGACGAATAAAAATCTGACTCATAGATACGAGGTTAATTTTTTTTGCTTATTTGTTAATACTTTTGCAGATCATTGGAGGCAGAGATATTAAACATTTTTTGAGACACAGACCGCAAGGTTCATAAATAACGACGGAGTCATGGATTTTGGGGAATGGGCAGGAATGTACAGTGTGGGAATAATGCAGACAGTTGTACAAAATGGCACTGCTCCATAACATCCAGGAATATAAGGCAAAACGAAATGATGACATGGATAACATTTTAAAATGTTAAGAGTGTTAGAATACAGTTCCAAAGGGTCATGGGGTTGCTCTGTCATTAGAGAGAGAGAGAGAGAGAGAGAGAGAGACCACTCATGGTGGTTTACGCTGAGGGTTACCACACCTCAGGTGCTGGGGTGAGGATGAGAGAGCGTCCCCTTCATGGTAACCTCTGTCAGGGGGGGGAATTGAACCTGGGCTGTTGGCTTCCCTGTGCATCACAAACAAGCCATCCAGCCAACTGCGTGGGAGACCGTGTAACCACTACATTCAGAAAAAGTCACAGAAAAAGGGCAATAGAAATTTTCATAACAAGGAAAAAGATATAATTCAGAGAATGGTCAAGACAATGGCTGAGGATAAAAATGTTCTTTGCTATAATTTGTATTTTATAATGAGAAAAGTGTTTAGAAGCTGTCTTTAGCTGAATACAATAAGATGAGACAAGTGAAGTAACCAGAATTATTAATTGCAATTTGATATTGATAACCATAAAATAAGCGTATACTTTTGATTGGTCTGTGTAAAATGTGCTTACCAATACATAGATGTATAAAGTTGGTGAAATATATTGTTAGGAGAGTCCGTCCCCCATGGGAAATGACCTCAAACAGGTGCTTGAAGACAACCGGGGTAAAAGTGCTTGAGTGTCGTCTTGTCAGTGACAGAAAGCCAGGGGGTTTAATGTTTAAAAGTTCCTCTAACATGGAGCTCAGTGCACAATCGGATTACCCCGATCTTATTAATACTAGAGCACGTTTAAATGGTTGAAATGTCTCATGATGGATTTGAATACTATGTGATTTTAAAAACATACATCTCTACTCCTTCCCCTGACGTATTACATACTGGGGCACTGACACTTTGCTGTAAATTGGAATTACTTGGAACGTTGTCTTGAACATTCCATAACTGGCATTCTCCAGGACATTCCATTGCTGTGTGGAGGTATTGCAAAGGTGAGGGGAGGGGGTTTGGGGAGAGAGACAGAGAGAGAGAGACAGAGAGAGAGACAGAGAGAGAGACAGAGAGGGAAGGTGCTGCATGCAATAGAGGGAGTGGTGGAGCATGAGCCTTGTTCAGGGATAGGTGCTATAACAGATCTACCGTAAGTGCGAGGGAGCAGAGAGAATACGGTGACCCTTATCCTGACAGAGCAGAGAATATCATTGATGTTTTTTTCCTGTATTGCTGGACATTTCATCAGATTGCAGATATTGCACTGAGCTGGGTGGTGAGCTCAGATCATGCTCGGTGGGTCTGATGCTGTAGCCTCCTCTGGGAAGAGAATGGCCGCTCTTTGTACTAGCCCATCCACCAGGACCTCCGTTCCCCTGTCGACAAACCGTGGTGTAATTGCCCCGTATCTGCCATGCTCATGGTAAACTGTGCAGGGCAGCTCCAAACTGAGAAAGCTCAACCGTGTGCCCATTGGCCTTTTAAAGATGGCACCAGTGACAGTGATCTCAGAATATCCAGGGACAACTGGGCGATGGTGGGTACTTCCAGCCATGATGGCTGGGAGAATCGGGCTGGTATTGAATGAGAGGGACACTATAGGGTGGGGTGGGTAGTTAATGAGTTGAGTTCGAAAAGATAGCACCAGGAAACTAGCTCAGTCTCGTACAGACAATCCCTCTGTCACACTCAATGAAAATGGAACTGAGACAAACTATTGTTCAATTCAGCCAAATGAGTCATACACTCTGCTGATATCACTCCCAGTTAAAAAGCTGCAGAACAAATCCTCATCCAAAATTCTCCATCATCTGAACTGACACCAATAGCACATTCATCCATCATTCTTGATGATAATGGCTTATCTTGTAGAATGCTCTCGAAATATCTTCATTTAAGCATTCTGAAACCTGTTATCTTCCACGAAGTTGTCTCTCAATCTCCCTTTCCCTTTTTCACAAAATGTTTTTGTTTGTAGGTCTTTTTACTGATTCCTCTGTCATCACTCTCTGGCAGTGATTTACACACCCGCAGCACCCCTTGTCATTGCGCAATGGAGATATGGAGCTGTAAATGGGTGGGAGCTGCATATCCTGTCACTTCCAGCATGGGCTGCGAGTTTCTCCACGCTGGGCAATGATCTAACCCAGAATTACTGAACAATGCACGGGGTTGGTGTACACATGTCTGCATGGTGGGAGAGTAACAGATGAATTCACTGTTATTCACAACACAGCTCCCACACTGAACATGATACCTTGTATACGTTGATAGACCAAGACTCTGCATATCACCCATCGTGGACAGACCGTTTCGTCCAGGCTTCTTAATCAATGCACTGGTGTGGTCTGTACTGCTCCCCATGTTGGACAGACAGCTAGTGGATTACAGAGAGCTGCTCAGTATTCCCTCCTGGACAGATTGCTGAGTTGTACTGAGCCTGGTCTGCACAATGCTCCGTGCTGAGAAGGTGTCTCATCTGGTCTTATACGTATCTGGGCTGGAACTGTGGGGTGGATTGTGTATCTGATATAATTCCGATAGAGTTATCACTCATCCAGCTCGGCGCATTCCGCTGTCAAACCCCGTGTTCCTGAAACTTATTGTCCATTAAATAATTATCCAATTAAAACATGAATATCTGTCCTTCTTGTTATGGATCCGAACAGACGCCTCTCATAATATATGAAGAAGGTCATCTCGACCCCAACGTTTTCTTATTTTAACGTAATTGTGAGGTGATGTGTTTCAGATGCAATTTGTTTGGTCAAAATATTTGACATTAAGCAAAACGCAATTTATTCCAACACTGTAGACAAACTACAACAAAATCAAGAGGAATTTGGAATAATTTAATTCATTGGAAATCTTTATAGATTAATAGGTTATTCACTTACTAAACAGTAACTGCTCCAATATGGTAAAATCCTAGAAACACACACTTGTCCAAAAAACAGTTCAGGAAATATATTGTCTGACATGCAGTTCTCTAATCCAGGTGGAATGAACATCAAAAGCCAATTCTGAGGGAAATCTAGAGTGTGTAGCAGCCAGGAGAGATTTACTGCCTTCCACCCCTGCTGAGACCCCAGCAATAACTGATAAAAGGTCAAACTAAGAATCCTGGTTAAGTGAGAGTTTGACCATCACTCGACAGGGCCAGGCCGCGGCTGCAAGTTCAACAAGGAATGGACTGTATCTAACCGTCTATACAACTGAAGTAGGTCTCCCAAAAATGTCTAAACCCACCTAAGCCATGAAATGTTGGTAAGATAAATGTCAAAGTTAAATAGAAATAAATAAAGCCAAAGGATGCAGCAGGCCTGGTAATCGGACACAGCCTCAGGGGCCCAGCAATTCCTACATCGCCAAAAGAGAGGAGAATCACTGAGCTAGTGAAGAGAAAGCATCATCTCTCTGCCTCACCTCTAACTTTCCAATTCGTGACCTGCCATTAGCCCGATAGTCAGCGATGTCAACATCTCAGGAAGACCACGTATTATTGTGATTTGTCAGGGCTGTTGTGAAAGGGGTTAAATTGAGCTGTTTGTTCGGTGACTGTGATTAATGTCAGTCTTCATGGATCCTGAGTGTGTCCCTGGAGACTTTCCTCTTCTATTAATAAGAGACTTTCTTCAATGTGTTATCTCATAGCATCAGCGGCAATGTCATCCTCTTGGCCATCCTCTTGGTCATCCTCTAACCCTTGGCCAAGGTTAGAGGTGCGGATACAAGCCGTACTGATGATTATTCAAGCGGGTTATTATCCCATCCTCGCTATTATTGGTGTTCCTGGTAAGCCAATCTCTTCCCATTCTATAAACGATGGTGAAGGTTGTTGCTATTTCAGTTATTTATATTTTAAAAATGCATACACTGTTATCTTCAGTTTCAATCACAAACTCCACTTCATTTACATGAAAATCAGACTCCTCACTCATAAACATCCAAGAGGGAACAAGACTGTTCAGACCCTTGAGTTTCCCTTTTGCCCTGAACTGTTTTATGTCTTTGTATTCTCTCTGTCATCAAACCTGCCTACACCCACCTTTATAATATCCCCAGTCTCCAACACTGCCTCAGTGCTGTTGCTGAATTAGCCATCATCTGCCTCCTTCATAATTCAAATTTTACGGCTCCAGTTCTTTTCTGACAACTCTTCCAGTTACAAACATTTTGCCCACAAACGTTTTCTTGTCTCTCCAGTTATTTCAAAATAGGGATCTCATATCAGAGTAATAATGTCACTGGCAGTGTAACTCAGATGCAATTCACAGGCACAAGTTATGACTTTAAAAGCATTGTTTCAAATCCTACCACAGCCGATGTTAGAACTAAAATTAAAATGGGAACAATTGGAATGAAACCTCATTTTACACCGGCAACCATAAACAATCAGGATTTCTTTTATTAATTCACTGATAGCATTTGGTAAAAAAACTAAGTGTGACAAAAAAAAAGTCAGCTGCATATTGTCTGCACAAATTGTCTCGCAGTCAACGGCAATTAGTGACGAATAACAAATGCTGCCCTTAGCAGTGATGCTGACATGCTGTGAAACTACACCACTAAATGTGAAATAAACCAAGGAACCGTGGATGATGGAGATATGAAATAAAATTCTACAGTGTCTGAAAATGTTGGAGAACCTCAGCAAGTATGGCAGCCTGTGTCAGGAGAAAAACAGATAAAGTGTCGAATCTAGTGACTCTATATCACAACTGAAAGCAACTGGGAAATAATATTATTTATATCAGGGATGGGCGGATGAGTGATCGGGAGGTTAGTTGAATGGATGGAGAAACGTCCAGACAGAGAGCCAGAGAGAGAGAGAGAGAGAGAGAGAGAGAGAGAGAGAGAGAAATGAAAAGCAAACAAAGGGACTGCTGATGATGAACCAGAAGGAAAATAAAGTGGGAGCTAATTCTAAAATTTCCCCTTTTCCCATATTCCTGAATATTATGTTAATTTTGATGTGTCCCAGTTTAAATTGAGTTATATTCCCTCTGTCCTTCTTCTCTAAGTGTGGTGATCTACGACATCTGCAATACAAGTGCTGCCATTATAGTTGCTGAGATACAGAGAAAGGTAATGTTATTGTCGCCTGATTCTTGGGAGAGAGGAACTGTGAGTGTGGGACTGTGCAGAGATGTAACGGTTGTTTTCCGCTAAGAAGAGAAACGTTTTCAACACTAAATGCGTGCACTGTGTGTGGGGGGATTTGACTTGCTCCTGTCATTACAGAGTAAAGAGAGGTTCTATGGACGCTTTTTTCAGGTTTGTGTTATCAGCTGCTGCGTCCATTCAGGGAGACCCAAACATATGGTGACCTCCTAAGCATCATGGCATAGACAGAGAACGCAGGGGGCCAACACCTTCAACATATTGTCTAGCATTCACCGTTGTTAACAGCTAACCCGAGAATGCAACTTTTTAAAAAAAAGGTTTTGTGATTTACACATGAAAGAAGTGAAGTTATCACGGTATTCTTACAGATTAAAGGCTTAACAGAGAGTCAATTTTTCAATGTATAATTTCAGTTACATCACACTGTAAATTTTTGCTATAAATTCTGTGTGTTAGGATCGAGCCCTCCACTATCACCTGATGAAGGTGCGACGCTAGTATGCTTGACACTTTAATTGTCCCTGACATTTTCATGCACAGTTACTGTGTGATACTGAATTGAATGCCACTTTGGACACAATCCTGTCAAGCAGTCACAATACCATCATTCTGAAAGTGTTAACAATTCCGCACCACCTTCTGACCTATATGGAGACCATGGGTCTATTATCATGGAGATGCAAGACACTTTGATGAATGGTTCAAAAAGTTGGCTTTATTCCTACTGCCAGAAAACCATGTTAAAGTTACACATATGTACTATGAGCAATTAAGCCACGAGGAACACGATGGTGCAGTCTATCTGTTTAGTCCCTGTTCCAGTTGATTGTGAAGCTGGAACATCTCTGAGACCTTCCTGTTCCTGGGTTATTGACTTGAGAAGCTGAATGACCGCTTTCTGTCCCTCAGTAAGTATCTCCAGGTGCAAAACACTCTCTTGCTGATCCCTTGAAAGTGAGGGAGTGAACAGATTTCTTCTCCTACTGTGTATTTGGCTGGTCGGGCTGAATGAGCTATCACACATCTTGTCCAATAGTTTGATGGGTTGAATGACTTCCACATATTCTTCTGAACACAGATTGAGGTGCCGAATGAGCTGCACCTTTTACTGTGGAAATGTACAATGTCTAGCAGTGCTGTTACATGAATGTTACCCAGACTTTAACAGCACGATCTTGAATGGTGTCCAGTTCTTGTTACACATGGACACAGACTGCTTCAAGAGCTGAGGATGGTCACCTTGTTCTGAAAACTATGTAAATGTCAGTGAATACCCCCTATTTGGCTCAATTTGGACTCAATGACATGAGTGCTTCCACATTATAAGGATTCTATGATTACAAACTGGGGATGCCTGGGCTGAGGGAGCTACTTTGAGGTTCCCCTGAAGTGATGCCCTAAGACTGGGGTGACTGATGTCCACTGATGATAAACATCTTCTCTTGTGCTGTGAATGATTTCAAACAGTAGATGAGGTCGTAATCAATTCTCAATAAGTGCGATTTTCCTCAGACTCCTTGATGTCAACCTCAGTCTAATACTGCCTTGAGTTCAGGGCCAGTCTCTCTGTCTAATCCCTCGAGTTTCCTCTTTTGTTCATATCAATAGGTCATGGTGCAGAAGCAGAAAATGTTTTCTTCAAACAGAGCGTAGTGAATGTCAAGAATTCTCTTACACAGAGAGGTGGGGAGCTAGATCTCTGAAAACCACCAGTGGTGTCCCACAGAGATCAGTTCCGGGAACTCTTCTCTTTAAGACTTTTATAACTAACTTGGAAGAGGAAGTAGAAGGGTGGGTTAGTAAGTTTGCCGATGACACGTAGGTTTGTGAAGTGGTACATGGGTGTTTGCAGGACTTTTGTAGATTGCAACTGGACATTGACATCATGCAGAGCTAGGCTAAGAAGTGGCAGATGGCATTCAAGCTGGAAAAGCGTGAAGTAATTCCCTTTGAAAGCTCATATTTGCATAATATAGGATTATAGGCAGGGTTCTTGGCAGTATGGAAGAACAGAGGGAATTTGGCGTCCATGCCCATAGATCCCTCAAAGTTGCTACCAAAATTGATATGGTTGTTCAGGAGGCGAATGGTGTGTTAGCCTTCATTAGAAGGGAGATTAACTTTAAGAGCCGTGTGGTTATACTGCAGCTCTGTAGAGCCCTGCTTAGACCGCTCCTGGAGTATTTTGTGCACTTCTGGTGACACCATTATAGGAAGGATGAGGAAGATTTAGAAATCATGCCTGGACTGGAGGGCAGGTCTTATGAAGAAAGGTTGATGGAGCTACGGCCTTTGACATTTGCGTTAAGAAGAATGAGAGGTGACTTGATAGATGGTAAACGGTGATGAGAGGCAAAGAAAGAGTGAATAGCCAGAGACTTTTCACTAGGGCAGAAATGTCTATAACCAGGGGTCATAATTTTAAGGTAATTAAAGGAAAGTTTAGACGAGATGTCAACGGTTGTTTTTTTTTCAGGACAGCATGTGGTGGCTGTGTGGAATGCATTGCCAGCGGTGGGAGTAGTCAAATACGTGAGACTCTTGGATAAGCACATGGAAGCAAGTGCATGGAAGAGTGTCGGTGAGTCTGATCTTAGAGTAGGACAAACAGATGGCACAACATTAAGGGTCGAGAGCCTCTACTGTGCTGTACTGTTCAATGTTCTGCGTGCGATGGAAGTGTTTGTCGAGGCTGGAGAGGGATTTTGACCTGTCAGAGAGTTGAGACTTATGAAGGTTTGAACTTCAAAGAAGATTTGAGACTAAGAGCAGATCAGACACGATCTTAGTGAAAGGCAAGGCAGGCTTGGCGGGGGGCGGGGGGGGGGGCGTGCGGAGGTGAATAACATGCTCTTGTTTCTGATGTTCTCACATTCTGTTATTGGAAAATTAGTGGGTGATATTTTCCCGGAAGGTCTGTTTGAATGTTGTGGCCTGGGAGAATTTTGTGAGCCATCTCTGGTTGAGGTATGAAGGCTGTATTCACAATGAACCTGGGTCTACAACATGACTAATAAATGACACACAAGTTGCAGAGAGGGGCAGTTCTGTAAGGAGAGATGAGGGTTCTCTTCTATAATCATCCTTGGATTTCCAATTACACTTTCCAAATCACCCCAAACTGTGTGTGACAGTATTGAGGGACTGAATGGTAGCCTCTGTTTCTGTCACCAGTTTACGACAGCAAGTGGACTCCAACTGCTCCTGTATAGCAGCTGTGAGGGGCTGAATGGAACACAGAAACATGGGACTGAGGAGCAGGAATGGGTCATTTGATACTTCGAGCTTTTTCCACTAGCCACTAAGATTGTGGCTGATCAGGTTGTGTTGTAAACCCCACTTTACTGTCTGTATCACATTATCCGTGACTCACCTCTCTGTCAAATATTGAACTAACTCATCTTTGAATTCTTGTAATCAGAGAGGCATCTCAAGCTTCTGGGGAAGAGAATTTTCACTTGAAAGGCCCTCTTTAGAATTCATCCTCATCCCTCTTATTCAATCAGAGAGTCATACAGCATGGAAACAGATCCTTTATTCCAGCTAGTCCGTGCTGACCAGATATCACAATCTGATCTAGTCCCACTTGCCACATTTAGCTCATATCGCTCTGAAACATTCCTATTGATGTACCTGTCCAGATACATTTAAACATGTAATTGTTTCTGCTTCCATCACTTTCTCTGACAATACTTTCCGTACATGCAAAACCCTCTGCATGAAAAAAGTTACCCCGAAGGTCCCTTTTAAACCTTTCACCAGTCACCTTCAACCTCTGACTCTACTTGTGGACTCCCCGGCCCTGGGGAAAAGACCTTGGCCATTCAGGCTATCCATGCCCCTTATGATTTTATAAACCACTTTCATGTCACCCCTCAGCATCCGACGGTCCAGGTGGAAAAGCCTCAACTTGTTCATCCTCTCCCTGTCGATGAAACGTTCAGGTTCCAGAAAACCATTATAAATATTTTCTGCACCCTCTCAAACTTAACAACATTAATCCTTTAGCAGAGCCAAGCAAATTGTATGCAGTATTCTGAATGTGTCCTCCCAAGCGTCCCTGTGCAAGCGCAACATGCCACCCCAACTTCTATATACAATGTTGTGACCGATTCAGGCAAGCATGCCAACTGCATTGTTCACCACACTGTATACCTGCAATTACACTTGCAAGGAACTATGAACCTTCCCCCCGTAGGTCACTTTATTCAGCAACATTCCCCAGGGCACGACCCTGCTTCAACTTACCAAAATGCAAAACCTCACAAATATCTAAATTAAACTTTATCTGCCAGTCCTTGGCCCTTTGATGGTCAACGGTGCCGTTGTACTCTGAGATAATCTTCTTCACTGTCTCCTGCACCATGATTTTGATGTTATCTGCAAAACTTACTTACCATGCCTCCTATATTCCCATCCAAGTCGTTTATATCCATGATGAAAAGCAGTGAGGTCAGCACTGATTCGTTCAGCACACCGCTGGCCACAGGCCTCCAGTCTGGAAAATAATCCGTTACCTTCAGGAAAAGTTTGTACCGATTGGTTAGCTTTCTCTGGATTCCTTGTGACCTAACCTTAGTACCCTGTCTCAGATGGAGAACCTTATTAAACACATTGCTGAAGTCTGTGTAAACAATATATACAACAGTGCCTTCTTCAGTCTTCTTTGTCACCTCTTCAAAATACTCAAACACATCAATCAGACATGATTTCCATCACATAAAGCCATTTGACTATCCCTCATCAGTCCTTGTATTTCTAAATGGATGGAAGTCCTATCCCTCAGAATCCCCTCCAACAAACTCCTCTACACTGACGTTAGGCTCACTGAGTCTATAACTTCATGTGCTTTAGGACCGCTGTTCCCTTTTCTCGTCCCACTCCTCCACTGGCCACAAAAAGTATGGTGATGTGACCAAGGATATAGTTCTCAGAGTGTGTCAGGGTCAGTGTTAGGAACAAGTCAGATGGAATTCTTTTGTCTGCTAAAACAACACGTTTATGACAAAAGCAAAATTACTTACACTAAATTGGAAACAAGAATGACGAGAGGAGTTGCAAATATGTACATTGATATTTCCCTTTGAAAAATGCTGTGGAACAAACACACACACACACACACACACACACACGTACGTTTAATATCAAACTGAAAGGCAAAGTATCTGCAAAGTTAACTTGAAAGATCTTTGTCCGAATATTATTCGAACTCATGACCAAAGGAAAAACGAGAGTTTCACACAAATGGTGTTCTATTTGTAGAGTAATCAAGTCCTACAGCATGGAGAAAGACCCTTTGGCCCAAACAGATCCATGCTGACCCAAATGTCCATCCACACGAACCCCATTACCCAGCACTTGGCCCATAGAATTCTTTTCCTTTCCTGCCCATGTACTTGTCCAAAATGCCATTTAAACATTGTTAATATAAATGCTTCAACCACTTCCGCTTGCAGCTCATTCCCGTTGCGTACCACTCACTGTGTAAAACAGTTTCTATCAGTTTCCCTTTATTTTTTCCCCTCTCACCTTAAACTGATGTCCTCTCGCCCTCAATTCCACAACTCTGGGAAAACAGGTTGAGTCCATTATGCCTGTCATAATCTTGTGCACTTCTATTGGATCCCGCTGAGTCTACTACATTCTAAAGAAAAAATTTCTCGCTTGTCCTACCTCTCCCTATAAGTCACACTGTTGAGTCCTGGCAACATCTTTGTAAATTCCGTCTGCACACATCACAATTTAAAAATATCCTTCTGATTGCAATGTGACCAGAACTGAACACAACACTACAACTGCAGTCTCACCAAACTCCTGTATAACTGTAACATTTAATCCCAATTTTCTCCTCCATGTGCTGACTGATAAATGCCAGTGAGCCAAAAGCCTTCTTCACTGCCATCTCCATCTGTGACTCCAATTTCAGAGAACGGTGTACCTGAACTTCATGGTCCCTCTGCTCAACTGCACTCCTTAAGGCCCTACCATTCACTATGAAACTCCTACCTTGATCTAACTTTGCAAATATATTCCTCACTTAAAAATATGTTACAGGAAAAGAGCAGCAGGGCAGGCAGCATCAAAGGAGCAGGAGAATCGATGTTTCCGACATAAGCCCTTCTTCAGGAATGAGGAGGGTTTGCCAAGCAGGCTAAGATAAAAGGTAGGGAGGCGGGATATGGGGGAGGGGCGTTGGGAATGCGATAGGTGGAAGAAGGTTAAGGTGAGGGTGATAGGCCGGAGAGGGGGTGGGGCGGAGATGTCGGGAAGAAGATTGCAGGTCAAGAAGGCGGTGCTGAGTGCGAGGGTTGGGACTGAGAAAAGGTGGAGGGAGGGAAAATGAAGAAGCTGGAGAAATCTGCATTCATCCCTTGTGGTTGGAGGGTTCCTAGGCTTATGCCAGAAATGTTGATTCTCCTGCTCCTTTGATGCTGCGCTTTTCCAGGAACACATTTTAAAGCTCTGATCTCCAGCATCTGCAGTCTTCACATTCTCCTAAAAATATTCCTCGGCCCAATTCTCCAGTTGATCAAGGTCCTGCTGCAATGTCTGATATACTTCCTCACTGTCCATGATACCACTTATTTTAGTCTTATCTTCAAATTTACTAATCATGCCTTGTACATTCTCAAGAATATCAATTACATTGATAATAAACAGCAATGGACCTAGCACTGACCCCAGATGAAGGTCATGTGTCTCAGGCCTGCAATCCAAGAGCATCCTTCCACTATTACGCTCTGTTCACTACCATCAAGCCAATTGTGTATCCAATTTGCCAGGTCCCTCTGGATTCCATGCAATTCAACCTTCCAGAACAGCCTATCAATGGTAACCTTTTCAAAGGCCCTCCTGAAAACCATACAGACTACTTCTACCGCCCTACCCTCATCAATAGTACTGATTACTTCATCAATGAATTCAAACAAGTTTGTGAGGCATGATCTCCCACTCACAAAACCATGCGATCTGTTCAGTCTAAAAACAACAAATAATAATTATTATTTAATTTAATAATAACAAACAATAATAAATAAAATAATAAGATGACATTTTCAATGGAGAATAAATTATCCATGGTATGTTGTATTGGAACTTGCATTATGGGTGAAGGGCAGATAGATTTTGTACCTGTGTCATCGAGCTGTTTTGCCATTAAGCAAGGGTGACATGGTGGCTCAGTGGTTAGTACTGCTGCCTCGTAGTGCCATGGATCTGGGCTTGATTCCAGCTTCGGGTGACTCTCTGTGTGGAGTTTGCACATTCTCCCTGTGTTTGTGTGGGTTTCCTCCAGGTGATCCATTTTCCTCCCACAATCCAAACATGAACAGGTTAGGTGAATTGGCCATGGTAAGTTACCCACAGTGTTATGTGCATTCGTCAGGGAGAAATAAAGGGTAGGGCAATGGGACTGGGTGGGTAACTGTTTGGAGGGTCGGTGTGGCCTTGTTGTGCCAAATGGCCTGTTTCCATACTGTAGAGAATCTGAAAAAAAAATTTCTAATCAAACGTTGTCTTTTCAAATGCATGTATATCTTAGCCATCAGAGTCTTCTCAACTAACCTACGTACGACAGATGTTAGACTTATGGCCTGTAGTTCCCAGAATTTTCTTTGCTTCCCTTCCTGAATAATGGCACAACATTTGCTACCCTCCAATCTCCTGGAGCCTAACCTTTGGCTAACGATGATGCAAAAATATCAACCAGGTCCCCGTAGTTTCTTCTGTAGCCTCTTGCTGTGTTCTTGGATACATCTGTTTAGGATGAGGAGATTTATCCACCTTCATACATTCTAATACAGCCAACACGTCCTCTTCTGTGATAATGACTCACCCCTAGATAACACCACGACCTTTGTTAACCTCCCAATTCTTCATGTATTTATCCATGGTCAAGACAGAGAAGAAATATTCATTGAGAATCTTGCAAATCTCCTACGGTTCTAGACATGCATGTTCACTTTGGACCTTGAGGGTTCATATTCTCATTTACTTCTTCCTTTTACTTTAATATACTTAAATAACATCTTTGGATTCACCCTAATCTTATCAGCCAAGGCTATCTTGTGCCCCCTTTTCACCCTCCTGATTTCCTTCTTCAGTAAACTCCTGTATCCCCTGTATACCTCCAGGTATTCCCTCGATCCAAGCTGCCTGAACCTGAGCCACGCCTCCTTTTTGCTGGTCAAAGCCTAAATATCTCCTGACATCCGAGGAGGTCCCTTCACCTGCAAACAAACTCCTCCAACCAACCCCTACAAGCTCCTGTCTAATTCCGTTAAAATTCGCCTTGACCCAATTTTGAACTTGAACATGTGGACCAGTTTTGTCCTTCTACATAACTGTTTTAAAATTAATACAACTATGGTCACTGGTCCCAGAGGGCTCCCCCACTGTCACCTCAGTCACCTGTACTGCCATAGATCTTAGAATAGGTCAAGTTTCGTCCCTTCCATAGTTGCACCCTCTACATACTGCTTGAGGAAACTATTCTGAACACACTTAATAAATACACCCCATCTCAGTCCTTAATTCTATGTCATTCCCAGTCTATGTTAGGAAAATTAAAATCTCCTACTATGGCAATCCTACTGACCCTGTAAGTCTCCCCAATCTCTTTACATATTTTTATTCTCCTAATTCCCCGTTTACTATTTGGAGGCTTCTAGAACAACCCAAATACTATCACCATTCCCTTCTTATTTCTTAGCTCCACCCACAAATCATCATTGGATGATCCATCAATTATTTTATCTCTGATTACTGCTGTGATACTCACCAGAAACAAAAATGAAACTCCCCGTCCCCTCCTTCCTCAGTCTCTCTCCCGCATAAGGTTCCCGTACCCGAGTACATTAAGCTGCCAGTCCTGTCCCTTCCTTAGCCATGTTTCTGTAATGGCTATACTATCCAATGCCCCACATACCTATTCACACCTTGAGTTCATCGGTCTTACCTGTCAGCCATCCTGCATTGAAACAATCGCAATTTAATCCAACAGACATTCTTTGCTCCCTGTCGTGTACCAGCCTAACCTGTCTTCACTTTACTGTTTCTGATAACTGCATCTCTTTCCAGCCTCACACCTGCCTTCCTGCTGTTGAGGATCCCACCCCTCCCCAACCCAGCCAAACTAGTTGAAACCCTCCCTTGCAGCACTAGCAAACCTGCCTGCCAGGATAGTGGTCCCCTTCCAGTTCAGGTATAAACCGTCCTTCGTGAACAGATCACCTCTGCCTCACAAAATAGCCTCGTGGTCCAAAAATCTAAAGCTCTTTCCCCTGCACCAATTCTTTAGCCACTAATTCATCTGCCATATCCTCCTGTTCTCACCCTCACTAACACGGAACACTGGAAGTAAACCTAATATTACCACTGTCGTTGTCCTGTCTTTTACTCTTTTTCTTAGCTCTCTATAATCACTCTGCAGGACCTCATTCCTATCTCTGCCTGTGTCATTTGTACTAATGTGTACAATGACTCCTGGCTGCTCCCCCACCCCCGTGATAAAGCTCTGCAGCCGCTCTGATACATCCTGGACCCTGGCACGTTGGAAGCTACACACTATCCTGGATTCCCATTTGCAGACACAGAATCTCTTGTCTGTCACCCTCACTATCGAGTCTGAATAAGTACTTCTGAAATTATTCTGCTCGCAAAACCTTCTGACAATGGGATTTCTTCCTGAAACAGTTGGATTTGGCTGAATTGCTTTGCTTCAGGCAGTGGGGAGATTCCAATGAATCATCATCAGGAATCCTCCATAAGTGGGTAAGGCGACATTTTTTCACTCCCACACATTGCTGTGATGAACGACAGGGAAACAGAAAGGGAGCAATAGACTGTTCCTTCACAGATAGACTACATTTTTCCATCTCTAAGTTAAATCAATAACGTTATCAAACCCAAGCTGGACCATGTGAGCTCTTCTTGAACATTGTCCGAACTATATGACACCATCACATTCTCGACTCCAGGTCAGTGCGTTATTGCTGTTGTCGTACACAGAACCAATTCATTAACAATAAATGGCCCTAATTATTTTAAAGATCTTTTAATATGTGCCTGCATAATGCAAAAATAAGCATTTCATGTCTTCATAATACCTGCATTAAGATGAATATGTTTTATTCTTAAACAAATACAGAAATTACTGGAAAAGCTCAGCCTGTCTTGCAGCATATATGAAGAGAAATCAGAGTTCATTTTTTTCAGTCCATTGACCTTTCCTTTCAAACTGATTTATTCTGAAATTATTTCCCCAGTTTTATTCTCCCACACAAGAAGAAATATCCATCTGATATTCACCAAGATCTTATATGGTCAATAAAACAACCCTCATTCTCAGACTGAACTGTTAATTCTTCATAACGTAATGTCTTCGTCCCAAGAATAAGTAAAGAGAGAAAAAAAACTTTGAAACGTTTCGAAAGCAATTTTGTTTTTTTTTTCAGTTTAAGCAATTATAACTAGACATAATACTTCAGATGTGATCTCAGCAATGCCCTGCACTGATGCAGAAAAACATCGCTAAGATCATTCCCAACACACCTTGCACCAGACAGAATCATTCCGCTTACCTTCCAAATCATTTGCTGCATCTTTAGAGCAATTTGATGTGAGTCATGTGCCAGAACACACACATCCCTCAGTACCACTGAGGTATGCATTCTCCTTGCATTTAAATAGTTTTATGCTGTTTTGTCTTTTCCCCAAAACAGAAAATTCCCATCACATGTATGTATATATATATACAGAGAGAGAGAGAGAGAGAGAGAGAGAGAGAGAGAGAGAGAACTGTTATTTTTTTTCTAGTGATGGGTTGCTCACAACTGTCCTCTGTCTGTATGCCATTCCTTGATGCTCTGACCTCTCCCAGTCTGTCCTATTGCAGACACTCTGCACTCCCCTGTCTGTATCCCATTGCAGATATTCTGCACTCCCCTGTATCTACCCCATTGCAGATGCTCTGCCCTTCCCCTGTCTCTATCCCATTGCAGACGCTCTGCCCTCCCCTGTTTGTATCCCATTGCAGACGCCCTGTCTCCATTTGACATCTTATTGATTGACTATCCTGTTGCATGAGCAAACTGAGCTCCATCCCTTTCATCCAATTCCTTGGTATGGATTGTAATTTGTTGATGACATCACACAGATCCCTGAAGAATTCCACTAGTTACAGCTTTCCAAAAGCAAAATGAGTAATGATCTCTTCTCTGTATTTCCTGACACTACCTCAGGTGCCCTTTGAGCACTCACCCGATCCATGATCTTCATCATTTTATAAACTTCTAGTAAATGCAAATGTGACTCCAATCAACACGAATGGCTGTGCGTCTAAATTCTCAAAACCAGTAATCGTACCTCTTCCTTCTCCATCAAGGCACGATTACGAAGACATATTATGAAACAGCTCTGTGGGCTTTGAAACTGGGATTTTCGGCCCAGTGATAGGGAGACTACCATCATTCAGCAATAGCCGCTGAAGCTGCAACATGATGCTCCTGCGTGTTTGTTCATCAGCCTGTCATAACACGCTGTGACACTCCTCCACAGGATATGAATATACACCACCTTCTCCCGAGATAGGGGAACTACCAGACAGTCATGGACTGGAATCGACTCCAGAGCTCCGGCTCAGAAACGTGGGCACCATCCATTAAACAAGGCCTAAACCATGCCCAGATTTTGGGTCATATTTTTAGTGAATGGATTTATTAAATTCGGGTTAACACCACCAAATTATACAGGGGACATTTCTCATTGAAAAAAGTACAAGTTATTCGCCTTAATTATAGGATGTTGAGTGCATTTGCTGTGCCATTGAGATAAACTATGAAGATCTTTAATTGCTTGGTTATCATTTCTGGTTTAAATGGCTGTTACCAGTAGTCTGCTCTTTTTGTGGAAGAAATCCTGCAACACACTCTGCACTATGAAGGATCACGAGTAGATAAGTAGATATCAATACTGATAGCAGAGATGAGGAAGGAGCACAATTATGGTCCCAAAACACCGTTCATTATTTCAAATCTCTAACATGTGGCTTCCCTCTTCCTAAAATCATTCACTGACACAAGCCAACTGTTTCCTTTCCAGCTTCTCCTTACCGATTCCTCCCTCTGCCTGCGCAAGGGAAACCAAGCTCTGGGTCTTTGAGAAACTCAAGGCTGGTGTTTGCAGGCCTTCTGGAGAGGGGATTGTCGTTTTGATCAGAAAGGGAAGTATGAGGTGGCAGTAAATTCATTCACTGGTCTGAGGTGTGGCAGATGGGGCTTAACATGGATACATGTGAGTTACTGCATTTTGGTAAAACAAACAAGGGGAGGGCTTATACAATGAATGCTGGGTTTTGGTAGTTAGATAGAAAAGAGGGACCTAGGGGCACAGTTATAATTCTTTGAAGTTTGTGGCACAGAGTGTTTAAGGTTACTTCATTGCTCAGACCTTTGAGGTTAGAAGTTGGGAAGTCATGCTGAGACTGTGCAGGACATCGTTAAAGCCTCTTCTGTAGTTCTGTATGCAGTTCTGTTCTAGGAAGGAGATTATTAAGCTGGAGATGGTTGAGAAGAGATCACCAGGATGTTACCAGTAACACCTCATCTTCTGCCTCGGAAGCCAACAAACACATGGCATGAACATTGAATTCAATGGTTTCCAAATCTCCCCTGGCCAACCCAGGTCCCAGATCCACCCCCCCAGATTCACATCAGCCCTCTCGAGGAGACATAACGTCCATCTTCCTTCCCATCATCTGCTCCACACTCCCCACCAATCAATCAGTATCACCTCCTACCTTCCGTCACCTATCACTTATCTTTCCCAAAGCCTCACCCCATACCCTTCACTTAGCCCCTTCCCCTTCCCCTTTCCTGAAGAAAGGTACAATTCCAATATGGAACAACCCAGACGGCCTCCTTCTTCAAAGACCGCAATTTCCCCTCCGACGTGGTTGATGATGCTCTCCACCGCATCTCCTCCACTTCCCACTCCTCCGCCCTTGAACCCCGCCCCTCCAATCACCAACAGGACAGAACCCTACTGGTCCTCACCTATCACCCTACCAACCTCCAGATACATCGTATCATCCTTCATCATTTCCGCCACCTCCAAACAGTCCCCAACACAAAGGATATAAGTCCCTCCCCTCCACTATCAGCGTTCCTGAAAGACCACTCCCTCTGCGACTCCCTCGTCAGGTCCACACCCCCCACCAACCCAACCTCCACTCCTGGCACCTTCCTCTGCAACCAAAAGAAGTGTAAAACTTGCGCCCACACCTCCACACTCACTTCCCTCCAAAACCCCAAGGGATCCTTCCATATCCGTCACAAATACACCTGCACCGCTCACACATTATTTACTGCATCCACTGCACCCTATGTTGTCTCCTCTACATTGGGAAGACAGGCCGTCTACTTGCGGAATGTTTCAGTGAACACCTCTGGGACACCCGGACCAACCAACCCAACCAGCCCTTGGCTCAACACTTTAACTCCCCCTCCCACTCTGCCAAGGACATGCAGATCCTTGGCCTCCTCCATCGCCAGACCATAGCAACACGACGCTGGAGGAAGTGCACTTCAGCTTCCGCTTAGGAACCCTCCAACCACAAGGGATGAATACATATTTCCCCAGTTTCCTCATTTCCCCTCCTCCCACCTGATCTCAGTCGGAACCCTCGGACTCAGCACCACCTTCATGACCTGCAAACTTCTTCCCAACCTCTCTGACCCCCCACCTCCTCTCTGGCCTATCACCCTCACTTTAACCTCCTTCAACCAATCGAATTCCCAACGCCTCTCACCCACGTCCCTCCTCTCTACCTTTTATCTTAGCCTGCTTGGCACACCCTCCTCATTCCTGAAGAAGGGCTTTTGCCTGAACCGTCGATTCTCCTGCTCCCTTGATGCTGCCTGACCTGATGCGCTTTTCCAGCAACACATTTTTCAGCTCTGAAGAAATGTCCTGCCTGAAATGTCGACTCTCTTGCTCCTCGGATGTTGCCTGGCTTCCTGTGCCTTTTCCACCGTCATGCTTTACCTACACTGAATTATCCAATATCTGCAGTCCCCATTATCTGTTAGGTACAATTCCCTGTTAACATAACCATGTCGGTGTCTGTTATAACTGCACGTAGTCTTAGGGATATTTTCTTTTCAGATCATGGGCGATAAAAGTTCTCTCAATTTCTTCCTGATATTGCAGTGCCTGATCAGTAGATACAGAACGTATGTTTCAATTTATAAACGGAGAAGCATGCTTATATCCTGATAAACCTCTGGCATTGCTCCCATATCCAAGGCAGATTGAATGCTTACACATGATTGATCTACCAGACCCAACATTTGTTCCCTCAGCCACCCCCACATACACCATCCAGAATGTGTAAATTTTAATCATAATTTTGAATTTTAATAAAAAGTATTGAATTGAAATGGGTTAACGGGAGGTATTTGTTCAGCGACTGTGATTGTTTTCAGTCTCCGTGCATCCTAAATATGTATCTGGAGGGCTTTCCTCTTCTATTAATTAGGGACTTGGTTCAATGTGTTATCCCATAGTATCAGCGGGAGCATCAACGACAGCACTAACAGTGATCAGCAGACCCAGAGAGAGGGGGAGGAGAGATCAGAATCTGAGAACATTAGACTGGAATGTTACAGCAATGGGCAGGAGTTTATCTGGGGGTCTTTACTGGCTATCTCAACCTTAGATGTCACTAGTTTTGCGGATCTATGATGTATTGATGCTTATTCAAGCTGGTTACTATCCGATCCTCGCTATAGTTGGTGTTCCTTATAAGTCATTCTATCTGTTCATTAAGCCAGGTTGGACTGAATTGCTGCACATATTATTTAAAATTTAGAAAGGTGGATGTCAACATTTTCAATTCCAATGAATTATTCCATTCCTCGAAAATTATATCGAGCAAATTATTCAAGACAAATTACTCACCAATGTATGAGGAGAACCAGACTGTTCTCAAACTCCATAATCCTTCTAGCCCTGCACAGATCTACATTTCTCTATCCTCCCCACTCACGAATCCCGTCCAATCCCACCATCACGATATCCCCATCTCCTCAGTGCATCTTCTGAATTAACCATCAATTGTGCCTTTGTTAAATCTGGATACAATTTATCAAGTTCCTTCTAACCACATGTCAATTACAGAATAATTATTCTTGAGTATGTTGAACTTGTTCACTGCACAGATTTTGTCAGACGGGCAGACACTGCATGCTGCTTAAATAACTGATATATAATCCAGAGGCACAGAATAATAATCTGGTGATATCTCATGAAGGAAATTGATGTAATTGAACTGAAACCATCATCATTTGTGAGAAAAGGCCCATCTGCTTGCTTCATGTCCTTCAGAGAAGGCAATGCGTTATCCTTCCCCAGTCAGGTCTGTGCAAACCCACAGCAATGTGTTTTACTCTTGACTGTCCTGTAGAACAGCTGAACCAGGCACTCAGTTCAAGCTCAGCATAACATGCTTCCTGACCTTGGCTGCACACATCCCGTGAGAGAAGAATAAAGGTAAAGTTAGCTCCCTTCCTCTGCCTGTTTTCCTTATTCCTACGCTTCATTTCCATTCAGGTAGGTAACCATTCCCTATTTAAAGTGCAATCTTTCTAATTGAGTCTCGCCCCAAGAGTGATGTTCATCTCCACAGGCACCTCTGGTGCTGACTTTACTGATGCTGACATGCAGATGTAAGGAACTTTTAAATTCCAAAACAGTGGCAGTGCATAGAGAAGGAATGAGTTTTTATGTCATAATAAAGATACGGAGACCAATAAGTGAGGGAAAGGAATTATTGTGATCATCACTAAGACTGTAGTTGAGACAGTATTTGGGGTATTATGGACAGATTTTTCCCCTTTAAAAGGAATTATCTCATTGCAATAGAGGCTGTGTAAAGGAATATTACCAGACTCGTCCCTGGGCTGATGGTAAAAGAGGAGTGAGTGAAGGTTAATCTTTCGCACTATCAGAGAATAAGAGGTCATTGCATTGAAACTTGATGGCGATGGACAATCACTCGTTATGTTCTACACAGACACTGAGAAGGTGATAAATTTCATGGCTTGTATTTTTATTTTTACTCGGGATGCATGATTCTGGATATTTAAGTGCCTCCGTGGATAAAATCTTCCATCAAATCCTGCCTTGATATCGGGGTCAATCCCTCTTACCTGAGCAGGTCAGTTAAACACTTTTGTTAATGTTAATACGTGATGGTCTCTGTGTGGAGAGTGTTTTCTTCTCATAGAGGGTAGTGAATGTCAGGAATTCTCAGGTCTAGAAAGTTAGGGGAGCGATATCACTCCAAGTATTTAAAGAGGAGACAGATGGATTGTTGACCTGTCAGAGCGCTGAGGGGTGTGAAGAATTGTGCATTAAAGAAGAGTTAATGCCAACTGTAGGTCAGCCATGATAGCATACAATGGCGTGAGCATCCAAATTACCTATTCCTGTTTCTTATGTTCTCATGTTCTGTCTTTGGAAAGTGAATGGTTGTAATTTTAATGAAAGTGTTGTTTTGAATGTTGAGAACAGTGAGAGAAAAGTATTTTGTGAGCTATCTCTGGGAGAGATATGGACACGGTATTCACAGTGAATCTGAGTCTACAACATGACCAACAAATGAAACACCACTTGCAGAGAGAAGACACTATTTAAAGAGGTGGGAGACCACAAACATATCCAGGTTGGAGTTCCCATCGCATTTTCCAACCCACAGCAAACCACACAGTGTTGAGGGACTTAATAATTTCCTGTAATACTGCGGACCAGTTATTTGGAGCAAGTGGTCTCAATCTGCTCCTATACAAGTGGTTTTAAGGACTGAATGGAACTTAGGAACAGAGAACTGAGGAGCAGCAGTGGGTCATTAGACACGTTGTCATTGCTCGACCGGACAATAAGATCATGGCTGATCTGATTGTGGTCTGCGCAGCACTTTTCAGTCTGTCCACAATTTTCCTCCATTTACATGTCTGTCAAATGTTTCAAAACACAACTTTGAATAAATGCAAGCATCCAGGCACAATACTAGGGAGCTGCACAAAGCCTAAATACACAGGCAGCACAATTCTGGAAGGCACAAGGCATTTATCTATCAGTCTTGCTCCCATTCAATTAATTCTGATGCAGTTTATCATTTTAGATTTGTTCATGGAATGTGGGTGTTGTTGATAGGCCAACATTTATGGACCATGTCAAATTACGGCTGGAAGAGTTGAGCTGCCATCTTGGGATGAAACCTCTGGGGAAGAGAATTCCCATTTGAACAGCCCATGTGAATTTCTCATTTCTGCTCTGACCAATGTTGAAGTGTCACTGTGTCCTTTTCCAGCCCCACTTCTCCACTGGTTACACAGTGGAGTGTAATCTAGCTCATTCTCTAGAAAAATGTGAAACAGAGTCACACTCGTACAGACCCATACACAATCGCACATATCTGAAGACGAAAAAGAACAGGAAAAGGTTTTCAGAGTTTCATAGTAGTTGAACTCATTTCAAATGGAAAAGAAATGATGCGTCCCAACTGATACTCTGTCTCCAACGGTATTCTGCTCAAACAGTATTCTGTTGAGACTTCTTCCTGGAAGAGTTGGATTTGGCAGAATTTCCTTTCCTTCAAGCAGTGGAGTGATTCCATTGAATCCTCAACAGGAATCCTTCAAGTTTGGCAATTGATGACTCAGGAATTTTTTCCTCTCGCATTTTGCTGCCAGAAGGGACAAAGTGAGAGAGAGGGTGCAATAGACTGTAGCTTACAGCCATAATATCATCGAATATAGGAACAGAAATTAGGCCATTCCGCCCATTGAATCTGATCCACTATTCAGTTTGGCTGCCAAGTTTCTCAACCCCATTCTCCTGCTTTCTCCCTGTAACCCTTGATCCCTTTGATACACAAGAATCTATCAATCTCTCTCTTAAATGTACTCAATGACTTGACCTCCACTGCCTTCTGTGAAAATGAATTCCATAGATTCTCCACTCTCTGGCTGAACACATTTCTCCTTACCTCTGTTCTGAAAGGATTTCCCTTTACTCTAAGGTTGCATCCTTGTGTCCTAGAGTCTCCTACCAGTGGAAGTCTTCTCACCATCCATACTGTCCAGGCCATTTAGTATTCTGTATGTTTCAATTAGATCCCCCCACATCCCTCTGAACTCCAACAAGAACAGACCCAGAGTCCTCAAACGTTCTCATATGTTAAGCTTTTCATTCCTGGGACTATTCTCGTGAACATCCTGTGAACCCATTCAAAGGTCAGCACATGCTTCCTGAGATATGGGGCTCAAAACAGCGCACAATACTCCAAATATGGTCTGACAAGAGCCGTATAGAGCCTCAGACCTACGTCCCTGCTTGTATATTTAAATCATTTCCAAATAAATTCCACCACTGCATTTGCCTTCCTAACTACTGACTCAACCCTGCAAGTTTACATTGACAGAATCCTGGAGTAGAACTTCCAAGTCCCTTTGCACTTCAAACAACTGAATTTTCTCAGTAGTCCATGTTTTTATTCATCCGAACAAAGTGCATGTTCCCACAATTTCCCACTTTGTACTGCATTTTCCATTTCTTTTCCCATTCTCCTAAACGTTCCAAATCCTTCTTGACCCTCCCTGCCTCTTCGACGTTACCTGTCCCTATACGTATCTTTGTATCATCTTCAAACGTAGCCAGAATGCCTTCAGTTCCTTCATCTGGATCGTTAATGTATAAGGTGAAAAGTTGTGGTCCCAACACTGAGCCTTATGGAACACCACTTGTCACCGGCTGTCATCCTGAGAAGGACACTTTTATCGACACTCTCTGCTTCCTGCCAGACAGCCAAACTTCTATCCATGCTAGCACCTTGCCTCTAACACAATGGGACCTTGCCTTACTCAGTAGCCTCTGTTGGCACATTGTCATAGACCTTCTGGAAGTCCAGGTGGATGACATCCATTGGCTCTCCTTGTTCTAAGCTGATCATTACGTCCTCAAGGTTTTCTAAAAGATCTTCCGGCATGACCTCCCCTTGATGAAACCATGCTAACGTTGTCTTACTTTACCATCCACATCCGAGTATTCAGAAATCTCATCCTTCACAATGGATTCCAGGATCTTACCCACAGCCAAGTATAGATTAGTCAGTCTGTAGTTTTCCGTTTTTTTGCTTTACTTTTTTTAAACAGGGGTATCACGTTAGCGATTTTCCAGTCCACTGGGAATCTCCCTGATTCGAGAGATTCCTGAAAGATCACCACCATCGCCTCCACTGTCTCATCAGCTATCTGCCTTAGAAATCTGTAGTGGAGTCCATCTGGTCCAGGTGATTTACGTACCTTCAGACCATTCAGTTTTCCCAGCACCTTCTCCTTAGTGATGGCCACCTTATTCAGGTCTGTCCACTAAATCTTTTCAATGTTTGGGATATTGCTCGTGTTTTCAACCGTGAAGACTGACACGAAGTAGTTTTTCAGCTCCTCAGCCATTTCCTTGTTCCATATTCTTATCTCTCCTGTGTCAATTTCTATCGATCAGATGCCCATTTTTGCCTCTCGTTTGCGCTTTATGTATCGAAAGAAGCTCTTACAGTCTTTCTTTACATGACTGGCTTACTAACCCTCATATTTAACCATCTCACTCCTTATTTCGTTTTTTGTTGCTCTCTGTTGGTCTTTGCAAGTGTTACGACATGGTGGTGAACTCCTCTGCTAATTAAACCAAACACCCAGGAGAGCTCACCTCACCTCATCTCATAATCTATTAGAATATGAGTGACAGAGAACTCCCAAATTCCACTAGTTAAAGAAAATAACGACAATTTATTTTTAACTGTAAATATGAACATTACGCCACAACTATTTACAACTTTAACCAACCCACCCCCCATAACTGCCCCCAAATCTCTAACAATATGCTGTTTCAATCAAACACTTATGAAGATTACATCAACTTAATTTCAAAACCACACAGCCACTGCTGTCCTCTGTGATGTTACTCTCCTGGCTGCTGAATCCCCTGGGTCGTCGTATTTCTGTTTACTGTGAATCTGTTTCATATGAAAAAATATATATGACAGTGAGTATTTCCTAATTTCTTGCGGAGCAAGATGATTGATGCCAGGCTTCTTCTGTCTCGATGGCATCTGTTCTCTCCCCAGTTTTCAAAATGTCCGCATTTTATGTCCCAGCATCAAACTGTCTCACTGTTTCAATGTTGGTAAAACAATAAATTCAATCTCGATTTGCTTTCAGTGACAGAGAGAGTGAAGGAAAGAGAGTGTTGCATGCAATAGTGAGAGTAGTGGAGCAAGAGCCTTGTTCGGGGGTAGGTGTTGTAACAGAAAAACAGCGAGTGTGAGGGAGTAGAGAGAATAGGAAGACCTTTGTCCTGTCCGAACGGGAAAGGTTATTTTTGCTTGTCCTGTATAGATGTGCATTTCTTCAGATCATCTCAGCATCGGGGTGAGCCTCCCCAATGCCTTGTCCACGTCTATCACTAATAACAGCACAGAGCACAACCCACAGCTTCTTCAGAATATGTTTGCATGGATCTTGCAAACAGCAAGGAGGAACACATATTGGTGCCTTACATATCTAAACCAAAACTGTTGTGCAACTTTGTGCATCCGATTATCTGGAAATTAGATATGCAAATATCTTGGGTGATACGGTAATACTGGATGATCTAAATTTGCATCTAAACTGCGTTAACTAAATGATGGCTAATGCTGTGAAAAATCTATTTCATGTGTATATGAGGTAGGTTGAAGAGTGTGTTGTGAACCAAAGTATAGAGCAGGTTATTTCGGGCGTGGTGTTGTGTGGTCAGAAGGACTAATTACTTACCGCGCTCTGAGGCAGCTTTTGGGCAATCGCATTAATATGTTCAATTTTACATGGCGCCTGCAAGCAATATAGAATGTTTGAACATTACACTCAAATATCATGGAAACCCGAAGGCTAGAGGGTCAAGTGAATTGGAAAAATACAATATGACATTTAGTGTGAGACAAACATTGGTTGTTAGTGATAGAAATACTGTAAAGTCTGAAAAATACGTATATATCACTAAGTTGCAAGCACCCACGAAAGGGAAGGTAACTCATTGATGGTTTATGTAAGAAAGCAAAGATTGCATTAAATCTAAGGAAGCAGCTTCAGAAGAATTCCAGATATTGTGCAAACCTGAACATTCTGAGAGATTTACTTTTCTGAAAATAAGGACGAAGAAAGTGTTAAGGAAATCAAAAAGAACATGAATACAAACAAACAGGAAACACACAGACTGCTTACATCTACAATCCATACACCAAAGAAAACAAAAGCAAGGTCAAATGTAGAAATTTGTAAGGTACAGAAGAATTTATTGTGGGGAACAAGGAAGTGGCAGAGAAACTAACCAGCTACTTTGCATCTGTCTTCATGGAGAAAGCGCCAGGCAATCTCTGTGTAAAGCAAGTGATCACATGGGACTTGTGGACCTAAAGACATAAAGTCAATTCATATCAGCAACAAGGTAGTCCTTGAAAATGGACCTAGATTGATCATTGCCAAGTCTGATGCGCCAGATATAGTTCATATCAAAATGTCAGAAATAAAACAGCATATTAATTGAACTGTCGGTGACTGTATTTTAGTTTCTTGCAGACCCTGCAAAGGCCATAGACATTGTAGATAACTGAAAGGTAGTAAACATGATCCATCTATGTACACAGGGAAGAAGAGATCATGTGGAGGACTGCAGACCAATTCATTTGACATATGTATGGAAACAGTTGGAATCCATTATATAAGATGTGATATTGGGTATGGAGAAATGAACAGCAAAATTGCAGAGAATCACAATGCATTGCTGACAGAGAAATCTTGCCTGACAAACTTCGAAATTATTTGAAGTTGTTTCTTGCAGCATAGACCACGGACAGCCAGTTGAAGTAATATATTTGGATTTTCAGAAGTCAGGGCAGGAAAAATTTCTGGCTGTAACAGCTGCTCCTTTTTTGATGTATTTTAGGTGTTGGAGTTGATTTCCTCGAATTCCAGAAGCAGCAATTACTGTTTTATATGCTATTGCATTATTTTGGAACTTTGGGGAAAAAAGTCAAAGCAACAGCAGTTTTAAGAGGGAAAAGAACAGACAAAGGAAGCACATGGTGAGGGGAAGAAACTGATAGGACAGCGTACCTGCGCAGTTACTGCCGTTTGTATTTGAATTCATGTATCGCTGGATATCGGAGTGCATCTAGGAAAATTAACAAACAGTGAAATTCACAACTGGTTTGGAGGAACTGTTTGGGCAAAGCTCCCAGCCAGATAAGTGAATTGTTTTAACTGTGTCCTACAGAAAGTCTGCAGAAGTGAGTCGAGTGGGTTCTTCCTTAAGTATATGTTTTTGAGATATGTATCTTGATTAATCTTAAAATATAAGCCATAAATATTAATTTAAATTTGAGCAGTGTTTTGTAGAGGAATAAGACAGTTTTGTTTTTCTGGGTCAGTAGATTGTGAGAAAGCACAAATGGCCTTAGTAGAATCATATGCGCTTCTTGTCAAATGTGGGAGTTTAAAGAGGATTTAAGGATTACTGCAGATTATATCTGCAATAAATGCTTCTGGTTGAGAATTCTGTCAGATCGAATGGATCGTTTTGAGAGACAGTTAAAGACAATGAAGAATTTGTAACAGCAACAGTATGTGATGGATAGCTGTTATAGGAATGGGGGTGGTCTCAGATACAGTCACCTAGATGGGTTAACTCCAAGTAAGGTAAAACAGTTAAGCAGGTAGTGCAGGAGTCTTCTGCGACTGTCCCCATTTCAAACAAATATGCTGTTTTGGAAAATGTAGCGGGTGACGGATTCACAGGGGAATGTAGCACGGACAGGCAAGTGTCTGGTATTGAGACGGGCTCTACTGCAACAAGGGATAAGTTGGATTCCACGAGGTTAATTGTGTTAGGGGACTCGCTAGTCTGAGGAACAGACAGACGGTTCTGTGGCTAGCAGAGAAAAAAAAAATGGTGGTGTGTTGCTTCCCTGGTGCCAGGATCAATAATGTCTCAGAAAGGGTGTAGAATGTTCTCACGGGGGAGAGGGGCCAGCAAGTGGTCATTGTCTAAATTGGAACCAACGACAAAGGAAGGGAAAAGTTTGAGATTCTAGACGGAGATTGCATGGTGTTAGGCTGAAATTTTAAAAGGAGGTTCTCGAGAGTAGTAATATCTGGATTACTCCCGGTGCTATGAGCTAGTGAGGGCAGGAATAGAGGGAGAGAGCAGATGAATGCATCGCTATGGGGCTGTTGTATGGGAGAAGTATTCACATTTTTGGATCACTGGAATCTCTTTTGGGGTAGAAGGAACCTGTACCAGAAGGAGGGATTGTATCTAATTTGGAAGGGGACGAATATACTGACAGGGAGATTTGTGAGAGCTGCTCGGGAGGATTTAAACTAGCAAAGCGCGGGAGGGGGAGTGGGCAGGGAGATAGTGAGGAAACAGATCAATCTGAAATTGGAACAATTGAGAAAAGAAACAAGTCAAATAGTCAGGGCAGACAGGCACAAGGTAGGACTAATAAAGTAAACTGCATTTATTTCAATGCAAGGGACCTAACAGGGAAGGCAGATGAACTCGGCATGGTTCGGAACATGGGACTGGGATCTCATAGCAATTGCAGAAACATGGCTCAGGGATGGGCAGGACTGGCAGCTAAGTGTTCCAGGATACAAATGCTTCAGGTAAGATAGAAAGGGAGGCAGGAGAGGAGGGTGAGTGGCGATTTTGATTAGGGATAGCATTACAGCTGTACTGAGGGAGGATATTCCAGGAAATACATCCAGGGAAGTTATTTGGGTAGAACTGAGAAATAAGAACGGGATGATAACCTTATTGGGATTATATTATAGACCCCCGAACAGTCAGAGGGGATTTGAGAAACAAACTTGTAAGGAGATCTCAGCTATCTGTAAGAAAGTAGGGTGATTTGGTCGGAGATTTTAATTTTCCAAACATAGACTGGGGCTGCCATAGCTTTATGGGTCTAGATGGAGAGGAATTTGTTAATTGTGTACAAGAAAATTTTCACGATTCAGTATGTGGATGACCCTACAAGAGAAGGTGCAAAACTTGACCCACTTTGGGGAAATAAGTCACTTTGGGGCCAGCTACCATAATTCTATTAGATTTAAAATAATGATGGAAAAGGATAGACCAGATCTAAAAGTTCAAGTTCTAAATTGGAGAAAGGCCAATTTTGACGGTATTTGGTAAGAACGTTCAAAACCTGTTTGGGGGCAAATATTCACAGACGGCTGGAAAATGGGAAGCCTTCAGAAATGAGATAACAATAATCCATAGAAAGTATATTCCTGTTAGAATGAAAGGAAAGGCTGGTAGGTATAGGGATTGCTGGCTAACTAAAGGGCTTGATTAATAAAAAGAAGGAAGCATCTGTCAGGTATAGACAGGATAAATCGAGTGAATCCTTAGAAGGGTATAAAGCCAGTAGGAGTATACTTAAGAGGGAAGTCAGGAGGGCAAAATGGGGACATGAGATAGCTTTACCAAGTAGAACTAAGGAGAATCCAAAGGGTTTTTCTTTACAAATACATTAAGAACAAAATCATAACTTAGGAGAGAATAAGGCCCCGCAAAGTTCAGCAAGGCAGCGTTTGTGTGGAGCCGCAGAAAATGGGGGAGATACTAAACGAGTATTTTGCATGAGTATTTACTGTGGAAAAGGAGATGGAAGATATAGAATGTCAGGAAATAGATGGTTACCCGTTGAAAAATGTCCATATTACAGAGGAGGAAGTGTTGGATGTCTTGAAATGGTTAAAGGTGGACAAATCTCCAGGACCAGATCAGGTGCATCCGAGAACTCTGTGGAAAGCTACAGAAGTGATTGCTGGGCTTCTTGCTGAGATATTTGTATCATCAATAGTCACAGGTGCGGTAGCGGAAGACTGGAGATTGGCTAACGTGGTGCCACTGTTTTAAGAAGGGTGGTACGGACAAGCCAGGGAACTATAGGCCAGTGAGCCTGACGTCGGTGGTGAGCAAGTTGTTGAAGGGAATCCTGAAGGACAGGATGTACATGCATTTGGAAAGACAAGAACTGATTAGGGATAGTCAACATGGCTTTGTGCAGGGAATTCATATCTCACAATTTTGATTGAGATTTTTGAAGAAGTAACGAAGAGGGCAGAGCAGTAGATGTGATCTATATGGACGCGTTCGACAAGATTCTCTATGGGACACTGGTTAGCAAGTTTAGATCGCATGGAATACGGGGACAATGAGCCATTTGGATACAGAGATGGCTCAAAGGCTGAAGACAGAGGGTGGAGGTGGACGGTTGTTTTTCAGACTGGAGGTCTGTGACCAGTGGAGTACCACAAGGATCAGTGCTGGGTCCTCTATTTTTTGTCATTTACATAAATGATTTGGATGCGAGCCTAAGAGGTATCGTTAGTAATTTCTCAGATGACAATAAAATTGGCGTGCAGTGGACAGCGAAGAAGGTTACCTCAGAGTACAACAGGATCTTTATCAGATGGGCCAATGGGCTGAGAAGTTTAATTCAGTTTATTTCATGGAGTTTAATTCAGATAAATGCGAGGTGCTGCAGTTTGGGAAAGCAAATTTTCGCAGGACTTATACACTTAATGGCAATGTCCTGGGGAGTGTTGCTAAATAAAGAGAGCTTGGAGTGCAGGTTTATAGCTCCTTGAAAGTGGAGTGGCAGGTAGATAGGATAGTTAAGGCGGCGTTTGGTATGCTTTCCTTTATTGGTTAGAGTATTGAGTATTGGAGTTGGGAGGTCATGTTGCGGCTATACGGGACACTGGTTCGGCCACTGTTGGAATATTGCGTGGAATTCTGGTCTCCTTCCTATTGGAAATATGTTGTGAAAATTGAAAGGGTTCAGGAAAGATTTACAAGGACGTTGACGGGTTTGGAGCATTTGAGCTACAGGGAGAGGCTGTACAGGCTGGGGCTATTTTTCATTGAGCGCTGGAGGCTGAGAAGTGACCTTATAGACATGTATAAAATTATGAAGGGTATGGAGAGGATAAATGGACAAAGTCTTTTCCCTGGGGTCATGGACTCCAGAACTAAAGGGCATAGGTTTAGGGTGAGAGGCAGAAGGTGTTGGGTGGCACGGTGGCACAGTGGTTAGCAATGCTGCTGCACAATGATAGAGACTCCGGTTCAATTCCTGTCTCAGGCTGTGTGGATTTTCTGTGTGGAGTTTGCACATTCTCCCAGTGTCTGCGTGGGTTTCATCCTACAATCCAAAAATGTGCAGGCTAGGTGAATTGGCCATACTAAATTGCCTGTGGTGTTAGGTGTAGGGGAATGGGTCGGGGGGAGGGGGGGTGTGCTTCGGTGGGTTTGTTTGGACTTGTTCCCACACTGTAAGTAATTAAACGTAAAGGACAAAAGGGACAACTTTTTCACACAGACAGTGGTACATGTATGGAAAGAGCTGCCAGAGGATGTGGTGGAGGCTGGTACAATTGCAGCATTTAAAAGACATTTGGATGGTTATAAGAATAGATAGGGTTGGGATATCTGCTAGACATGGACGGGTTGGACTGAAGGGTCTGTTTCCATGCTGTACATCTCTATGCCTTTATAACTCACATAGTGAGTTCGTAAATGAAATTAATGTGAATGGTATTTGGAGGAATACGTGTAATTGGAAAGTTAAAGTTAGGTTGGAGATTGTTTAAGGGAGTTGGAATATAGAGGTAAAGACATCATGAAGCAGTTGCATAGAGTGTTCGTGAGAGTGTACCTGAGGTATTGAGTGCAGCGTTGGTGATCTAATCTAAGAAAGTTGACACTGATCACAGAGGACGTGCAATGGACATTCTCCAGATTAATTCCTGAGGTGACAAGAGTTTCTGATGGGGAGATTTGTCTAGTGACCTCTCCAGTTTCAAAGCAGGAGAGATGATCGCAGTGAAATTTCAAAAATCTATGCTACATGTGATGAGTTGGAAATAACCAGGATGTTTCTCGAGCTGTCTACTCTATATTTAAGGCAAATAATGACAGGATAAGGGATATGCCATTTAAGACCGTAATAAGGAGGAGATGCTTCCCTCGGAGGGGACTGACTAACACAGGGGCATGGAAGCCTGTTGGCAGGGCAAGATTAAGGAGAATCACCAGATATTCTTCACGTCTATCAAGTGGAACAGAACAACCAGGGAACATGTAGGGCCTATTAGTGACTTGGCAAGTTGCATCCCAACTCAACTTCATGGTAGAAGGCTGTTTGTGTGACTGGAGCCCAATTTCCCCAGGTGTACCACAGAGATCAATGCTGTGTCCCTTATTATTTGTGGTATTCATAAGAGATGTGAATGTGAAGTGGGTAGGGGGAGTGTGATAAGGAAGTTTGTGTTTGACACAAAGATTGGCCGGGTGGTTGGCAGTGAGGAGGAAGGTCTTCTGTTACAGGAAGATACAGATAGAATGTTCAGATCAATGGCAGATGGAATATAACCCTGATAAATATGAGATGATCCACTTTGGAAGAAGGAATCAGACAGGGGAGGACTCAAAGAACGGCATCACACTAGGAAGCTCAGACCGTGCTTCTCCACACATCCCTGAATGTGACTGGCTATGATAATCGATGAGTTCAGCATGACTGTAGATAAAGCCTTTATTCATTGACCCAAACATTATCCGAGTTTTATCTCGCACTTTGGTAAGGCCAAATGAAATATTGTGTGCAGTTCTGGGAGCCACATTACAGGAAGGATGTGATTGTACTGGATGAGGTGCAGAAGAGATTCACCAGGATGTTCCCTGGGAAGGAACATATGAGCTGTGGAGAGAGGCTGGGTAAGCTCAAGTTATTTATTTTGGAGCAGAGGAAGCTGAGCGGATAAGTCATTCAGGTTTAAGATTGCAAGGGGCATGGACAGGGTGAATAGACAACAGCTGTTCTTTTTAGTCAAAGTTTCAGCTTCCTTACAGAGTGAAACCAGGGAATGGAGAATGGAGAACAGAGAAACATGACACAGCTACTTGACTTCTGCCTTCATAGAAAAATGCATAAACAAAGCCTTCCCAGCAATAGGAGAAAACCTGAGTCTGATGAGAAAATGATGTGAAATGAAACTAGTAAATAAACTAGTTTGGAGAAATTATTGGAACTGAAAATAATGGGCATAGAAAAAAACCCAACACAGATTGATGAAATGGGAAACATATTTGAGAAACTGACTGGTAGATTAATTACAGAAAATACATTAGAGGCATTGAACTTGGATTTTCAGCAAGAATTTTAATAGAGTCCCAAGCCTAGTGTGCAAAGTAAAAGCACATGTGACAGGGGGTAGTATATGAACATGGTGTTAAAATGGGAGTGTGGACAGGAAACAATGAGGAGGAATAAATGGATGGGTTTCAGTTTGGAAGGCTCATGGGGCATCGTAATGATTGTTGCTGGGACGCCAGATATTCACAATACACCTCAAACATCTCGTTGAGGGAATCAAATGCAAAGTTTCTAAGTCCGCTAACAGAACTAGGATTTTTAAAGTGAGGAGGATGTGAAAAAAACTTAAAGGTGATTGAAACAAATGGAGTGAATGAGCAAACATGTGGCAGATGAAGAGCAGTGTGGATAGATGTGATGTTTTCTACTTTGTTGGGAAACACTAAAATTCCAGCCAACCATTGGAAAAGGGAGTGCTTGAGAAATGTCGATCTATGAAGGGAACTGCACTTTTCTTCTGTTATTGTTTGGACAGACATCTAAGTTCCATGCAGGACAGTAAGTTCTGAAGACAGAGGCCAATACAGGGAATACATTGGCACACGGACCAGTTTACACAGGCCCACCATGTGCGGAGCTGTAACATTGAAAAGGATCTGGGATCTCCCTGTACACCAGTCACTGAAAGCAATATTGCAGGCACAGAAAGCAGTCAGGAAGATAAATGAGGTGTTCACCCTCATTGCAGGGGGGCTTGAGTCCAGGAGTAAGGGTGTCTCAGTGCAGCTGTACAGGCCCTTGGTGAGACCTCAACTCGAACATTGTGCAGTATTGGGTGCAGTTTTGGTCTCCGTACCTAATAAAGGACAAACCTGACATTGAGGGAGTGAAGCGAAGTATGACCAGACTGATCTCTGGGATGACAGACTTTTTGTGGAGCAGAGTTGGGGAAACTGAGCCTGTCATTCATGGGGTTTATGAAAATGTATGGCGATCTCAGTGAGATATATAAGGTTTTTTGGTCGATAGTTCCCCGGTTTTTATTTGTAGCCCTTCGTGAATAACGGCACAGCATTCACTACCCTCCATTCCTCCAGGACCTCACCGATTGGCTACCGATGATTCAAATGTACCAATCAGGGCCCCTGCTATTTCTTTCCTGTCCTCCTGCAGAGTTCCTGAATATATATGGTCAGGACCAGGAGATTTAGAGAAATACTACAAAGTCTGAAAAATGTGTCTATTTATTTCAGGTAAAACACCCACGAGTGAGAAACTGTGTTAACAATGATTAGTGGAATAAATGAAAGATTATATTAATCACAGGAAGTGACTTCAGAGGAATTCCAGACATTGTGGAATCCTGAGAATTCTCAGAAATTTACGATCCAGAAAAGCAGGGCCATGAAACGGGTAAGGAAATCAAAAAGCGAACACACATGCAAACAAACAGGAACACAAAGACTGCATAAATCTATGTTCTATATTTCAAAGGAAAGAGAGAAGCATAGTCAAATGTGGAAATCTGCAATCAGGCGAGACGAGCTTATTATGGATAACAGGGAAATGGCCAAGCAAATAACCAGTTACTTTGCATCTGTCATCATGGAGGAAAATTCAGAAAATCACCCAGAAATACGACATCATCATATAAGACTTGTGGAAGAAAGACATAAAGTCAATTTATATCAGTAAAAAAGGCTTTACTTGAACATACAGCTGGATTGAGCATTGCTAACCTTGACAAACCAGATGTACCTCATACCAAAATCTTCAGAAATCAACCACAAATAGAAGTATTAGTTGCCCTGTCGATGATTGTGTTCTATTACAAAGTGCATTCTGCATAGTCTGGATCCAAGCACTATAGATGTACGGTAGTGATCGAAGCATCTACAAAGTTAAGAAGAGATAGTGTGGAGAACTGCAGACCAATTAACTTGACATTTGTGGGAAACTGTTGGAGTCTATTATATAGGATGTGATATTCGTTATTTAGAAATTAACAGCAACATTGGAGAGAATCAGTATGTATTTCTGAAAGGGAAATCATACTTGACAAGCTTTGGAATTGTTTGAAGTTGATTCTTACAGCATAGATAATGGGGAACCAGTACAACTGGCATATTTTAGATTATCAGAAGGCTTTCTATAAGAACGCACACAATGAGTTTGTAAATCCAATGAATGTGAAGGGTATTTGGAGGAATATATGCAAGTGGTAAGTTAAAGTTGGGATTGCCTTCCTTTAAGGGCGTCAGAATATGGATGTAAAGACATGTTGAAGCAGTTTAACAGCGTGTTGGTGAGTACTGTACTTGGAATATTGAGTTCAGTTTTGGCCACCAAATCTGAGAAAGAATATACTGACCACAGAGGAAGTTCAGAGGACATTCTCCTGATTAATCCCTCAATTGGCGAGATTGCGTGATGAGGAAACTCGGTCTGTGTTCTCTAGAGTTTCGAAGAATGAGAGATGGGTCACTGTGAAATGTATAAAATTCACAAAACATGTGACAAGTTGGAAATTAACAGGATGTTTCTCCGGCTGCCTAATACACAATCACGGGAAATAATGGCAGGATAAAGGACAGACCATTTAAGACTGCAATAAGTAGGAAATTCTGCACGCGTAGGGGACTAACTAACACAGGGGCATGGAAACCTGCTGGCACGGCAAGATTAGGGAGAATTCCCAGATATTCTACAAATGTGTCCAGCGCAACAGAATGACCAGGGAACAGATAGGAATCATTAGTGACTTGCCAAATCGCATCCAAGTGAAGTTTAGTGGAAGGGGACACAAGGTGGTGGTTGACTCCTTGTGTGACTGGAGGCCAGTGTCCAATGGTATACCACAGGGATCAGTGCTGTGTCCTTTATTATTTGTGATTCGGAGGTGCTGGTGTTGGACTGGGTGGATAATGTTAAAAATCGCATAACACCAGATTATAGTCCACCAGGTTTATTCGGCAGCACTACCTTTCAAAGTACTGCTCTTCATCAAAGCGCACAATCATCTGATGAAGAAGTAGCGCTTCGAAAGTTAGTGCCTCCGAATAAACCTGTTGGACTCTAACCTGATGTTGTATGATTTTCCACTTTAATATTGGTGATACTCATAAATGATGTCGCTGTGAATATGGACGAGGTGTGGGGAGTGTGATAAGTAAGTTTGTGTTTGATACGCAGATTGGCCGGTTGGTTGGCAGTGAGGAGGAAGGCTTAAATTACGGGAAGATACAGATGAAATGGTCAGCCAGGAATGAACCAGACAGGGGAGGACTCAATGAATGGTAGCACACTAGGAAAGTCAGAGGGTGCTTCTCCACACATCCCTGAATGTGATGTACAGGTTTACACAAAATTTGGGAAAGCATAAGGGACTGTAATCATAACCTTGATTCATTGAGGCACAGATTATAAGAGGTATGCGGAACTTTGGTGTTGCTAAGATGGAATACTGGGTGTAGTTCTGTGAATCACAGTACAGGAAGGATGTGATTGCACTGGAGGGGGTGCAAAGGGGATTCACCAGGATGTTCCCTGGGATTGAGCACATCAGCTATGGGGAGAGGCTGGATAAGCTTGGGTTGTTTAGTTTGGAGGAGAGGAGGCTGAAGGAGACGTGATTCTGAAGGATAGGATTATGAGGAGCATGGGCAGTGTGGATGGAAAGCAGCTGTTCCTTTTAGCCAAAGTTCTCAATCACCTGATGAAGGAGCGTCACTCCGAAAGCTAGTGTGCTTCCAATTAAACCTATTGGACTATAACCTGGTGTTGTGTGATTTCTAACTTCATATATTTGGTTGAGTGTCTCAAATGCAATATTCCCAAGTTTGCTGGCAGCACTAAACAATGTCAGCTTGTGAGTGGGTGAGGAGGATGTAAAAAAGCTCCAAGGCGACTGAGACAAGTGAAATGACTGGGCAAATTTGTGGCGGACGGAGAGCAATTGGAGAGATGAGATCTTGTGTACTTTGATGGGAACAATAGAATGGCAGCCTATCATTTGAAAAGGGAGTGGTTGAAAAATGTTGCTCTATAAAGGAACTTAAGCTACATATTTGTTTATTTCTGTGTAGCCCCCGAGTCCATGTCAGGCAGTGAGTTCTGAATCCAGGCTTCAATACTGGGATTTGGCATTGGCACGCTGGCCAGTGTATATAGACCCAGCAAGTGGGGAGCTGTAACTTTGAAAGAAATCTGGATCTGCCTGTACACCAGTCACTGAAAGCAATATTTCAGGAGCAGTAAGCAGGTAGGAAGATAAATGCTGTATTCACCTTCAATTCAGGGGGATTTGAGTACAGGAGTAATAGTATCTTACTGCAGCTGTACAGGGCCTTGGTGGGACACCATGTTGTACATTGTGCAGCAATGTGTGCAGTTTTGGTCTCTGGTCCTAATAGAGGATAAACCTGACATTGAGAAAGAGCAGTAAAGGATGACCAGACTGATCTCTGGGATGTCAGACTTGTTGTGGGATCGGAGTTTGGGAGGGACTGGGCTTGTGTTCCATGTGGTTTAGGAAAACGAGTGGAGATCTCAGTGAAATATATAACACTCTGATTGGGTGAGACAGATTGGAAGCAGGGATGGTAATTCCCCAGACTCGGCTGTCTAAAGCAAGGGGCTACAGTATCAGGTACAGACAGGCCGCTTTGCATTGAGCTGAGAATAAATGTCTGCACTCTGAGACTGGCAAACCAGGGGTTCTCTCTCCAGATCAGGGTGTGGAAGTCATGGCGCTGAATATAAATAAGGATTTCTGGAAATTAAAGGGATAAGGATAGAGCAGGGGTACGGTGTGAAGATAGAAGATCAGATATCAGTGCAGGTTGTTCTCCAATAACACGGTAAGAGCAACACTGCGTTGTCGAAAATCGTGCAATATTAATAATGGAGTCTATGGAAAAAAGAGGGTAAGGGGCGAACCCCCCAAAAAATCAGTAAAAACCAAAAATTAAGTTTGGTCTAACAACCACACTAGTTCAGTCTAAATAATTCTTTAAATCACATGTTGTAATGGAACAGTGCTGTAAATGTAACACTTTCACACTACAGTCACTCACTGGCGCACTGTACCTTTCACCAGAAAGCACGTGGGGGCTGAATAACCACGTGATGCCGATGGGGAATTCCAGGTCTCCTCAAGATTCTCTCCACAGTTTGAAATAAAGTTATTTCTAAATGTAGTCTACACTTTCCAGTTTCAGCCTCAGTTTCAAGGCTTCCTGAGCGCATTGCATTCCTGTTTTAGCTGACCACATTGTTCGTACATTTTGCAGAGAGAGGATCCTGAGGCAGGGATTTGCTGTCCAGCTGATTCCCGGCAAGGAATTGCGTCACAGTGAACGGGAATTCACTTTATAGAAATTGTATTTAATCAACACGGAGACCTGCCTGTATATTGAATGGAGGAACAAAACTGATGGGCTGAAGGCACTACAGCAGTTCTCATTTTATATTTCACAATGTTTAAACATATTAAGGGATATGATTATTGTATGGGGAAAACTGCACCGAGGAGATGTTCGGCCATTAACTACACAGGGAAAGCTCAATGTGTTGTATGACCTACTCCTCTCACAATGTTTCTGTGCAGTGTGTGGGAAAGCTCTGCAAATATTGTCACAAGCTCTCAACAGTTAGGACAGAGGTCTCTGCAGGGTCGACAGGATTGTGTTTCCCATTCCCTTTTCTACTAACGAGGCTGGGGCCTGGTGTTCGGTACGGGTTTATCATTTAAGACCTTAGTGCAGTTTGATATAATTGAGAGTCTTGTTTGGCCGATTCAGAGATCATTGAAGAGTTTATCACATGTCTCTGTGTCTGGAGTCACTTTTAGGACAGACCAGGAAAGCACGGAGATTCACTTCCTGAAAGTACATTGGGGAAGGAAACCGAAGTTTACAGCAACATTGAACACAAGATCACTATTACTGGCACCATATTTTAGATCTTATTAATTTTTGTTAATTTGCACCAGCTGCCAGAGAATTAGCCTGGTCTGGGTTAGTAATACAGTGACATTTCCACAACGGCACCATCTCCACATGTGGACTTATCGGAAACCACACTGAGCAGATTATTTCTGTGGTGCTTGACAGCTCTGTCAAATTTAACTATCGTGATGGGACTGAAGGACGAGTAAAGAGTCAGCTTGCAGTAATCCTCCTCTTAGCGGATTGGATATAGTTGAGTAATTTTCCACATTGGCAGGGAGATGTCGGAGTTGGAGCTGGAATGAAACAGCTTCCCCAGGGGCACGGCTTGTTGTACAGCACAAGTCTTCAGTCCTATTGCAGGAATGGTGCCAGGGCCCACTGCATTAGTCGTATCTACAGTGTCCAGCTGTTTTTTTTATCATGTCACGTGCAGTGAATTGAATTGGTTGAAGATGGCCATCTGTGATTCTGTGGGCATCATGGTGAGGGTGAGGTTGATAATCGACTCAACACTTTTGGCGAAGGATGGTGCAGATACTGCATCTTTTACACTGACGTACAGGGCTGTTCCATTATTTAGGGTGAGGATATTTGTGGAATCCTCTCTTCCAGTAAGTTGGTAAATGGTCCATCGACTTTTATGCATGAATTTGTCAGGACGACAGAGCTTAGATCTGATTTGTTAGTCTTGGGATCATCTCTCTCTCTCTGTATCAGATGTTAGTCCTGCTGTTTGTAGT